>NC_041813.1:24804604-25127104 GCF_900964775.1 Scleropages formosus
GAAAACTATCGACAGTATACCGCCATCTAGTGGGAAATTAGAAACCTAACAACAGTAGACTGCCATCTAGTGGGAAATAGAAAACTGATGACAGTAGACTGCTAGGTAGTGGGAAATGAGAAAACTAACAACAGTAAGTGATATGATGTCAATTTAAATTTATTCATTTAGCTGATGCTTTTCTCCAAAGCATCTTACGGTGTTAAGGTTACAGTTATCATTTACCCACTTATACAGCTGAGTAGTTGCCATATAGTGGAAAATTAGAAAACTAACAAGAGGGGGACAAGATGGCGCAGGGGATTTGGCCAGTGCCTACTCTTTGCGGCGTCTGGGGTTCGAGTCCTGCGTGGGGTGCCTTGCAGCAGCGTGGCGTCCCGTCCCACTTTTACCCCGGGTTTTGTGTTGTGGGACTAGGCTCCTGCTTGCTGCAACCCCGCTTTGGAGAGTTGTTTGGGATGTTAGACAGGTAATGACAGTAGACTGCCATCTAGTGGGATATTAGAGAAGCAAAGACATTATACTGCCACCTAGTGGGAAATTACACACACTGTCTGAAATCACTGCTCCCAAGGGGGGTTGCAGCAAAAACCCGCTCTGTCACAATGCATCCCAAGCAGGACTCGAAGCCCAGACCCACCAGACATCTGGACTCAGCCAAACTGGCTGTGCCAGTGTGCCCCCGAGTACAAAATTAGAAAATGACAATAGGTTGCCATCTAGTGGAACATAAGAAAACTAAGGCCAGTACACTGCCATCTGTTGAATAATTAGATAAACTAACGACAGGAAAGAGTCACAGCGTGCTTGGTTCTTCGGTCAAGTGGTTAGCGTTGCATGTTGCGGTGCAAGAAGTCTTGGGTTCAAATCCACATGTGGGGATCTTCCTGCTTTTTAATCTCTTTGAAACTAATGTCTGTCAAAGGTACATGAGATGTTTGTAGACAAGCGCTTGTCAGCTGTGGAGGTGTGGCAGAGTGGTTAGTGCAATGTCCTCCTGGGTAGCAAAGCTACATATCAAATCCTATTGTTTTGACAACCCTGCAACAGTCGCATTTAATAACACAAGAGCGCAAAAAAAAAAGAGACAGGTTGTGGCTGCTTCTGTGGTGTGAGGGGTTAAGCACTGCACTTGAAGGAAGACAACCTGGGGTTCAAGTCTCAGACCAGGGAGGAGCAGTACATTTAAGGTAAGTGTAACAAATCTCTCCTATCTACCCAATGCATACTTGAATGTCAATTTGCCTAAGTCTCCCTGGGGGAGATGGTCTCCAGTGTGTAGAGACAGAGTTGACTGCCCAAAGACCCTTGAGAAAGGTCAATAAATGAAACTACAAGTTAAAGAAAGTAAACTATTACTTCTTGTTGAAAGACTATAGAAAGGCCCTGGACAGGGCACTTTTTTTTCCCCTTAGACATTCACTCCAAAACACCCTCACACCTCCATCACTCACACCAACGGATCCTGAAGCGCTGGTACCATGGGCAGCGGCAGGCTCAGGTGCACAGTCCATACTTACCTCCCCGGGGAACCGAACCAAGGACCTCGTGACTAGGAGTCAAGCTCCTAACCTGTTACACCACACCACTGCCCAGGAATTAGACCTTCTAACATCTCTGTTGTTCCTCCACAGCTCAAGGCTTCAAACAGAAAGGTAGGTTAGGGTGCCTTGCAATTAAAGAAAGAGGGCACAGAGACTCGAACCAGCAACATCAGAGACTTATTCCTGCACGATGCCAGTGAGCTATTCAAGAGTTGGGACTTTTTCTTTTTTTTTTTTTAACTTTGTACCGGTACCAAAGAGCTGAGCCACATGACTCAAGAAAAGTCCACCTTGAAGTCACCAAAAGTGGAACAACCAGGGATTGAACCAGAAAGCCTGACAGGGAAAGCACGTGCACTTTGACAGCAGACTACAGAGCCTCTTGCCTTTTGTCCCTCCCAACTTCCAATGGTTAGGGCCACAGGGATTCAGCAAGCAGGACTCAAACCAAAAACACCAAGAAAAAAAAAGCGCACACTGTTAACCACAGCCCTACCAAAGAACTGCTTTGCGCTTACGAGTACGAGCCACGTTATTCAAAAGCTGTATGTCCGCCTTCAGAGGATTCAAACCCCAGGTGCAACGGGTCAGCATCCGTCAACTGCTGCGCCACGTGGACCCATCGCTCGTCTCTCCGACGACGCTCACTTTGGCTCACAAAGGAGGTGCAAACTGTTGTCTGAGCCCCGATCCAGACAGTGTTACATCACAAAAGAGTCTAACAAAGAGTCACAGAGGTATAAATGTTTGTTCATACTGAATTGAGTACTTTACTGACAGAATGAAAATGACATTCCTCAAGGTCACCCTATAGACATTACTACAAGAGCAAACGCCTTTGGTGCCACAAACACAAAGGGGCCCACGGTCTTTTGACTCATGGGTGCTTTTTATTTTATTCAATTTTTTTTCCTTGTTCCTTTATGATTTGCTTCTGACAGCCCCTCCAAATAAGCTTCTAATTATCGATGTGGACTTAAAATTAAAGTAACTGTAACTTGTCAAATACATTTTAAAAATCACCCAAAGGTTTCTGGGAAATTAAAAGGTAAACAAAACACTGACAGGGTTATTTTGCCTTAATGCAAAAGCAGCAAAAAACATGTCTACTTTGCATGACTTTTTCATGTACTCGCGGTTGGTTTGGCCAGCGCCCCCTGTGTGGCAGGTCGGGGGTTTGAGCCGTGCTTGGGGTGCCTTGCGGCTCACTGTCGTCCCATCCTGCATGTGTCCTCTCCCTCTCTAGCCTTGCACCCCGTGTTGCTGGGTTAGACTTTGACTTGCCGTGACCCCACTCAGGACAAGCAATTCAGAGACCCATGGATGGATGGAAAACTTTCTAGAGTAGACTGCCATCTAGTGCCAAAGTAGAAAACTAGCGACAGTAGATTGCTAGCTAGTGGGAAAGGAGAAAACTAACAACAGTAGACTGCCATCTAGTGGGAAATTAGAAATCCAATGACAGTAGACTGCTAGGCAGTGGGAAATTAGAAACCTAACAGCAGTAGACTGCCATCTAGTTGGAAATTAGAAAACTAACGACAGTATACCGCCATCTAGTGGGAAATTAGAAACCTAACAGCAGTAGACTGCCATCTAGTGGGAAATTAGAAATCCAATGGCAGTAGACTGCTAAGTAGTGGGAAATTAGAAACCTAACAGCAGTAGACTGCCATCTAGTGGGAAATTAGAAAACTAACGACAGTATACCACCATCTAGTGGGCAATTAGAAACCTAACAACAGTAGAGTGCCATCTAGTGGGAAATTAGAAATCCAATAGCAGTAGACTGCTAGGTAGTGGGAAATTAGAAACCTAACAACAGTAGAGTGCCATCTAGTGGGAAATTAGAAACCTAACAGCAGTAGACTGCCATCTAGTGGGAAATTAGAAATCCAATGGCAGTAGACTGCTAAGTAGTGGGAAATTAGAAACCTAACAGCAGTAGACCGCCATCTAGTGGGAAATTAGAAACCTAACAACAGTAGACTGCCACCTAGTGGGAAATTAGAAATCCAATGACAGTATACCACCAGTGGGGGGTGCGGTGGCGCAGTGGGTTGGACCACAGTCCTGCTCTCCGGTAGGTGTGGGGTTCGAGTCCCGCTTGTGGTGCCTTGTGACGGACTGGCGTCCCGTCCTGGGTGTGTCCCCTCCCTCTCCAGCCTTACGCCCTGAGTTGCCGGGTTAGGCTCCGGTTCCCCGCAACCCCGTGTGGGACAAGCGGTTCTGAAAATGTGTGTGTGTGGGTGTGTGTGTATATACACACATACACCGCCATCTAGTGGGCAATTAGAAACCTAACAACAGTAGAGTGCCATCTAGTGGGAAATTAGAAATCCAATGACAGTAGACTGCTAGGCAGTGGGAAGTGAGAAAACTAATGAGAGTAAGTGATATGATGTCAATTTAAATTTATTCATTTAGCTGATGCTTTTCTCCAAAGCATCTTACGGTGTTAAGGTTACAGTTATCATTTACCCACTTATACAGCTGAGTAGTTGCCATATAGTGGAAAATTAGAAAACTAACAAGAGGGGGACAAGATGGCGCAGGGGATTTGGCCACTGCCTACTCTTTGCGGCGTCTGGGGTTCGAGTCCTGTGTGGGGTGCCTTGCAGCAGCATGGCGTCCTGTCCCACTTTTACCCCGGGTCTTGTGTTGTGGGACCAGGCTCCTGCTTGCTGCAACCCCGCTTTGGAGAGTTGTTTGGGATGTTAGACAGGTAATGACAGTAGACTGCCATCTAGTGGGATATTAGAGAAGCAAAGACATTATACTGCCACCTAGTGGGAAATTGCACACACTGTCTGAAATCACTGCTCCCAAGGGGGGTTGCAGCAAAAACCCGCTCTGTCACAATGCATCCCAAGCAGGACTCGAAGCCCAGACCCACCAGACATCTGGACTCAGCCAAACTGGCTGTGCCAGTGTGCCCCCGAGTACAAAATTAGAAAATGACAATAGGTTGCCATCTAGTGGAACATAAGAAAACTAAGGCCAGTACACTGCCATCTGTTGAATAATTAGATAAACTAACGACAGGAAAGAGTCACAGCGTGCTTGGTTCTTCGGTCAAGTGGTTAGCGTTGCATGTTGCGGTGCAAGAAGTCTTGGGTTCAAATCCACATGTGGGGATCTTCCTGCTTTTTAATCTCTTTGAAACTAATGTCTGTCAAAGGTACATGAGATGTTTGTAGACAAGCGCTTGTCAGCTGTGGAGGTGTGGCAGAGTGGTTAGTGCAATGTCCTCCTGGGTAGCAAAGCTACATATCAAATCCTATTGTTTTGACAACCCTGCAACAGTCGCATTTAATAACACAAGAGCGCAAAAAAAAAAGAGACAGGTTGTGGCTGCTTCTGTGGTGTGAGGGGTTAAGCACTGCACTTGAAGGAAGACAACCTGGGGTTCAAGTCTCAGACCAGGGAGGAGCAGTACATTTAAGGTAAGTGTAACAAATCTCTCCTATCTACCCAATGCATACTTGAATGTCAATTTGCCTAAGTCTCCCTGGGGGAGATGGTCTCCAGTGTGTAGAGACAGAGTTGACTGCCCAAAGACCCTTGAGAAAGGTCAATAAATGAAACTACAAGTTAAAGAAAGTAAACTATTACTTCTTGTTGAAAGACTATAGAAAGGCCCTGGACAGGGCACTTTTTTTTCCCCTTAGACATTCACTCCAAAACACCCTCACACCTCCATCACTCACACCAACGGATCCTGAAGCGCTGGTACCATGGGCAGCAGCAGGCTCAGGTGCACAGTCCATACTTACCTCCCCGGGGAACCGAACCAAGGACCTCGTGACTAGGAGTCAAGCTCCTAACCTGTTACACCACACCACTGCCCAGGAATTAGACCTTCTAACATCTCTGTTGTTCCTCCACAGCTCAAGGCTTCAAACAGAAAGGTAGGTTAGGGTGCCTTGCAATTAAAGAAAGAGGGCACAGAGACTCGAACCAGCAACATCAGAGACTTATTCCTGCACGATGCCAGTGAGCTATTCAAGAGTTGGGACTTTTTCTTTTTTTTTTTTAACTTTGTACCGGTACCAAAGAGCTGAGCCACATGACTCAAGAAAAGTCCACCTTGAAGTCACCAAAAGTGGAACAACCAGGGATTGAACCAGAAAGCCTGACAGGGAAAGCACGTGCACTTTGACAGCAGACTACAGAGCCTCTTGCCTTTTGTCCCTCCCAACTTCCAATGGTTAGGGCCACAGGGATTCAGCAAGCAGGACTCAAACCAAAAACACCAAGAAAAAAAAAGCGCACACTGTTAACCACAGCCCTACCAAAGAACTGCTTTGCGCTTACGAGTACGAGCCACGTTATTCAAAAGCTGTATGTCCGCCTTCAGAGGATTCGAACCCCCGGTGCAACGGGTCAGCATCCGTCAACTGCTGCGCCACATGGACCCATCGCTCGTCTCTCCAACGACGCTCACTTTGGCTCACAAAGGAGGTGCAAACTGTTGTCTGAGCCCCGATCCAGACAGCGTTACATCACAAAAGAGTCTAACAAAGAGTCACAGAGGTATAAATGTTTGTTCATACTGAATTGAGTACTTCACTGACAGAATGAAAATGACATTCCTCAAGGTCACACTATGGACATTACTACAAGAGCAAACGCCTTTGGTGCCACAAACACAAAGGGGCCCACGGTCTTTTGACTCATGGGTGATTTTTATTTTATTTAATTTTTTTTCCTTGTTCTTTTATGATTTGCTTCTGACAGCCCCTCCAAATAAGCTTCTAATTATCGATGTGGACTTAAAATTAAAGTAACTGTAACTTGTCAAATACATTTTAAAAATCACCCAAAGGTTTCTGGGAAATTAAAAGGTAAACAAAACACTGACAGGGTTATTTTGCCTTAATGCAAAAGCAGCAAAAAACATGTCTACTTTGCATGACTTTTTCATGTACTCGCGGTTGGTTTGGCCAGCGCCCCCTGTGTGGCAGGTCGGGGGTTTGAGCCGTGCTTGGGGTGCCTTGCGGCTCACTGTCGTCCCATCCTGCATGTGTCCTCTCCCTCTCTAGCCTTGCACCCCGTGTTGCTGGGTTAGACTTTGACTTGCCGTGACCCCACTCAGGACAAGCAATTCAGAGACCCATGGATGGATGGAAAACTTTCCAGAGTAGACTGCCATCTAGTGCCAAAGTAGAAAACTAGCGACAGTAGATTGCTAGCTAGTGGGAAAGGAGAAAACTAACAACGGTAGAGTGCCATCTAGTGGGAAATTAGAAATCCAATGGTAGTAGACTGCTAGGTAGTGGGAAATTAGAAATCCAATGGCAGTAGACTGCTAAGTAGTGGGAAATTAGAAACCTAACAACAGTAGACTGCCATCTAGTTGGAAATTAGAAAACTAACGACAGTATACCGCCATCTAGTGGGAAATTAGAAACCTAACAACAGTAGACTGCCATCTAGTGGGAAATTAGAAAACTAATGACAGTATACCGCCATCTAGTGGGAAATTAGAAACCTAACAACAGTAGAGTGCCATCTAGTGGGAAATTAGAAATCCAATGGTAGTAGACTGCTAGGTAGTGGGAAATTAGAAATCCAATGGCAGTAGACTGCTAAGTAGTGGGAAATTAGAAACCTAACAACAGTAGACTGCCATCTAGTGGGAAATTAGAAATCCAATGACAGTAGACTGCTAAGTAGTGGGAAATTAGAAACCTAACAACAGTAGAGTGCCATCTAGTGGGAAATTAGAAATTCAATGGTAGTAGACTGCTAAGTAGTGGGAAATTAGAAACCTAACAGCAGTAGACTGCCATCTAGTTGGAAATTAGAAAACTAACGACAGTATACCGCCATCTAGTGGGAAATTAGAAACCTAACAACAGTAGAGTGCCATCTAGTGGGAAATTAGAAATCCAATGGTAGTAGACTGCTAGGTAGTGGGAAATTAGAAATCCAATGGCAGTAGACTGCTAAGTAGTGGGAAATTAGAAACCTAACAACAGTAGACTGCCATCTAGTGGGAAATTAGAAATCCAATGACAGTAGACTGCTAAGTAGTGGGAAATTAGAAACCTAACAACAGTAGAGTGCCATCTAGTGGGAAATTAGAAATTCAATGGTAGTAGACTGCTAAGTAGTGGGAAATTAGAAACCTAACAGCAGTAGACTGCCATCTAGTTGGAAATTAGAAAACTAACGACAGTATACCGCCATCTAGTGGGAAATTAGAAACCTAACAACAGTAGACTGCCATCTAGTGGGAAATTAGAAATCCAATGACAGTAGACTGCTAAGTAGTGGGAAATTAGAAACCTAACAACAGTAGAGTGCCATCTAGTGGGAAATTAGAAATCCAATGACAGTAGACTGCTAAGTAGTGGGAAATTAGAAACCTAACAGCAGTAGACTGCCATCTAGTTGGAAATTAGAAAACTAACGACAGTATACCGCCATCTAGTGGGAAATTAGAAACCTAACAACAGTAGACTGCCATCTAGTGGGAAATTAGAAATTCAATGGTAGTAGACTGCTAAGTAGTGGGAAATTAGAAACCTAACAGCAGTAGACTGCCATCTAGTGGGAAATTAGAAATCCAATGACAGTATACCACCAGTGGGGGGTGCGGTGGTGCAGTGGGTTGGACCACAGTCCTGCTCTCCGGTAGGTGTGGGGTTCGAGTCCCGCTTGTGGTGCCTTGTGACGGACTGGCGTCCCGTCCTGGGTGTGTCCCCTCCCTCTCCAGCCTTACGCCCTGAGTTGCTGGGTTAGGCTCCGGTTCCCCGCAACCCCGTGTGGGACAAGCGGTTCTGAAAATGTGTGTGTGTGTGTGTGTGTGTATATATATGTATATGTATATGTATGTGTATGTATGCATGTATGTATGTATGTGTATATATATATATATATATATATATGTATGTATGTGTATATATATATGTATGTATGTATGTATACACATACACCGCCATCTAGTGGGGAAATTAGAAATCTAACAACAGTAGACTGCCATCTAGTTGGAAATTGGAAAACTATCGACAGTATACCGCCATCTAGTGGGAAATTAGAAACCTAACAACAGTAGACTGCCATCTAGTGGGAAATAGAAAACTGATGACAGTAGACTGCTAGGTAGTGGGAAATGAGAAAACTAACAACAGTAAGTGATATGATGTCAATTTAAATTTATTCATTTAGCTGATGCTTTTCTCCAAAGCATCTTACGGTGTTAAGGTTACAGTTATCATTTACCCACTTATACAGCTGAGTAGTTGCCATATAGTGGAAAATTAGAAAACTAACAAGAGGGGGACAAGATGGCGCAGGGGATTTGGCCAGTGCCTACTCTTTGCGGCGTCTGGGGTTCGAGTCCTGCGTGGGGTGCCTTGCAGCAGCGTGGCGTCCCGTCCCACTTTTACCCCGGGTTTTGTGTTGTGGGACTAGGCTCCTGCTTGCTGCAACCCCGCTTTGGAGAGTTGTTTGGGATGTTAGACAGGTAATGACAGTAGACTGCCATCTAGTGGGATATTAGAGAAGCAAAGACATTATACTGCCACCTAGTGGGAAATTACACACACTGTCTGAAATCACTGCTCCCAAGGGGGGTTGCAGCAAAAACCCGCTCTGTCACAATGCATCCCAAGCAGGACTCGAAGCCCAGACCCACCAGACATCTGGACTCAGCCAAACTGGCTGTGCCAGTGTGCCCCCGAGTACAAAATTAGAAAATGACAATAGGTTGCCATCTAGTGGAACATAAGAAAACTAAGGCCAGTACACTGCCATCTGTTGAATAATTAGATAAACTAACGACAGGAAAGAGTCACAGCGTGCTTGGTTCTTCGGTCAAGTGGTTAGCGTTGCATGTTGCGGTGCAAGAAGTCTTGGGTTCAAATCCACATGTGGGGATCTTCCTGCTTTTTAATCTCTTTGAAACTAATGTCTGTCAAAGGTACATGAGATGTTTGTAGACAAGCGCTTGTCAGCTGTGGAGGTGTGGCAGAGTGGTTAGTGCAATGTCCTCCTGGGTAGCAAAGCTACATATCAAATCCTATTGTTTTGACAACCCTGCAACAGTCGCATTTAATAACACAAGAGCGCAAAAAAAAAAGAGACAGGTTGTGGCTGCTTCTGTGGTGTGAGGGGTTAAGCACTGCACTTGAAGGAAGACAACCTGGGGTTCAAGTCTCAGACCAGGAAGGAGCAGTACATTTAAGGTAAGTGTAACAAATCTCTCCTATCTACCCAATGCATACTTGAATGTCAATTTGCCTAAGTCTCCCTGGGGGAGATGGTCTCCAGTGTGTAGAGACAGAGTTGACTGCCCAAAGACCCTTGAGAAAGGTCAATAAATGAAACTACAAGTTAAAGAAAGTAAACTATTACTTCTTGTTGAAAGACTATAGAAAGGCCCTGGACAGGGCACTTTTTTTTCCCCTTAGACATTCACTCCAAAACACCCTCACACCTCCATCACTCACACCAACGGATCCTGAAGCGCTGGTACCATGGGCAGCGGCAGGCTCAGGTGCACAGTCCATACTTACCTCCCCGGGGAACCGAACCAAGGACCTCGTGACTAGGAGTCAAGCTCCTAACCTGTTACACCACACCACTGCCCAGGAATTAGACCTTCTAACATCTCTGTTGTTCCTCCACAGCTCAAGGCTTCAAACAGAAAGGTAGGTTAGGGTGCCTTGCAATTAAAGAAAGAGGGCACAGAGACTCGAACCAGCAACATCAGAGACTTATTCCTGCACGATGCCAGTGAGCTATTCAAGAGTTGGGACTTTTTCTTTTTTTTTTTAACTTTGTACCGGTACCAAAGAGCTGAGCCACATGACTCAAGAAAAGTCCACCTTGAAGTCACCAAAAGTGGAACAACCAGGGATTGAACCAGAAAGCCTGACAGGGAAAGCACGTGCACTTTGACAGCAGACTACAGAGCCTCTTGCCTTTTGTCCCTCCCAACTTCCAATGGTTAGGGCCACAGGGATTCAGCAAGCAGGACTCAAACCAAAAACACCAAGAAAAAAAAAGCGCACACTGTTAACCACAGCCCTACCAAAGAACTGCTTTGCGCTTACGAGTACGAGCCACGTTATTCAAAAGCTGTATGTCCGCCTTCAGAGGATTCGAACCCCCGGTGCAACGGGTCAGCATCCGTCAACTGCTGCGCCACATGGACCCATCGCTCGTCTCTCCAACGACGCTCACTTTGGCTCACAAAGGAGGTGCAAACTGTTGTCTGAGCCCCGATCCAGACAGTGTTACATCACAAAAGAGTCTAACAAAGAGTCACAGAGGTATAAATGTTTGTTCATACTGAATTGAGTACTTCACTGACAGAATGAAAATGACATTCCTCAAGGTCACACTATGGACATTACTACAAGAGCAAACGCCTTTGGTGCCACAAACACAAAGGGGCCCACGGTCTTTTGACTCATGGGTGATTTTTATTTTATTTAATTTTTTTTCCTTGTTCTTTTATGATTTGCTTCTGACAGCCCCTCCAAATAAGCTTCTAATTATCGATGTGGACTTAAAATTAAAGTAACTGTAACTTGTCAAATACATTTTAAAAATCACCCAAAGGTTTCTGGGAAATTAAAAGGTAAACAAAACACTGACAGGGTTATTTTGCCTTAATGCAAAAGCAGCAAAAAACATGCTTATTTACCATCGGTTTTTTGTGTTCTCGTGGTTAGTTTTGAGCTCCACGTGTTAATGATCTTTTTGTTCAGCTCTTTTTATTCAGAAATACTGTGCTTGTAATGCTGCATCAAAACTTGCACCACTTGAGAACTCTTAGGAAAAATGCTACTTAAAATATAGGTTTAGTACTACAAGTATTGAAAAAATATCTTTACATAGAGCCACAGCTGCCTTAGTCATGGTGCTGCACTAGTACCAGGTTACTTAGTGGAAAAAAGTAACACTTTTTGCTAAGTATGTTAAATTCCATTGACTTCACTAAAGTGACCTGGGGTAGACAGTTCTGGAAGTCTAGGTGGACTGACAGATGCACTACATTGGACTTGTAGCTCAGTACACAACATAGATTATAAGTAACATGGTCTGGGGACAAGAGTTTTCATGGAACCGTCCTGTCACCTATTACTTTTCCAGTTTGAAACACCCTTACTATCATACATGCATACAGATCCTGAAGTACCAGTGGATTTACACATGCTTACCTTTCCCTGGGACTGACTCAACTTTACAGACAAGACGCAATCCTATTACCTGTTGTATTACACTACATTCCAAGAGTAAGGTTTTGAAACACTTCAGTTCGCATCGAAATACTGGTTAAGTTGACAAAAGAGATGAAACTTCAAACAGCAATCTTGACAATGTGCAACAAGGAAGAAGATGATATAAGCCCCATAGCTGAAAATTTCTCTGCTCTCAGCCTATCTGGGTACATCATCAGACACAATAGGGTGGCCAGCTATATCCACTGGGAAATGAGCAAACAAACACCCGGGGGTCCAAGTGACCGACGAGGCTGAAAAACTCTGCAAGTACCTGGAACGAAAGTCAGTAGAATGTGCAACATCAAGAGCAGGGAGATAGATACCAGTAGTGGTGGGGGCACAAGGAGCAAGAAAGGCTCTATAACAACGTTGGAGATATAAATACCCACAAAACCCATCAAGAAACACAGGCCAATGAAATGCATCTGAAGTTCATAAGAGGAGAGGGCTGCAGCTCACTTGCTTATTTTCATTGCAATGTGTTTAGAACTGTAATTCATTGATGGAAATCTGTTTTTTTCTGCAACTTTTTTCAAAGAGTGTCAGTAAGAAAAATACAACTGTTCTCCTCCTGTGGACACCAGTCACTACTGGAATTATATTCATAAAAACTGAAGTTCTTTATACAAAGTGCAGTACACCGAAAAGGTTATTTTCACAATATCATTCATCTAATGTCAATAACAACTTCTCTTGAGCAAGGTTGTGGTGATTTGGAGCCTATCCTGGCATCACTGGGCAAAAGGCTGGCGGAGGCGGGGTACACCCTGGATGGGATGCCACACCATCACAAAGGTGTAACTGTTATACACTATTAATATTAATATTAGTTCTGGCAAAATCTTGACATAACTTTCATCTTGGATCAGAATCCAGTGGAGGGATGGTATCTGCTGACCTGATGGCACCTGTTGACGAGTGAGGTTGTTCCACGACCCCCCAGTAGGACACTTTTGAACAAAAGGGAGGTGGTGATGAGGAGACTAGAGACATCGGTTATAAGTATTTCTGTAATCCCAATTTTCGCTCATAAAGGAATTAAGTCATTTATGAACCAGTTGAGACAACTGGCATATTTAAAAGATTAGACAACCATGAGGTTGGGAAAAAGTGTTCTTGAATCGTAATGCATACTGGATCGACTGAAGGAAATTCATCTATTCATCCACAACACAGAAGTCACTTTTTTTGTTCTCAGAGATGTATGTCACTTTGGTGAAAAGCACCTGCTAAATAAATGTAAATGCAATAAAGGGAGTTTTTTTCCATGGTCTTTTGTAATTTGTTTTGCATCTTTCCATGTATTAGTATGTGCTTATCTGTTGCCATTTAGCACTAAATTTAAGGACTTATAATAAAATGACCCCTGTAACTTTTTCAGTTAATTGCAGTCTTAAAAACAAAGTGGGCTTTTATTTCCTTTGAATTTCTCAGATCTTTACACTTTTTTAAAATATGGTTGACGTTAATAAAATTGCATACCCAAGACTATCCATATTGTAACGGCCCACGTTACTGTTCTGAGCGGGAAATGTGCTTATTCTAATTGGTTAGCATTTGGTGACATACAGAGAATATAAGGGGGCGATTGCGTCTGCTGGGAAGAGAAAGAGAAGAGAGCCTAGGGACACTAAGCAGGCTGGGAAGACTGGCTAGATGCAAAGGTCCTGGAGGAAACGGGGTCCTCGGACCGAGAGCATTATTTCCCTGTGTGCCGGTGTTCAAATAAAACGCTTGAAATGAAAGCTGCCTCTGCGTCCTTCTTCGCCTCATCGAAACCCACGGCGCTGCGCGCCACAATATGGAGCTTCTGTTGCAGCCTTAGTCTTGACAGAAGCTACCATTTATTGTTTGTAGTTTAGAAAGATGTATGTTCTGCTTTGATAATATCACAGTACTTCACTTTTGGTGGTGTTCTGGCTCTTCTCAAGGAAGATGCTACCAGTTCTTTGATGCCACCTGAAAG
Organism: Scleropages formosus; assembly: GCF_900964775.1. Lineage (NCBI taxonomy): Eukaryota > Metazoa > Chordata > Actinopteri > Osteoglossiformes > Osteoglossidae > Scleropages > Scleropages formosus. The sequence continues at coordinate 24,818,356 of NC_041813.1, forward strand.
AATCCCTGGACTAGCACCAGAGTAAAGTTGAGAGTGACAGGCCTCAATACTTAATCTTTAACATAAGGACAATCACAAATCCCCAAAACAGGATTAAATTGTGATGCAAGCACTGTAAGGAGCTTGAGCTGGGAAAAGTGGGTAACTTACTTGTAAAGTTTAATTTGAACTGACATTATATAGCCTGAATTACAAATTAAGGCACTGGATCCAAGTCAAAACTGTATAAGTCTTGCTGGTGAAGCAAATTTTTGCATAAAGTTTTCCATGGTGCCATTTTTCAAGAGGTAAGACAAATACAGCTTTAATGTCAACTTTGACATTGCCTGTTGTAAAACATTTTACTACCCCAAACAAACCATTCATATATTGTACAAAAACAAGGCACATTCCCAAGAGCTGTAAAGTTTTTAATATTGAGAAAAAGAAAATTCAGCCTTAAAAGCCCTTCTACTACTTTATTTTCAACAAACCTGAGAAAAATACACTCAGCAGAACAGAAACACCACAACATGGCATCTGCAGTCCACCTGACTACAAGAGCAGAACTTCATTTCGTTTGATTCGGTAACATCAAAACACTCAAACAAGTTGCAAGCCAGATGAACAATGTCACTGGAACATTAACTGAATTACTACATCGTTGACTTAACAAGCCCTTTCACTTTAGCACAGAGGACTACAGTTCAGTAATACTAGGAATCTACTATCAAAAACAAAATAAAGTCCATAGTGCAAAGAGGATGTGTATCTGAGAAAGAAAAACTGTTTAAAAACGTTCAAACGATAGGGGTGTCAGCTATGCTGCTATACAACAGGTTTCCTGTTGTGGACCCATTCTCTGGCTTACATTCAACTGCAGAGATCACACCCTGCAGTCATGCCAAGGTCTTTGGCCACTTTATTGAATCAAGACCAAAAAGATTTGATGTGGTCACAGTCAAGGGCCCTAAACCGCTCATGGTGTCAGAGTAAACCATTAGATCGCACTTGGCACAGTACAATCTTTATTACTTTCGTTCTGAGTACGACAATAGTGTGATATTGCAAGTCAGATGTAAATCAAGAAGTTAATGAGTTTACTGTACCTCATGGCCAAAAGTAACAGTGACCTATGAAACCCTTGGACAGCCTTCATACAGAGGTTAACAATCTTAAGTCCATCACATCTTGGGTGTGAAAGTATTACTTGCTTTAAGCACAATTTGCTGAGGTTAGCAGCTGTCTCTGAAATACAGGTCTGTTTGATTCCCACTTTGTAAAGTGCAGATAAGAACCTCATAAAGGTCATAAAACCTACATAAAGGTTTTAGTAACAAAAAAGCATGCATGACAAATCCAAAATAAATAAATAAATGAATAAATTTTAGAACAGTCCACATAAAAGCACAAAAACATTTTTACATATACACACAAATTTACATTAACTTAATCAGCTCTGGTTAAACAGCAGTCCTGAGCTTCATAAACCTCTTCCAACGAAGTGCATGACTAACAAAGAACCTCTTATCTTGTATTTAAGTGGTAATTGACCCCAGATATAACTGGTATTTAACTTATATATTCAGTAATTGACTTACTAGCCTCACCCAAAGTAGCACTTCACCAAATTAATGTAGCCATAAAAACTTAACAAAATAATAGAAAAAACACAGTTACTGACAAAGTACAATTTACCTTCAGTTCCTTGGAACTTTCCTCATATCCACATAGGAGAAAAGGTAACACTTCAGCGATCCATGCAGGGATACATTTTCATTCCTCAAACAGGAGGGAACCGATAACAGTATATGCCACTGGAAGACACCCGGGTTGGGAAGTGACCGGGAACAAGCACATTTGTAGCCTTTATTACTTCCCTTTCCCCAATTTAAGGAACACAAATGAACACAGGCAACTTAAGTAGGCTTTTTGGCTCTAAAACAACAAAGAAACAAAAGATTTAACTATTAATCAGACATCTGAGAAATAAAATACAGCACATTTTTTAAAAAAAATAACCCTCCAAATATGACCAAAGACCAAAACAGTACAGCCCAATGCAAATATTTTGAAATATATAATTCCTTTATTATTGTTGTTGTTATTAATGGCAACCACAACAATAACAACAACAACAATAATAATAATAATAATAATAATAATAATAATAATAATAATAATAATAAAACCTCCATAACAGCTGAAAAACCAATCATCTTTCCACCTCTTGAAACTTTCTATTAAACACTCTTTAATTACATTAATCGGCCACACTTGGTGCTTCTTTCATCATGACAAACTCTAGGTGCAGTAAGGGGCTGGGTGTGTTGTATTGACTTCTTCCTGACACATATTACTGTTATTAAATTGTTCTTCATTTATAATGCAATAATACATTTCAGAAGCATTCTGTAACCTGTCTAAAAGTGAGGTCAAAAAACCTAGGAATAAAATGACAAACTTGAAATGGTTGAACTCTTGACAGAAATCAACACAACTGTTAATGGTGTGTGCGCACAGGCCACTTTATGTGCCTTTTTTCATTATTGAGAAAGGCCACTGCTGATCTGGTTGTTTTACTAATTAATTTATTTAATTGGGCTTTCAAAAAGTGTTTTCACCTTTAACTGTCATGTTGAGGTGAGCAGGATATGCAGCTTAATGCATCTGTCTTGTAAAGGTCCAACTGCCAAGTAGCGAAAGCAAGGAAGTGGGCGAAGCGTTGGCCACGGCCTCCTTGCTACCTTCCTACCTTTCTGTGCTCTGGCCTCCATCCAGGCTTTGAGGTTAATGTGATTTGGAGACTGACATTTGGCTTGCTAATTACTCTGAAGGTCTAAGCCGATGCAGGGATTCTGCGATGTCCGTTAACCGATCCTCACCACCTCCTCCTTTTCCCATCCGCCATCTGGATGGAGCGCTGAAGAGAGGTGGCCTTCTAGGTAAAGAGGTCAGTCTCACGCCCGTAAGCTGTCTGCTCCTACAGGAGGGTGCCGGTTCTGCTCTTCTTGCTCCCTCTACCATAGGTAAGAGTTTTTAGCATGACCTCTAACTGCTTGTTTGGTGATGGTAAAAGGAGGGATGCATACTTAGAGCATCACAGTGAATGCATGTCCAGTACTGGAATAAACTTTTGGTTAGTGATTTAAAAGGTTTGTTTTTCTTGAGGCTTGTATTGCCTTGATGTGACATATGAATTTACCTACACTGGGATTATTAATTGTTTAGACCAAAGAAAAATGCTAACTCATGGTTACTGGGAGCCAAAGAATTGATGGTGTCCAGAGTACCATTACACTAACACTTACCTTTTCAGTTCATGCTCTTCTCCAGAGTGACTTAGTATAAAGTTAATCATTATACATTTGAGTAATCCTTGTCAGAATATAGTGTAAGTACCTTGTTCCAAGTATACTACAGCAGGAGGTGAGTTGTAAGCCTGGGTCCTTCAGATGTTAAGTGGCAGCTCTAAACACTGTGCTCCCTGCTGTGATGGTGTTTCTAGAATTGTTTCAAAATTGTGAATTGGTGAAATTTGTGACTGGAAAAAGAGCAATGCCTGCTGTAAAACGTTTAAGAAGCATGACTGAGGACAGTAGGTAATCTTCCTGTATTGTATATGAATCATGTTGCGCAGTTAATTTCATTTCACAGTATTTACTTATTCAGTTAGCTGCTGCTTTTCTCTAAAGTGGCTTACAATGTTAAGGTTACAATTATTACAGGCTGGCAATTATTTATACAGCTGGGTAATTTTACTGGAGCAATGGAGGGTAAGACATTGCTCAAGGGTACTACAGTCAGGTGGGGATAAAACCTGTGACCTTTGGATTGAAAGGCAGCAGCTCTAACCACTACACAACCAGCTGTCCCCACTATAACTTTATGGCACATTTGTCTTGTTTTTAGGCTTATGACACCAATTTCTTTGGCATTATAATGGATGTCTTTTCAAAAGTAAAGTGTTTTAATCAGGGAAAATAAGTATCCTACTGCAGTTTGTAACACATCTGTGAAGAAAGGGCGATATGGTCGCTTCCTATAGTTGGGATCAGAAAACAAGGTGTACTCTGTGGATTTCTACACAAATATTGTAGAACACTTGAATGTTGAGGGGATAATGCCCTGCTGTTACACTTAACAGTAACATTTGTGTGATTCATGACAATCGCCAGAAAAACTTTCAAAAATGGAAAAACTTGCACATGAAATGTGTAACTATATTAAAATGGGTCATTAACCAGTGTTGGACAACTACATGTGAATTTTCAAAAGTCTTCTACTAGCTAAGCACAATCCCTGCTGGTGGACATGGTCACCAGTCCAAGAAAAAAGAACTTGGGCTGAAGACAGAACAGGGAGGGAAAAGCACAGATGTAGCAGGGATAACAGATCACCTCCTAAAACTCCTCCTCTCGAGATTAAGGGTTTCAGAAATGGGAGTCAAAGCCTCTTTGGTACAAAGGCCTGTGTGATCCTGATTAATACGGAATGGAAATGCTCTTAGAATTAAACGGTAAAACTGAGAGTAGATTGTTTCTACTTCTGTCTTTTCTGCACTTCAACTCATGAGAATTTGAGTCAATCTTCTTCCTCTTTCTTTGTCTCAGGGCAAGATGGCGCGTGACATGTCTGATATCGACATCCTCAAGATGGAGCTGCAGCAGCTCCAGAAAGAGGTGAAAAACGAACGGGAGCCGGTAAGTGTCCCTCGTGGTGTACACCAAGAGACAAAGGAATTGAAGAGACTGCAGAACACACAACTATATTATTCAACAAGGCAAAGTGCAGGAATGTCGAGCATCCCAGTTAGGTGGATATTTGGCTTGTCTTTGGACTGTTGTAGAAAGATGTTTCAAAGTTTGTGATGGTGGGACATTTCGGTTCAGACTAATTCTCACTCTCCCATGTAACAATGTGGAGAGGGGAAACCAACACAGCGCCAAATCGGTAGCCGTTACCTCAGTTTAAGTGTAGTGTGACTCCTTCCGATCTCACAGGTCTCGAAGACGGCCAAGGAGCTGGTGGATTGGGTTGAAGCCAATTCTGCTGAAGACATCCTGCTCAAGGGTGTGCCAGAAGATAAAAACCCCTTCAAGGAGAAGGGTGGCTGCATAATAACATAGCCCGGGGATGGGTGCCCCGGGCTCAAACGCAAGAGGACTTGTTCTCTTTAAGCCTTTTCTTGCATAATTTAAGAAAAGCTATAAGCGCTATAATTACTTTGATGTATGCATATTTATATACAGTGGATACAAGCAAATTCTTACCTCAGTTAGGTATGGCGGACTGCAACAATGTCTCTTCCAAATACACAGCTGACACAGGTAAGAATGGTACCAGTGAAACTCTGTTCTTTGGCCTAACTACTTTAAAAGAGCGTTTTCCTGTCCGAAAAGAACTCTGAAGCATACCTGTGATTCTTTGTACCAGGAAAAAGCCCAAATGTGTCCCCCACACCCATCTGTGTATCCTTGCTGTCCACTCATTGGCTCAAAGTGAAACATTCAAAGCCCCGTAGCAGTTCTGGGTGGTCAGGGTCTGCTTTTAAATAAAGCAAATTTAGCCATGCAACACTCAACTCGTTTACTTCTTTCTTTTTTCCATCTGATACTTTTATTGAAGAGGCAACTTGTAAATTCATAGTGCTGGACATTGCAGATGGAGCAATCCATGTTACCCTGTCTAAGGTCACAATCGCAGGACCTCTGGTGATGCTTTAAATATTTGTCTTTAACCAAGTCATCTGCTCTCCTGCCGGTTTCCTCAAACATTGTTTGCCCTGTTCAGAGCATTTGAGGGGGAAAAAAAACTTTTCTGAATTCTCCATAGGCCACATAAACATATCAAGAAGAAACTCAAAACAAAAATTTTAGTTCCAGGACCCTCCAGTACTCGGAAGCGTTGTTGTTTCTATGTTAAACACAAATTTGGGGGGGAATAGGGGAAAAACATGTACTAGTGCATTCTCCTTTATTTTTCCTCCCTCTGCTATCTGAAGGAAACAGTTCCACCTTTCCATTAGCAGGAATTATTTACAAGGGGGGTAAGGATCTAAAGTCTCAACAAAAATCAGAAAACATTCAGCCTGTTACTACAGGTGTGACTTAATTGATTTATCATGACTATATATCTGGATAAGTGACTGCATATGTGCATGTAAACAAAGTCAAAATTGCTGTAGTTCTGTTACCCACTATATGCTGAATGAAAAGGTATCTGCATAATATGATGCATCGCCTACATAACATCTACTCTCCCTCCTACGCTGGAGCGTAGCCTTCCTAGTCTTTTACTGTTTGAGTGAGACCTTCCTCTCTGGCAGTTCAAATGAAAAATTGTACATTGCCTGTCAGACATGGCTGAAAAAACACTGCACTGCCTTAGACGCAGAGGGTGGCGGTGTTGGTTAAGTTTAACACAGCGCTCTTCCCTTTTCACCTAACTGTTATTACACGGCTTTACATTTATTTGATACTTTTCTCTGGAGTGACTTGGTGTCATTACCAATGACACACCTGTTTTCACAGGTGCGTATATGAGAACTGCAGCAATTTAGCATATGTACCTTGCAGCTCAGATTCAAATGGAAGGCTGCAGCTTTACCTACAATACTACCTGTGAATCACAAAGCAGTGCTTTATATTCTCCTGTGTACACTGAAATCTGGAAACAAAATGTAGGAACTTAACTCACAAAGCTTCTTTCCCCCCCCCCCACATTTTCTAGCAATCAAGTTTACATGGAGATCCTTACTCATCATTCTCTACTTATTAACCTTTACCAAGGTGACACCACAGTAAGGCAACTTACAATGTTACATAACCAGCTTGACAGTGACATCCATTTATGCACAGGGCAATTTTATTGTATTGGTTCAGGGTGAGAGATTTGAACCAAAGACCTTCAGCTTACAAGGCAACAGACGTAACCCTACGCTACCTGCAGATTATTGCTGACCTGTCACTGTCAAGCCGATTACAAGAAATAAATCTGTCGTTAATGTGCTCAATGGAATGACTCAATAAATATTTTTTTTCAAACAAGACTGTACTGAAAGAGAATTATTTGTAATTTAACCACAACAAACCCAGATGTAGTACATAGCTTCATAAATGCCTGGTGAAATGGAAGTCTTTGTGAGGGTATAAAATTAATTGAATGTTAATGAAGTTAAATAATACTATATACTGCTATCATTTATAGCATTATTTAACTTTGTTAGACTGCCATTTTGAACCTTGGCACCCACTGGATCAGTAAATATTCATTCCTTATAACATCCAACATATTCCTACTAGCGGTGGTCACTGATTTATGATGCTGCGACTTACGATTTTTCAACTTTACGATGGTGAGCTGGAGATAGACATTCAGTAGAAACCATACTTCGAACTTTGAATTTTCATTTTTTGCCAAGCAAGCAATATGCGGTACCATATTCTCTTGCGATGCTGGGCTGCGGCAGCGATCCGCATCTCCAAGTCTATCACGCGGTTGTGTTTTGCACATCCATAATGTCACAGAAACATCCATCTGTATCTCGTGCTACTGGTGGCAAGAAGAAACAGAGGGCTATTACTCTTGAGGAGAAACTCAAGATAATTGCCCAGCATAAAGGCGGTAAGCCCGTAATGGACATCGCACATATGCTAGGCTATAATGTTCGGGAGGTTGTGTATTAAATGCATTTTCACATTCCTGGCAAGAGACTTCCATCTAATGGCAAAATAGAAAACTAACGAAAATAAACTGCCAGCTAGTGGGAAATTGGAAGACTAATGACAGTAAACTGCCATTTAGAGAGAAAGTTGAAACTTAAGGAAAATAGACTGCCATCTAGCTGGAAATTAGAAAACTAATGACAGAACACCGCCATCGAGTGGAAAATTAGAAATTTAACGACAATAGACTGCCATCTAGAGGCCAATTAGAAACTTAACAACAATAGACTGCCATCTAGTGGCCAATTGGAAAACTAACGACAGTAGACTGCCATCTAGTGGCAAATTAGAACACTAACGACAGTAGACTGCCATCTAGTGGCAAATTGGAAAACTAATGACAATCGACTGCCATGTAGTGGCCAATTAGAAAACGAATGACAGTACACTGCCATCTATTGGCAAAAAGAAAACAAACGACAGGAGACTGCCATCTAGTGGCAAATAAGAAAACTAACAATAGACTGCCACCTAGTGGAAAATTAGAAAACTAACGACAGAAGACTGCCATCTAGTGGAAAATTGGAAAACTAACGACAGTATACCGCCATCTAGTGGCACATTAGAAAGGAAACGAAAGTAGACTGCCATCTAGTGGGAAATTATAAGAGTAACGACTACAGACTGCCATCTAGTGGCCAATTAGAAACCTAACGACAATAGACTGCCATCTAGTGGCCAATTAGAAAATTAACGACAGTATACCGCCATCTAGTGGCCAGTTGGAAAACTAACGACAGTATACCGCCATCTAGTGGGAAATTAGAAGACTAACAACAATCAAATGCCATCTAGTGACCAATTAGAAAATGAATGACAGTACACTGCCATCTATTGGCAAAAAAGAAAACAAACGACAGGAGACTGCTATCTAGTGGCCAATTAAAAAACTAACGACAGTAGACTGCCACCTAGTGGAAAATTAGAATACTAACGACAGTATACCGCCATCTAGAGGAAAATCAGAAAACTAACGACAGTACACTGCCATGTCATGGCCCATTAGAAAACTAACGACAGTAGACTGCCATCTAGTGACAATTTAGAAAACTCACGACACTATACCGCCATCTAGTGGCCAATTGGAAAATTAACGACAGTCCACTGCCATGTCGTGGCCAATTAGAAAACTAACGACAGTAGACTGCCATCTAGTGACAAATTAGAAAAGTAACGACAATCAAATGCCATCTATTGACCAATTAGGAAATGAATGACAGTACCCTGCCATCTACAGGCAAAAAAGAAAACAAACGACAATAGACTGTCATCTAGTGGCCAGTTAGAAACCTAACGACAGTAGACTGCCACACACACACACACACACACATCTTCAGAACCGCTTGTCCCATACGGGGTCACGGGGAACCGCAGCCTAACCCGGCAACTCAGGGCATAAGGCTGGAGGGGGAGGGGACACACCCAGGACGGGACGCCAGTCCGTCGCAAGGCACCCCAAGCGGGACTCGAACCCCAGACCCACTGGAGAGCAGGACTGTGGTCCAACCCACTGCACCACTGCACCACCGCACCCCCTTCAGTAGACTGCCATTTAGTGAAAAATTAGAATACTAACGGCAGTATACTGCCATCTGGAGGAAAATTAGAAAACTAATGACAGTCCACTGCCATGTCGTGGCAAATTAGAAAACTAACGACAGTACACTGCCATCTAGTGGCCAGCAAGAAAACAAACGACAGTAGACTGCCATCTAGTAGGAAATTAGAATACTGACAACAGTATAACTCCATCTAGTGGCAAATTGGAAAAGTAACAATAGTTGACTGTCACACACACACTTTCAGAACCGCTTGTCCCATACGGGGTCACGGAGCCTAACCCGGCAACACAGGGCATAAGGCTGGAGGGGGAGGGGACACACCCAGGACGGGACGCCAGTCCGTCGCAAAGCACCCCAAGCGGGACTCGAACCCCAGACCCACCGGAGAGCAAGACTGCAGTCCAACCCACTGCGCCACCGCACCCCCTCTAGTTGACTATCATCTAGTGGTAAATTAGTAAACTAACGACAGTAGACTGCCATCTAGTGTCAAATTAGAAAACCAATGACAATAGACTATCTATCACTCACTCACTCACATCTTCAGAACCGCTTGTCCCATACGGGGTCGCGGGGAACCGGAGCCAACCCGGTAACACAGGGCGTAAGGCCGGAGGGGGAGGGGGAGGGGACCCACCCAGGACAGGACGCCAGTCCATCGCAAGGCACCCCAAGCGGGACTTGAACCCCAGACCCACCAGAGAGCAGGACTGTGGTCCAACCCACTGCACCACCACACCTTCCAATAGACTATCATCTAGTGGCAAATAAGAAAACAAACGACAATGGACTGCCATCTAGTGGCCATTTAGAAAACTAACGACAGTAGACTGCCATCTAGTTGGAAATTAGAATACTGACGAGAGTATAACACCATCTAGTGGCAAATTAGAACACAAACGACAATAGACTGCCATCTAATGGCAAATTAGAAAGCTAACAACAGGAGACTGCCATCTACTGAGAAACTGCCTCTACTAACCACTTCAAGTGTGTACTCTGGCCACGTATGTGGCAGTGTAAAACATCACACGGTTGCCAAAAGAAATTTTTTTAGTTTTTAAAATTAAGTATGTTAAAAATAGTGCAGTGGTTGCACACCTTAATGGTGCATACAAAAGTATCTCTTGAAAGTGGGGGGAAAAAGCAGTTTCACTCCCCCAGAACGAAAGGAGCGGGCTGGACTGCCAGTAGTCTGCAGAGAGGAGGCTGAACGGCTCACTGCTCCTAAATTAGATCACAAATTTTCTGGCTCACAGCAGTATCTCGGTGCTCACCCTGGAGGCAGAGTTCCGCACAGATTACCGCGTCACACCCTGCTCTTACTTTACCCACGTTGTTGCCTCTTAGATGCAGGAGCTAAAATGCACATTTTGGGACACTCCTGGTCACTTTCCTTAAAATCCAACAAATTATTCCTGCCTAAGACTTTAATGCAAGTGATATCTATTGGCAGCACAGCAAACAGAGGTGGAGGAGAAGAGAAGGTTGGTAAACTACAACTGGCATCAAAGTGGAAGTCGATGTCTGGACCTCGATTTAGGATTCCTGCTATGGGTGTCTTGCCATCAGTCCTTCCTTGAGCACGTGTTGCCTCGCCTGCCCTCTTCTGCTTCCACCTTTTCTCTTGCAGCACAGCCACTTCCCCAGGCTGTTCTCTAGGCACCGCTGCCTCCCTCCGCTTGTCCTTCCGCGAGCGCACACTAACCGTAACCTCTACTTGCTTCCTTTAATCCTATCATTTAATCTATCAAATATTGATTAAACATTTTCAGATTGCATTTTATGGAACACATTCATTTTTATTTGGTGAAGAGCACATTTTCGGAGGCAGAGGTTCTTCCCTCATTCGTGTTATGTTAATATGTTTTTTTTTTTTTCCTTCCCCCACTCTCAAGATCATTATTCAGAAGTACAGCCACTTCTCCTGGGTGACACAATTAGTGGAAACTTTTATTGCTGTTAGTATCACAGTGTCATTTATAGTGATGGGCTCTGCAATGAAACACTCAAGTATGTATTATTATAATAGTTCTTATTTTTTATGCTTTTTATTGTGGTGCGTGTCCTATTTCATACAAAACTTTTACATAAAGCGGTTCTCACAAAGTTTTTTAATATTTAATATTTTCAACAATAATTTTTTCATGTTTTTGCTATTAAAGTGTTTACATTTTTGGGATACTCAGATTTTTGCTATGTTCTTGAGAGACTATATAACAGCAATTTTATTGTGTTTGCAAATCAACTGTGTGAATAATGTTTTACTGGGGTGACACACACACACACACATTTTCAGAACCGCTCATCCCATACGGGGTCACGGGGGAACCAGAGCCTACCCGGTAACAGAGGGCGTAAGGCCGGAGGGGCAGGGGACACACCCAGGACGGGACACCAGTCCGTCGCAAGGCACCCCAACCGGGACTCGAACCCCAGACCCACCGGAGAGCGGGACTGCGGTCCAACCCACTGCGCCACCACACCCCCGGGGTGACACAGACAAAGCTGAAAGGGTCCAAGAAGAATTTGTGTTTTCTGAGAGATGACATATCAGACTAGGTGATGGGGTGCGCATAACAAGTTCCAAATTGAACACTTACTGTAATTTAATGTGTTTTTAATTCCAGTTTGTAGAATGCCTTCTGTTGCTCCCAGGCCCATTTGTGATCGTTGTAATGCTGGCCTCAGTAAATGGTACATTCATCTGCAGTGTCCCAGTCTGTGGGGATTTGAATTTAGGGACTGGTTGACCTCACTTCCACTTTTGACCTTAAGTACGTATCTGATTTTTGAATGGAATTCTGTCACTTTTTTCCAACTTTTTTCATTCAGCTGCCATTGAAAACCAAGCAGCAGCATTAAATTCTCTACTTCAGTGCCGTAATCACGGACATCAAACTAATTGTGCTTCAGCTGAGGACAAAGCTTTCACTGGGGCGTGTGGTGGGTGAGTGGGTGGGTGGGGGGTCCTCACAGCCCTTGCTGTCCCTCATGGGCATCATGGTGTTGATCTGTAATTCTCTGCATTGTGTACAGTCTTCAGAAGCGGTGCACATCAAAGCATATATGTATTTGCATTATTTATTATGATATGCCAGTTAATGCATTCCTCTTTATCTAGCTTAATAAGCATGGAAATATGCAAAAGCCGTGCGCATAAATTAGCAAACAACATTTGATGATGTCTGAAAACACAGTTATGCTAAATTTTCAGGATGGAAACACAGATAACTTCCTTGTGTTATAAATGCTGTTTAAATACCACTATGTAAAATTCATATACAGTTTATATCTAAGAAAAAACTATGCAGGAAAAGCAGTTCATCTTTAGTATTTCTTGAACAGCTATAATTCATTTGGCTCTTTTATAAATTGACTCAGATTTTAAAAAAAAAAAACATCTGTGCCATATTGTTCATATAGAATGTTGCCAAGCACATGATTTATTCTCTTTAATTTTGACACTTCAGCTGAATATTGTTTCAGCTGACGGTTTGGTAAAAGTGCACTGGAACATGAAGATGACATGAATGCCCAAATGTTGTGAGAAGACACTGTCACGCCACCTTCAACGGTGTAACTTTGCCAGGTACGGTGTGCTTTCTGCCCTTTTATACTGGACAGGTCAAAGAACTTCTGTTTCTTGTTCCTGGGTATTGTTTAAACCTGATTTCAAGAAATCTCCTGTTTCTAAAATTGTATGAAAGTGTTGATTTTTTTTTTTTTCCTTTTTTTGTCTTTTTCCATTTATCCAGTGGATTCGCATGTTTCCTTGCATTTGGACTCATTTTCATTGTTGCATCATATGATCCAAAGGTTTGTCTGCCTTTAAACAAAGGTTTCATGTTTCCATTAAATAAACTTGTCCTTAATTTTACTGAAAACACTATAGTTGTATAAAAAATTGCAAGTTTAAACATTATTGCAGATAATTTTATTTATTATTTTTTTTTTTTTTTACATATTTCAACTTATTCTTTTATTGCTGTTTCACTTGAAATAAGTTTTTTTTCAGGTCACATCACAAGCTAACAGAAGTGGATTCTTAGACAACGTTGAACCATCTCAGTTTATTCACCTGCAACAGGAAGTTCAGTGGTTGGAGCTGCTGCTCAACTCAAAGGTGAGAGGTTTGAATCCTACCTCCTGCTTTAGTACCCTTGACCAAGGTACTCACCCTCAATTACTCCAGTAAAAATTACACACCTGGAGTAATAACTTTAAGTGTCTTCTAAGTTGCTTGGGGGAAAAAGTGTCATCTAAATGTATTTGATATAGCCCATTTAACTAGTGTTCATGTATTTATACTCTTCACCCCAAGGAACACACAATGATTTACCCGTTTTATACAGTTGGATCATTGTTGCTGTTCTAATTCAGGATGAATACATTACTCCAGGGTACTACAGCAGAAGCAAGGATTCAAACCCGGGCCCTTCAGGCACAAGGCAGGCACTCGAAGCACTATATTACACACTGACACCAGGACTGAACTACATTTGATCCAGATTTAATAAGACTGGGAGAAACAATTAATATCCAGTAAAATTCAGTTTATTATTTATTCCAAAAACATTGGATTTGAAAGAAAAATGGACTGTGATGAATATTAAATGTGATTGCAAAGTAATTCACTTTCACTTGTGATTAAGAAGCATGTGGAAAGCTTTCTACCAGTGGCGCAGGGCAATTATTATTATTATTATGTGTTGGTTATTAAAATTCCTTTGATCCACACTGCTTCCGTGGATTACTTTTTGTTTCTCTTCCAAAGAAATCAGTTCCGATTCTTTTGTTATGTTTGGTCACTTACTCAACTAATGTATTTTCCATATAATATGAAAGAGCAGAATTAAAGTTAGTAGAAGCACTATACTTGTAGGTCAGTAGCTCTGTATGATAAGATAAAATTAAGAATAAAAATATAATTAAATCAATAACCACAACAAAATTTCTTGCATTTGAATAATTTGTTATTCACAGTCGAAAGCATTTAATATGCACTCTGTGCAAAGCACAGCTGTTTTAAGGCTTATTTGAATTGAAGAAATGGAAATAATACATTTATAAGTGCGTTTTCACTTGATGGTATCTGACATTTCCATATTGTCACTCAGTCCCATCTTAGTTAGCACAGCATTTAAACCGCAAGTATGTTGGCAGACAGTAAATTTAGCTGCAGCAATGCATTCTACATAAAACTGACATACAGCAGTTTTAAGATGAAGCAGTTCAGCTTGACCTCATGGCTGAATTCCATCTTCGCTAAAATTATAAACCAACCGTGTAAAAAAAGGTGCAGGTATTCCTCCTCAGAACTCATCCTATTCAGCTTAAATGATTTATGTTTTTAAACTATTACAAATGGTTTAATATCAGCCGTCATCATCTTCTCATCTATTTTTTCAGGCCTTTGTGGTAATTTTGGACAAGGTGGTGTCCTTCTCCTTGAATATAGAAGTGGGATTATTTTTTGTCACGATGCTCCAGACATCCAGATCAGAGCTGTACCAGTGAGTGCTTTGTGGCGTGAAGCTCCCGCTCTGTTCTCCTTCAGTACTTCTACCGACCTCATTGTCACGTCCATCATGTTCAGAGACCTCACCGTGTTGCTGCCCGTGGGAGAGCGCTTCTTCACTCTCTGCTGGCTCCTGCCCCTCTACTTCCTCTTCGCTGTGGTCTACGACATCGTCGAGAGCTTCTCGTACATGTTGAACAGCTGGACCCACAACCCATCCTCACTTCCCAACTCGTCCTTTCACTGAAGTAGAGATGAGCAATAGCTTCATCGCAGCTCATTCAGCGGTCCATGTCCACAGCAATTCAAACTAATTACACTTTAAATGGAGGGCAATCACTCAATGCTTCCCTTAAAGGGTAAAAAATATGCAGTACCAATAATGGCATCGCCAGTGTTGCGAGGACTCAGTTAACCCCGTGATCAATAGTGTGTAGGACACACAGAGAAAGCCCAAGCAATATTTTTATATGAGTAAATTAAGGCTCTGTGTAATTCCAATCAGTATTTTATATGGGCTTTTTAATGCAGTTATTTGGCTTTCTTTATATCATTGCTACAATAGTTACTTAAACAATGATCTAATTATATATATATAAAAAAAAAAAGGATAGACAGTGTGCCAAAGAAACTGTAATAAAGAAAATAAAGAATAAGAAAAACAGCTTCTAACGGAAGAAGGAAAACTTTGGTAATTAAGCAAAATATTTTTCTGAGCATAATTAAAAGATTGCTCAAAATTACAACAGAATTCAACAGCTAGTCATTTTACATTTAGTCACAGTTACTATAAATAAAAACAATGTTTCATTTGGCAATTTCACAGGCATTCTACTTCAGTGTTACATAACCCTTCGGTCAGTTGCATAATTTACCCATAAGGGTTCATGTAATGCCATATAACTAAAGATTTGGGGAAGGTTTAGCAGTTGATGACTGGAAAGCTATTTCAGCATTATTTTCAAATTCATTCATTTACAGCCATACCGAGATAGTTACATAAACGTGCACTTTTTAGACATTACCAAAAAGCCAATACTCCATCAGCAGCTACTACGCAATACAATTATAACCTTTATATTAAACAGTACTTTCCAAAAATAGGCAAACAGCAATAATATCAAAATATATTTTAATCTGGACTTCTTTTTCAGATCAGTTTCAAATTACAACAGTCAGACCAATACAACGCAAAGGGAATCGGGGGGGGGGGTGATTTAGTAAAGCAATAAAGGCTGGGTGTGGGCAATCAAACGCAGTGTGGAACTCGAGATAAACTGCGTATGTACATGGTCCAGGATATACTATTATGTTCAGTTCTTGTTTTCAATTCTGTTTTTTACAACTACAAAGAAACATGAATTATAAAAGGTCCCAAAGAATAAAAAGCCTCCAGGAGGCGCGCACGCACACACACACACACACACACACACACACACACACACACACACACACACACACACACAGACAAACTGTTCCTGGGGAGGTGACAGCTGAGACAATAAAGAGGGAAGCAGAAACTGGACAGCATCCCTTCCACAACAAAACAAAACAATAATAATAACAACAATAATACAGTGTGTCAAAATGGTGGATCTACTTACAGTAGACTGAACTGAAAGTGACGTTCCAAAAAAGAGACCGAGAGGCTCTCGGCTGTGCTGGGAGGTCGACATTTGACATTGAGCTAACAATATGCCGTTTTTAATCGAGTAATATGTACAACACTAATATCCATGCTGAGCTATAACAAGTTGTGTGACCAAAGTACTATTACCAAGCCAATATTTTAAACAGCCAAATCCTGGGGACAATTTATTTAAAAAAAAAAAAAAAAAAAAATAGTTTCAGCCGCCAAAAGACATGTGAGACAGAAGACAAAAGAATGATCCTCTTTAGGAGAATCTTATTGGATTTTCTGAAGCAACAACTGAGAGAACCACTGTCTGGTAAAAACATTCCACGTAATGTGTAATTTCCACACACTGGCAATTGTGTTTTAAACGGCACAAAATAATACACTATAAAACTACCCTTATTTATGAGTAATATATAAAACAATGTCCTGTGAATAAGGTTTCGATGTGGTTACAATGCTTGTTCCATATCACTCTCTGCAGTTTCTTCCACCTGCCCAGCACCCAGACTGGCTTTAAGCTTTTAATATTTAAAACAACATTTGATGCTGCACTACTGCATTTCTGTCAAAAAACTAAATATGAAAAACTATGAAACATTAACTGGAAAAGTTCAAGTTTACAAGTTTATCAAAAAAAGCAAGTCTTCCCTTTTCTAGTGATATATTGTAGATGTTAGTCTATCTAATGTTCGTTTTTAATAAACTGTGCCATGCACATTTCGTATAGGCTACACCTCATCAGTGATTAATACTGAAGTCTAATTTTGTTGTGAACCAACAAGTTATCTGCAATATACTAATGAAGGGAGATTCCTGAATACACTTACAGCAGTCATCCTTTGTCCAGAATGTTCTATGAATGAACATTTTTATGTTGCTTTATCAATAGTGCACAATCTAACCATAATTATGGTTTTAAAGCAAAATGATGCATAATGCATCTTCTCAAATTTTTGTGCCCACCTTATTTTTAGTATTCCTTTATATTCCGCAGAATAAATATCCCCTTAAAAAAATCTGCTGCACCTGTATGTCAACAGTAAAACCATAGTCAAAAGTAGAGAAAGGAAAATTAAAAATTAAAATAAAATAAAAAAACAGCAGCCCCACGTGTTTGAACCATATTACGTACAGTGCCAAAGACATTTTAAAACTGCATTCTCTCCAGAAGAAGTGGAGGAAGCCGATTCGACTCCGCCATTTCATGCAGCTGTAACCTAAACAAAAAAATTCAAATTAAAATTAAAAAAAAAAAAAAAAAAAAAAAAAAAAAACGTTTAGAAAGGAAAAAATCCTCCTGCCACATGTGAAGCAGATATGTCACACACATAGTGATCTACCAATAAAGAATAAAAATCCTTGGTTTGGCTAACCAAAAGAAATCTTTCAGATTTTGGTACATGTATACGGGTCCTTATTCCTCCGTTTCCAAGTCGACACATAACATCGGTTTTGCGTCAGTGGGTGGTGTCCCCAGCGTGGACAACAGGGTAGGAGCGCGCCCTCTTCTCTTCTTCATTCTGCTTGTTTTGGCTGTAGTGGTCGGCCATGGTTCCGATGGGACCGCAGCAGTAAACGAGGCAGGGACAGTCAATTTTGGCTATGTACACATTCATAGTCGGTCCATGGCTTCCAACAAGCAGTGTTATTTCCGCAGGTCTAATACACACACCTGTAAAGAGCAAGACAGGAAGAACACGTACAAGCTCATTCTGTTTGACAGTTTCACCTGCCAAAACGGTCATTCTAAAACTCCTCAGTTGTTCTCGCTGCGCTATTTTCACTTTCGTTACTAATTCTATAGCTCTTTCGATGGCTGCTTCTCTTCCGTACCACCAGGACACTCACTTTTTCACTTGCTTGTCATTTTAAATAAACACTAACTTGAAGAGAATCACAAACAAGAAGCTTTATAAAGAAACCAGAGTCACTGCTGGACACCCAAACACTGAGTGAGACCCAAACAGTAAAAAACATGGGTTCCTTGATATTGTAGAGTAGGCAGAGTGGTCATCGTCAGGCCAAATGTGAGGACTCAAAAAAAAAAATAAAAAAAATAAAAATAAATAAATAAATAATACGGTGGATGAGACGGCCATCATCAGTCCAAGCAGTCATAAGTTGAGAACTACCAGTACTTTTTGTCCATGCATCTGCCTTCCTCACTCTCCCTCGAACCCCTTCTGTATTATACTGAAATGCTGACACAGGACATGTGTAGCCCATGAAGAAACTGATACAACCGCGAGTTAAGGTAACCAAGTTATCTTGGTCATAAATCCTTGCCCCAGCAGAGCAATGCAAATAATATTAAGCCCCTATGTAAATACTGTTCACGTCAGGCTAATGACACTGTTTGAGCTCAAAGCACCGGGGGGTCCAGTGTGTGCTTCGAATGAGGACCACCCAGCCCCTGAGAATCAGTTTAAAAATAAAACAAACCCCTTTGAAGAAAGAACAGCATGACGTTTGTAACCACTTACCGATCCGTCTGATGCACTTGCGCCCACTTTGTCCCCTGTGGCATTCCAACAAACCTCAAAGATGCCTCCTGTTCCCCTGTAGCTATGAACTAAAGAACCAGTCTGTGAACAGGGAGAAGAAAGGCATATTATTATTATTATCATTATTATTATTAAAATGCGTATTATTACCAAGGAAGGTGTGGAGAACTGCTCAATGACTGAACACCTTCACAACTTAAAGGTCACTGACTGAACCCCTGTGGAGAGTACACCAATTACTATTCTTAATGTTATTAAAATTTGTTACCAATTACTATTCTTCATCTTAATGCTTACCGTTAAGTTTTAACAGCAAAAGCTTGCCGTGTCCAAATATCTACACAAGTGAACGTGTAAAAAGCTGTACACAACTATACCTGCGTGTTCCAGATATGGACACACTTGTCAAAGGAGCCACTGGCCAAGTATCTGCCGTCTGGGCTGAAGGCAACACTGTACACGGGTTCCTGATGTTTGGTCAATGTGTGGATGCAGATCCCTCGGTCGACATCCCACAGTCGAACAGTCGAGTCGAAGGACGCACTGCGAGACGATTTTAAACGTTAAAGTCAGTGATATTCAAGGAATTGCTGAGCGTGAAAAAGTACTCCACCCAAAATCAATGAAACCATGCGTATGTGTAGCAGTACCTGGCAAGCATAAGGTTGGCATTAGGGTTGTTGGTTCCAGGCCCAGTGGGACTCCATTTAATAGTATAAATTTCTTTGCTGTGCGCTTGCAAATCATGAACACAGGTGTCTTGTTTCATACTCCAGATCTGCCAAGAAGCCAAAACCCTAAAACTCAGTAATAAAACCATAGTCAAGTGCCAATGCCCTCTGTGACACTTCAGCATCTGATGGGCATCGCTACGGCTTAATACTGAATTGTTAAATGTCCGTTTAAGGTTTTATCCCTACCCCAAAGGGAGCCGATTATACCACGAGACTGACCTTCAGGGTCATGTCATCCGAACAGGATGCCAGTAGATTGCCAGTCGGATCCCACTTGATTGCATTCACTTCATTCTGAAAGGACAAAAACAGGAGGCAAACACTGAGCAAGGGCATCTTCAAAACCATGTTCATCTTTTTCAAAACCATGAGACAGAGCTAACACACAACTTACTGTGTGCCCCTGGAATGTCTTGATGGGTCTGTCCTGGCCAAGTTTACACACGTGGATACACATATCAGTGCTGCACGAAGCAAACGTGTTGTTACTTTGCCAGTCCACATCCAGTGCAGGAGCTGCCCGGGTGAAGGACAAACAAGACATGTCTGTGACACCACTATTTGTTGCCACCAGATCTTTCAAAAAACACAGCAGGTATGATGCACTGATTTGCAAGTAGGGAAGAACTGTAACTGACCTGAATGAAAGGGAAACTGTTGCTTTGCTTCTCCGGTGTGAGCATCCCAAATGATTGTGGTCTGAAAAGGATGAATCCAACCGTCACATCTGCATTGCCTTTAACTCTCAGTATCTGTGCGTCGTGACAGTGCATTTGTACAAGACAATCATCTTTAAATAAAATTTGCATGAATCGCAAAAATTAACTAAACATGAAAGTGTAAAGCTCAATCTATTTATCCACCTTACCTTATCAACACCAGCACTGAGAATGAAATTTCCTTTTTTATTCCACTTCAAGGCAAAAATAGGACCCTTGTGCTGACCCAAGGTACTGGCAAGATTACCTAGAAAGCAGTCAATGATTTAACATCAAGAACTAACTCCAACAAAAGATCTAACTTCCAAGGCCAAATTAAAAATTTTTAAAAAATACGCATTTTTATATATAAAATATATAAAAATCACCAGTGCAATATACAGTGTAAATATTTAGATATGCATACATGTATAGTACTGATGGTAGAAAACTTGACACAGTGATCTGTTCAGGGATTGACACCTGCAAAGAAGCCAACTTCCTTTTCTCTGTATATATATTAACGTGCCAAAGAAATAATGTATCACACTTAAAGGAAAACAGTGATCCATACCATCTTTCGTCCATATTCTTGCAAATCCATCATAAGAGCCAGTTGCTAGTAGTGTGCCTTCACTCTGTCGCAGAACACAATCAGTTTAAAATTAGCCACACGTTAACACACATATACTGAAACGCGCAGTTTAACCATGTTACATAACAGTGTTTAATGGTACATTTATTCATTTAGCAGATCCTTTTCTCTAAAGCGACTTCCACTGAACACTCTGTAGTGGTGACCCAAGGTGACTTACACTGCAAGATACACAATTTACAAAGGGTTACTCATCCATACACTAGTGAAACACGCATTTTTTTTTTTTATTTTATTTTTGATAAAAAGGGTCACCCATTCATCTGAACAGGCCATCTTTGGACTATGGAAGGAATGCAGCTCACCCGGAGGAAACCCACACAGACACAGAGTAAATATGCAGACACCACACAGACTGAGCGGGGGTCAAACCCACATCATCTCGCACTGCCCAGGCACTGTGAGACAGCAATGCTACTCGCTGTGCCACCCTGCTGCTCATATTAAACCACAAATGAGAGCGATTACAATTTACTGCTGAATGAAAAGGCAATTTTTGTGCTGTTAAAGCACACCACAGGCCTGAGGCTGCTAGCACCCTTTACGAAACGTATGCCTCCTCCCGAAGCGTGAACTCACATTCCAGTCTAGTGACGTGACGTCCTTGTTGCTCGGCACATCCTGCCCTCCTTCTCGTATGCAGTGCCGCAGCACGAGCTGCGTGGAGCCGCTGCTACTGTTCTCGCTCAGGTTCCAGATGCGAGCCGTCGAGTCCCCGGACCTGCACAGAAAGGTGCCGTCACACCCATCACCTGTCACTGTGCGCGAACAGTAGCGGTGACCCGTACTGCACAACGCTCCGTTTTCACCACACTGTGCTGTTCCACCTACACCTTGACAGTAACACACTGGGCAAACAGGCACAACCTGCTGTTGCAGGGAAATCACCCAACAGTAACCTGAGGAATACACCTGCAAGTGGAGCTACTGTAGCATCACACACACACACGTGTGAACACTTTCAGCAACAGATCACTTGAAGCAGGCTTAATAAGGTCAGTTTAAAGCACAGAGGAATAGTTAACGTTCCCATTAAATTCATGTTTTGGGACTAATTTCTAAAATCACACCGGTGACATTCATCTGTTCCACGGGCCCTCAGTGACTTGCAGTTCCCCTGTGAGCCGCCCTGATCTTGCTGCAGAGACAAAGTAAGAGGTTTGAGGGTGGGCGCAAGCTGGTGGGATGGGATCAGACTGTGATGTTGACAGCGACAGCGACACTGACCCAGAGGCGAGGAGGTCACTGACAGGATTCCAGGCGCAGATGAAAACCTCTGACTCGTGGCCACGTAGCACCATGGCTTTGTTCTGCGGGATCTCCACATCACCATCCACCTCCATCATGTCGGCATGGTTGTCTGAGAGTAAGAATCACATACTGAATCCATAAAATATATATTTACATTTATTCATTCATTCATTACACTTTATTTTTCTGCCAAGTCACTGAGTGTTACATACCATACGGTGCACCAGGCTTTGGAAAAATGATAAATCAACCATTGCAAATTCTGTACAATAATTCAGATGTTTCAAATGTTTTATCACAATAATTATATCATATCTCCTGGCATTAAACGCTGTACCAGGGAAGTGACCAGGCAATTCAGGTCAAACTCATGTATCTTCTGTCAAAATTCCTTGTATGCCGGCTCACTTGCTAAGGTGTGAGCCCCATTCTCCTCGCCGTTGGTGGTGCTCTCGCCATTCTTAGCGCTGCCCTGCAAGCTGGTGGCAGCAGGGGGTGCTGCAGCGGCCTGTTGCTGGGCCAGCTTATCCCGGTAGGCCTGCTGTCGCGTCTGCACCACGTCGGGCATCACTGCATCAATAAGCGAGAGCGATTCGATCGGCCGGCCGTCAAACAGGGTGCCATCCTGCAGAGGGAACACCACAGTTCCACACAATCTCATGGGTCAAATACAGTTATTATCCTTCATGTAAACAAAATGTTCACAGAACATTTGAACCAAATATTCCAGGTCACAAATAAATGTAGTAAGTTTAAAAAGGGCTAACTTTCAGAGAAAGCAAGAAAAAATTACAAATGCAGAGGGGGATAAACATACATGTATTAACTGAGAACAGAAGAGAATACCATCATTCAATCTTCAACCAATTCATTCATCTCTTTCGACAATGATTCGGTATGTCTTCATGTGTACTGTCTCAGTATCACTAATTTACTAAAGTGAAACGTGATTTCTTTCACAGGATTTAAAAATTTACCGAGTAGATATGTGGTGTTTTAAGAGGGGTAAAAAACAAATCTACTACGTGAAGTAAAATTTTATCATTGATGATAAGTCCACAAAAGCAGAACTAGGCGTGCTTTAATCAAAAAACAGTTTAATGGAATTATACTGTTTTATATTAATTTAAAAAGTATTTTTATTTTTTAAAGTAAAACTGGGAGGGAAAACCCAAACCTGCCTGTTTTTATGCCATTTCATATGACCCGATTTTGTGTGGTGCTACTATTTTTAACCGTTGCCAATGCATATGTGTCTTTTTAGCCGCAGTACAGATGAGAAAAAAGGTGTGTCGCTAAACTCTATGATCTGATCCAATTAAATGCAGTAAAGGTACTGCGAAGGGTGTGACTGAACCTCGTTGATGCTGACTTCTGCCTCCACGTACTGCAGGCCCTTCTGTATGATGGAGATGAGAGCAGCAGGGGGCACCAGGGCGCCGTTGATGTTCGACTGGCTGATGTGGCTCTCTATACCAAACGTGAACGCTGAATGGGAGAAGCCTGCCAGGAACACAGAGACATAAACCGTAGTAAGTACACAGAGAACACTTCTCTTTACACTGCTACGAAAACAGAAACCTGCAAATACATGGTTTTTTACATTTTTATTGCTTTCGTCTTGTCAAAAACTGAATAAATTAGTAAGGTTTAACGATGGTTAAAAAAAACTCCATAAAACTTAACATCTGGAAACTTGACAAAGTGTCAGCTCAGCACCTACCAGACTCCTGCAGGTATCTGTAAACGAGGAAGTTGACCTCATCACTGCTTATGCTCATCTTTACTCGTGGTTACACCATGAGGTCAGCACAGAGGACGCGAGCCTGCACAGACATTTTTGTGTGTGTGTGTGTGTGTGTGTGAGACAGAGAGAGAGAGATTTACTTTTAACTTTATCATAAAATAACAGACATAGTAGTTAACTTCTTTAAAGGGGACTGGTCTAAAAAGAGCTGTATTACTGTATAACGTTCCAGTTAAAGCCTTTTGTTGCAGATCCTGCAAATGTGTTTGCAGCTCACATTCCTCACACTGTTGCACCATTCACAATAGGTCATAGTATGTGGTCTCTCAGAAGACACAGTATGCTTGCTTTGGCAAAGGTCAACACCAAACATTGATGATGCTTCTTATTACACAGGAGAGAAAAAAAAAATTCAAGGTGCAGTTCAGTCACTGCTCTATGGGGGCAGTGTTGAGCCAACATGAAGCTTCGTGTCTCACTCCTTGTACCCCTATAACCTGCATTCATTTGACTATAAAGAATATAATGGTTCAGGTAAGAAGTGCTGGAGAACAACCTGACCCAAAATCAGACTTGGGTAATTCGAAGGAGCGCTGCCGATGTGGGCTATGAATGTCAAATCTCAAAGTTTAACCATTTTATACAGCAAGTAAAATATTTCAGTCCAGCACTGACTGACGTTTTTTTTTTTTTTTTTTTTTAAATTCAAAGTATTTCTGGAAAGCTGGAATGCAGGTGCAGGGACTTTTTTCTTTGTGTTCTATGATTTATGTCTATACGCAACAGAAGCTGAGTGAAGCACTTTGCTGCTAAAATTAGATAACATTAAAATGCCTCCCTTTTAAAAGTAAAGGCTACATTCTTTCACTTGTTCTGTTCCTCTTCCAGCTGTTTTCTACATGATTATGAATATTTATTTTAGTAATTGAAAAATATTTATTTTAGTAACAGTACTTTACAGCCACTTGACACTGTAAACATGATTTACATTTCTTTATTTAGGTGATGCTTTTCTCCAAAGCAATGTATAATGTTTAGCTACCTACAATTATTTACCCATTTCTACAGAGTGGTAATTTTTACTAGAGCAACTGTAAGGTGAGTACCTTGCTCAAGACTACTACAGTCGGAGGTGAAATTTGAAATATGACATTTGTGTTCAAAGGCAGCAACTTTGAGCGTATCACCCAAAAGGCAGCTATCTAACCCAAAACCAGTCTAAGTAGCTCAAAGGAGCACAGCAAAATGTTGGGGGGAAACTCATGTCCACAGCCTCTTACTAAGAGCTATGTTATGTAACATGGTGCTGCATTGCTCTACCAGGTGCAACAGGACATACACACAAGAGTTAAAAGGAAGAGGAGTTGCAGTGTGATGGAGGATCATGCCGGGAAAATGTTATTTCAAAAAATGCTTCACTTCAAACACTGATCATGTTATATGGTAATGCCACAAAACTGACAACAGCGCATTACACAAACATGGAACGCAGAACTGCAAGTGATTTTCCCTCTGCAAATGAGAAATTTTAGAAAATACAGGGGTGAATAAAATGTAACACACACATATATTAAACAAAATGTTAGAAAACCAATTTTTTTGAGTGACAAAGAGTGTGTGTGTGTTCCACTGATGTATGGATGAGTGACCCAGTGTAAGTAGTGTACCTAGCAGTGTAAGTCACCTTGGTGAATAAGGTGTGTGAGCTGATAACACTACATTGTAAGTCGCTTTTGAGAAAAGCATCTGTTAAAAAAATAAATGTAAATGCAGAAATAAGTGAAAACATGAAAATACCATACCACAGTTATATTAATACATATTAGTAATATCTTCACGTAAATATTGTGTGAAATTGGAGGGAAAAAATATAACAAGGCCCTATTACACAATGTAGCATTCATGCATGTAAATAGTTTTTTACATCCTTATGGTTTATATAGTGCAGTATAAAGGGATTTGCAATTATTTGACTTTGGGATGAATCAACTTATGACAAGGTTGTTGTAAGGAAACGCCATCATATGTCAAGGACTACGTCCATGTCTTAAGACATCTTGAAACATGCCTTTCTAGACTCAGATCGGCACTTACGGAGCTGGCATAACAGCAACAAATTCTCCCTGCAGACTCTCACTTGACCTCAACAGAAAAGGTTTATCCCACATATGTAACTTTTTTCTGTAAATTTAAATGTATATAATATGGATATAACCACCACTTAAAGCATCCAAGCATTTCAGTAGAACAGCACAATAACAGCAGCTAATGAACAGCACTCAGACTGACTCATTTGCTGTTAATTGCAGGGAACAGTTCAGTCAACATTTCTGAGAAAGAAATAATTAAATCTGACATTTATCTTATCTCTGGGGAAAAATACTACAGGGTAAACCATGTTCTGCCGAACGGACTTTTGATTTATAGCATAATGCAGACACACACACACACACACACACACACACACACACACATTTTCAGAACCGCTTGCCCCATACGGGGTCACGGGGAACCGGAGCCCACCCGGTAACACAGGGCGTAAGGCCGGAGGGGGAGGGGACACACCCAGGATGGGACGCCAGTCCGTCGCAAGGCACCCCAAGTGGGACTCGAACCCCAGACCCACCGGACAGCAGGACTGTGGTCCAACCCACTGCGCCACTGCACCCCCCCGCAGACACACACTTGTATTATAATATGAAGAAAAATTTGAAAAAAAGGTGTGAAACATTAACAAAATCAGCCTCTACCTCCTCATTTTTACTAGTCAAAATAATACTGCTCATCTGCTGGAAAATGTTGCTCATTGCACAGACATGGCTCTTCTGATCCAGCCTCACCTTCTTCTCACCAGTGCAGCTGGGATCCACTTAAACACTCCCCTGACCTATGTCTCCCTACTCACAACCTTTACATTCCCATCATACCTATGAAAGACCACAAAGCCTCTATTCAGCCTCTAACAGCCTGCTCTCAGTGTCACATCTCCCCAGACTCATTCTCTCTCCTAGGCCTTACCTGAAAGAAGAAGCTTCAACTTCAAATCACATTTGCTTTCAATCTCCCGACCTTCCACTGCCTTTCCAAGACTCATCTACACTTACAAAACCACGGAACTCTACTACTAATTTTCTATCCGACTGCATTAGCCGACACGTTAATCTCATTGTGCTCTTAGACATACGTTATCTTTTCAACACTCTTCTTCATTGAGCTTGTCAGCTGTGCCAAGACACAGGTGATCATCTAAGAGTGGTAGTTCCTCTTACACCACCATTACACGATTCCTACCCTGTACCGTTGTACGTTCTTAGAGCTTGCAAGACTTGTCAACAACTAAATAAGAGCAACAAGAATCAGCTGCAATAACGCTTACCCTACTCTGCATAACTTTTTAACCCCATAACTGATCATTTCGTGTTTTCTTGAAAAATTTTTCTAATAATTAGCTAAAACATCAAAACATTTCAGAATTAGATGCACAAATCAGAAAATAATGCTAAAGAATGTTCTTTCCACATCATCTAAAATGAAAATAAGGTCAAAGGCAGAAAATTGTAGATAAGCTACAAAGTGAAGAATGAAAGAGAACAAAAATCCTGTACCCCAATGCTCGCATTCTAAATCATATAACTGTACTCAAAAATGTAATATCCAACTAGCTTATTCAAAGTACAACCAAATCCATCAGTCATGATAAATCAGGAAGCTGATTGTGGGATGTTTGTTTCAAGCAGTGTTATAGCATAATTAGACTTACCACAGTATTAACTCTGCAGTTTCCACAACAGAAAGTTTATATGAAGACTGTCCAAGAGTCGGAGTACCTGTAAAGACCAAACAAACTTTGATGATTTTTTTTTTTCTTTTTTTAAAAATCGATAAGTTTACAAAAAAGAATGAAGGATGGAATCGTATGACCTTTAGCATACATTTTAAAAAATTCCGATGTACAGCTACCAAATAGGTTTATTTTGTGCATTTTTTGCTTTGAACCTAAGTAGTACATTGCAGGTCTGGATTTGCTGCCCTCTTTTTCATACAGAAATTCATGAACTTATTTGCCACTGATAAGAAACACTACATTAACAGTGGCAATGGCACTTCTGCCTTAATGCCCAGGCCTAAACAATACTCAATCCATGCCCAAGTGCTGCAGGCACAGATAAGGAAAGTGAATGTTATCCAGACCTTAATGAACTATGACCGTGAGCAGAGGTACACTGCAGGCATAAACACTGTCCAGTATGGAGTGATATTCTGCGGAAAATCTGGTGCAGACAGGGTGTACTATCGTTGGTGCTACAAATTCTAAGACTCAGCCTACTGTGAAAGTCATTCTCCACAGACCTTAGATCATTTTAACAATTACAAGTGAATAACAAATCATATTTTAACTTGATTCACTGATTTTTCAGATTTCATTCAGCTTTTTTTTTTTTTACAAGAAGCAAATTGCATTCCATTTATTCATGTAGCTGATGCTTTTTTCCAAAGCAGCTTGCAATTTTAAGGTGTCTACAATTATTTACTAATTTACACACCTGGGTAATTATAGTGGAACTATTTAAGATAAGTACCTTGCACAAGGGCCCTACAGCTGGAGGTGGGCTTCAAACCTGTGACCTTTGGGTCTAAAGGCAGCAGCTCTAACCAGTTTGCTACCTGCTAAATAGAGGAACGTGTCTGTTACTGCAGGTTTTTGATTTCAAGTGACCAAATATTGATAGATATGTTCTGACAAATAAAATGCAGTTGAGATTTTAACGGGAACTTTCATTGCATTTTCCAACTCAACCTCCCTTCCATACTCCACTATTTCATATTCTCCTGTGGCACCTGAAGTACAGAAGTCACATCTAAAGTAACATGGCACTGTCTTCTGTGTGTGAAGCATAATACAATAAACTGAAGAGGAAATGTTGAACATTAAATTTTTAAATAGAGTCATTTTAATACAGACAATTTTAATGTTTATTCGTGTTAATAAAAGATAAAAAAAAATAAAATAAACTGGTGTACCATCAACGGTGCGTCCTGTTTTCGGTGCAGACACCGAGACCACGTACTGGACGAGTTAATGACAAAAAATTAACTTATTAATTCTGTTAATTTACTGAATAAGGATTTCTGTTATCTGCTGTGTATTATGCAGAAGACTTACACTGTGACTACATTCGCGATGAAAGTCATTGTTTTGTATGGGTACAAAATCTAAAATAAGTACAAGAGTAACACTCAGTTAAGGCAACTAATTGTTTTGGAATGTATATTTGTATTGTCAGAGAGGATTAACATTCGTCAAACAACTCAAATCTACATGAACTGTGAGGGCATGAATCCCATACAACCAAATTACCATATTTTACTGTGCTCTGTATAACTGAAATGTCCACTTGTAACGGGACTTCTTACATTTCACCCAGAAAGGCGGTGTGATCCACTGACCCAAAGGCTGATAAAATAATAGATACTGCTTCCTGTAACTTCTGCCTTTCTGTAGCTGATCATCTGTG
Organism: Scleropages formosus; assembly: GCF_900964775.1. Classification (NCBI taxonomy): domain Eukaryota; kingdom Metazoa; phylum Chordata; class Actinopteri; order Osteoglossiformes; family Osteoglossidae; genus Scleropages; species Scleropages formosus. The sequence continues at coordinate 24,847,889 of NC_041813.1, forward strand.
CTCTAGAAGGTTATTTGCATATGTGCTGCAAGGTTTCGGTTACCTTGACAGCAGTGACAAACCGGGGCACTACTGAATCTCTAACTTACCGAAGCAAGCATCGTCACACATTAAAATAAACGTTGGGAGGGTTGGCCTGCTGTCTTAATGCATCAGGAAACGCTTACAGCATGATCATTAACCTTTATTTATGCGGCGCCTTTGTCCAAAGCAAATTACAGTCTCTAACGTGCAATGTTTACAATTTCACACACACTTACACATGGGGTATTCTTACGGTACCGATTTAGGGTAAGCACCTTGATCAAGGGGCGCGATTCTGAACCGGGGCTTTGAGACTACACGGTGAGAGCACAAAGCATGAAGGTACCAGCTGCCTCAGGTGGTATGTTCAACGTAAGAGGTGAAGAGATTTTGTCCTATTGCTGCTCAGCACAACCCAGCATATTCTCACCATGAGTAGTGAGCCTAACCTGACTACCTCCACCCACACATTCCTGAGGTCTCCCAAGCAACAGGATTCCCTTGTCTGGTAAATATGGCTCAGAGGAAAGAGCAATGTAAACAAAGGAATTCAGTCTAATAAGTCAAGAACAGTGACAGCAAAGTTGTTGATAAGTGAAACAATTTGTCAAATATTACAGTTAAAATAAAAAAATCTGTGCGCTATAAAGCTCGACTTCAGAGCCTTACATGATTATACAAGAGTCTTAGAAACCAGAATAACTGAACACACAAGCATATAAACATGGACTGAGGAAAGAGAACAAGCAGTAATAGAAACTTTGAATATATTAAGATTACTCAAAAGCTGAGTGGAAATAAGCAGCGAGTCACAGAATCATGACCAGATTGTTAGAGCTGTGACTGAGAAGCTCCAACTCTTCGCTGCAGAAAAAGCAAAGTGCAACCATATATTTCACTGTGGTTCACCACAGAAGGTCTCTACATATTGAGTTCCAAGAAAAAGAATATTAACACCATTTGCAGCTGTACGGTAAACAGATTCAACAGAGATCAAGGCAGTGGCAACGAAAGGAACCACGACGAAAAACAAGATTAACTGCACAACGTGGTAAGCCGAGGCAAATAATTTATCTCGGGAAATGTCCGCGAAGGCTTTTTTTTTTAGTGTGAAAACAATTGAAAGTGCACACTCACTGCAGATTTTTTACATCTAATGTACTGCTATATAAAGTAGAAGACACAGCAAAAACAAATCATGCAGTACATGTGGAATAAGCCTAACTGCTTACCATGTGACCAAGCGATGTTTAGATGTTGACAGTCAACGTCATGGCACTAGACAGGACATTTCTTCAGCCTAGGGAGAAAGGGGAAAAAAATAAATTATATACATTACTGCCTTCAAAGGATGACAGTACAGAAATTGGACATTGTGTGTGTGTGTGTGTGTGTGTGTGTGTGTGTGTGTATAAAATGTGAATGGGAGACTGACCCAAGTAAGATTTACTTGGAATTTTGAGAAGTCCTGCAAAGCTAGGTGAAGCACAATCAATTCTGCAGGAGGAAATACAGTCAAATTTTTCAAGATGGTTAGGCTACCATCTTCTGTCATCTTATTTGATTTCTGGTGCGTTGTGACAAATGTCAACAATTTATGTGCAACGACTGAAGAAAAAAATCAAATACTTAGCATTATGCACCAATCAAAAATATTTCACTATTTGGAACAAACAAATAAGTAGCTTGTCCGAAATATAAAATGATACTGTAGGCTAAGCTTCAATCTATCAAACTACTCATGTCAGAGAAACATCTGTAAGGTAGCTGTCCCCATTTAAAATCCAACTGAAGAAAATGCAAGAATTCGTATAATTTTGCACTGTAGATGGCATTTCATTCTCTGCATTATAATAGCCTTCAGCCTTGAGAAGCTCATAAAATTCAGCTTTAGCCTAGCAATTGAAGTTTCACTCCAGTGTCAGCGCTAATTTACATATGCAAAATACGTTCAGTTTCTCTAACTTAAAAGTCCTTAGTGCAAATCCAAAATTAAATTTCTCATTTCTCTACCATTCTTTAAACTTTAATATTAGCAAAATTAGGCACCCCACACACCATTGACGGCTTAAATTAATACAGACACTTTTCTATGTAAATCAACTAAATATTTTCAGTTTCAACAGGACTTAGAACCAGGAATATTAAGCACATGTGAAAATGAGAACTGTTAGTCTGACACATGTACCGATACTGTATCGCTATGACATATATCTATGTCACCTATCAAGTCTAAAGTTCCCTCAGTAAAGGTCAGTGCATTCAACATTTTCACATTTTGAAAACCATTCACAGATTTGCAAGGATCTCTAGGACACATAATCATGCCAAGTGGAGGATAGGATAAAATTTGGCTTTATTACTTCAAACTAAATCTCTATTGAGATAAGTCCCACAGTTTAACCATTGTGGCAGACAGACTGTTTGGACAGAAATGAAAATTAGACCAATGTGTTACTTCGAACTGCAAATGTTTGCCATGTGAAGCAATGATAATTGTAGTTTCACTTTCAACATGTTGTCAGAGCTCTGGTGGTCATGACAGTTAGAATGACCATAATTTTCCTAGAACATGCGTAATGTTCCAGTTAAATCGTTCTCTGAACGCAAGTTTTGGTTTTAGAAGGGCAAAAACAAGAGGGGGAAAGAAGAAAGAAAAAAAACCTTGTGAAAAAAACTCCCATTTCTAAAGTCTCTTCTCTAACTCTAGGTCATCCAGTGAGTACTCAGCCTTCGACTTATGCGCTTTCCCCAGAAACAAATCTCAATTCATCATTCAATTCATATTGTACTCTGTCCAACAAGGCTGCCTCGGAGCACTTGAAAACTCACGAGGTCATAAAACATGCAGAGAAGTTACGGTATTTATCAATTACAGTACTGCTGGATGAGCAGAAATGCAGAACGTACACAGTATATTGTAAAAGAAAGCATTTTTTTTTTAATCTGTTTGTCAGCACTAACAGAACTGTTACTTTCATTCAGTAACACGGCATCAACCTCATTTTTAAATGTACTTTTAAGTGCAACAGAAACTTTCAGAAGCAAAAGATTTTCTACCGCCGTTATGACTCCATATGAATGTTGATCATACTATGACTTCCTTGGTTCTTCTCAAGTTATGTGCTTTTACGGAAAGTTTCAGAGGTCACAAGCAAGTCACTAACCATGGGGGGGAGGAGAGGTGTATTAAAAGCTCCCAGAGAAGCAATCACAAAATTCCAGCAACCTTTAAGAGTTTCCCTTTGGTTACTGAATTGTTTTAATAACTGAATGTGACGCTTGTGGCATTTTGCCCTTCCAGCAGTCCAGGCAGCCACACCTAAAGGTCCCTTAACTAATGACGCACAGTTTACACTTTACACTGTGTTCCACTGTGATGCAGTGTGGACTTTACACCGAAACAGAAACGTGCTCTTTTCACAACAGCACAGCGACTGAATCATCGACGATGGAACAGGAAGACGCACAAAAATCCTGTCCAAGTTCTGCTCAGTGACGAGGACGTCCAAATCACAGGTCATTGCTGACACTGCCCCAGACCGGTGAGTGTCAGTGTGTACAGAGCACAGGTGTTTCACTCCCGAGTGGTTATGGAGCTCATCTCCAGCACAGGCCAAGTTCACATCCTGCAGATGAGGCCACAGTTCAGCCTGGAGCTCCGCCAGTCATCATGTGGAACTGGTTCTTCTCTGGAGCACCTCTGGAACGCGGCACGACACCGAGAGACCGAGGTAAAGGACAGGGCAACCCAACTAGACACGGCGCACAGTGCTATGTATGAGAAGCCATCTCTCCTTTCCGTGACACTAGCGCAGCGTTGCTCACCACGTGCAATGACAACACATTCGTGGTTAATGGACTTCTGTTGTTGTGTTCCCATGACATCTTTGACCAGACCAAAATGAATAAATAAAGTAAAATGTTAAATCTGAAATGATAAAAATGCCACGACCATTTACTTCCATCAGTCAAAGGCAAAACTCCAAGACCTTCAAGTATAATGAGCTAAATTATATAGCGTGAGTCAGAAGAGCACAAACATGCTGCTCCGTACAGAAGCCTTGAGATGCTCTCCTCACACACACACTTATCATTACTTAACACAAGTGTCCCAGCTGAAGTGAATAAATAATTAATACACGAGAAAAACTATAATCTATTTTTTTTAAACTTTTTACCTAGCGGGGACATCCCCGACACACGGATTTTTGGCCCTTAGGGGACGTTTCCTGTCTACAAGAACTTTTACACAGCATTCACACAAACTGAACGCTACTAGAGTTTTACATTCACACATACAGTACTTTGAAAATAGCACAGTAAGAAGGGCTCGTGTGAACCGATACTTGTTGGTAGAGACTGACGGGCCGAAGGGAGGCCGCGATCTACACGCGAACATTGAGATCGTTCAGCTGTAAAGTTGAATAATGCAGTAGTAACAGCAGGAGATGAGATACTACAGGAAATACTGCCAAGTCTTATAGCGGCTTACAGAATCGACCTCGCTCGGTCAACAAACATCTACACCTAAATCATCAGACTTAGACAAAATTATTACACATTATGGAAGCACTGTTTATCAAATGTCGGGACTTGTTTGAAATAAAATAAGACTCACGGAACAGCCATCATATTCTAGGCTGCTGTAAGTCAAGGACTATCTGTAGAGACAACAGGAGAAGTCAAAAGAGACAAAGTAGAGAGAGGAGCAATAGCAAAGCAACACACAAATGTCCTACATCTCTGGGAAATGCTGCAGAAGCCTTGAAAGGAATGCGGGCTCATTACTTGAGCAAAGATGTTAACCAAATACCTCAAGAACAAAACTGGTTCTCGGCAAATGTACTCAGACGTGACTTGTACTTTACACTGTAGGCCAGGTCGCAGCAATTACTGGATTAGGAAAGACATTTACTTAGAAACACAAACATTAAAATGTTAACACCACACAAAACCACACTATACAAGATGAAGAAGAAGAAAAAAAAAAAACACTTGTTCGAGAGAAACACAATTGGGGAACTGAATCCTACATGTAATTACAGTCTCATCATCTATATTCATTTACATTCGCTCATTTAGCGCACAATTTTCCTCAAAGTAAAAATGACGGTAATTACCTGACACCTGTGTCCTAGCTGACTGACAGTATCAGAGTACACGGCTCCCTACAGTCAGTCACGAATCTATACCGTAATGTAACACTCACATTTACACACTGCACTGGCAGTTTAAAGTCCCCACTTCACGAAAAACACATTTTTGGGCTGTGGGACAAAATCAGAGCCCCTGGAAGGATTCAAAATTGCACATATCGAGCTGGAGTGAAACCCTCTTGCAAATGCACAGCCTAAGTGCTGTGAGGCACCAGCACTACCCGCTGAGCCACTGTGCTGCAGTAGTGTATATTTACACATCACAATTACTCGCATTACACAACCATGACACCAAAGGGTTATTATTACACTTCTACCTCCCTGGGTGCCTTGACTTATGTAGCGCTGGTAAAGAAAACCTGGTAAAGGGTTCAGTCTGAAATCACCTCACAGGAAACGGTAAGAGAGCTGCGCTACATGCCCCCGGCTGGGGCAGGAAAGGTGGTGAGATCATGCATGGGCCACTTCCTTTGGTAGCGTTTCGCCATGCAGACAGCGACATGTGAGAAAGGCAACAGAGCAAAACTGATGACAAGTAAAAACCGATGATGAAAGTGCAGATATGACAACAGTGTTGGAGCTCAGGGTTCCTGCTACCATCGCCAGCCGTGTCCTTGTGTACGAGATCCGGAGAACGTCTACTCTGAACGTGGCGGCCGTGCACTGCTGACACACATGCTTGGGAGAAAGCCATCTTGTTTACCTCGGTTCCCACAAGTTCAAGAGGGAAAAAAACATAATCCAGGGCTGCAGCTGCACTTTGATATTTCAAAGGGGTCATTCTGACTGCAGTGGAGTAAGAGGATTACAAACACCGACAAAACAAGACCACAATGCCAAAAGGCTGCATTCGATGCACGTTCAACTCAGATGTTAAGTGCTTCCTGTTAGCATGACAAATAACATGGAGATATAAAGGCTGTGTGTCAACACCGAGTATCCTCCTTTACAGAAAATTTTATAAAGAATATACATATCGGTTAAATATACTACAGGAGAGACATACCGTATTTATTTAGCTGAATAAATAGGAGTAAATATGAACTGCGGAAACTGAACTCAGTGTGATATTTACCCTCTTTTGAAGTGCGTGGCATAATACAAGAAACACGTAATTATTCGTCAAAATTTGTAACTATAATTGCATATTTAAGATGATGCAAGTCTGAAAATGTCATATTTCATAGATCTTTTAAGATTTCCCATGCAGACAAGCCTGTCATTTAATTGCAGAAAGGGGCTTCTGTTGGGTCCTTGCTCTTATACAGTGTTTTTAAAGGGGGGGGTAGGAAAGGGAGAAAGAGAAAAAAAAAAAAAAAAAAAAAAAAAAAAACTTATTTTAATGCACAACAGTTTGAACTTTGGTGATTTCAGTGGCACACCCAGATTTTCAACACTTAATAGTCAAGTGTCTTCTGTGCCTCTCCTGACACATCTGGAATTGTAACGGACCATCAGCGCACTACCAGTACGGTCCCAGAGCAGTAACCCCCCCCCGGCCATGCAGCGAAAGCCCCAGTTTTAGCATCTTCTGTTGACAGTGTGCTGCAGATCACTCGCTCAGCACAGATAGCGTCGCTCTGCCAAAAACGCGCAATACATGTGAAGTTCGGGGCAAAACATCAGTAGGAGGAACACATTACAACTCTTTTTTTCCTCAGGTCGAGCACTCAGACAACATGGCTCTTTCTGAATTATACCTCATTATAACTCCCCTGGGTCTGGTGTCGCCAGCATCGGCAGAAATCCCCTGCAGCAATCGCTGGACAGCTTTAAGGAACCGTTTTCGTTTTCTCAGCACACCAGTCACCTATTCAGACACAAAATGTACTCAACTGTGGACATGGTGTTGAGCACAAGGTGTTTTGGAATTATTTCCATTATTGGAAACTTGCTAGTTAGGAGTGTTAACACTGACATTTATTCACTTAGAAGACGCTTTTGTCCAAAGCGACTTACAACAGATACTGTGTAGTGTTACTGGCCCACACACCTTATTCACCAAGGTGACTTACACTGCTAGATACACTACTTACAAGGGGTTACTCATCCATGCATCAGTGAAACACACTCACACACCATGGGGGAACCTGAACAGCATGTCTTTGGACTGTGGGAAGAAACCAAAGCACCCGGAGGAAACCCACACAGACATGGGGAGAACATGCAAACTCCACACAGACTGAACAGGGATTGAACCCACATCCTCTTGCACCACCCAGGTGCTGTGAGACAGCAGCGCTACTCACTGTGCCACCGTGTTAGAATTACTAAATCTCGTGCTTCCACTGTTTCAGCAATGTGCCTCCCTTGAACCAGCTGTTTAAACTTCCTGGACCGACGCACAGTTTCTGCTTCTGTAATCCATGGCGCTGTAGATAAGACTACGTCTCGCCAATGTGTTGGTTTGAGAATCATCTGAATGTAGATGTAAGCCATCTTATCGCTGTCATACAGGATCCATGACGATACATAACAATATTCATGAATGCTATGTTTTATACAAGCCTCGTTACTTTCTTCCCTCTAATTTCACATTTTCCTGTTAAAATACTAATACACAGTATTGTACATTTTCATACTGTACTATCATTTTTGCTTTAATTTCTATTCTACTGTCAAGCACCACCGTAACACACTTTTCAACTTGCTAGCTATTTTAAATAGAAGTAAGTTGAATGAAATTACACAGAGAACATTTTGTAAATCAAACGCAATGACTTTTGGACTCCCAGAGACTTCGAGACCCAAAGAACAAGAAATACAGGTGCAGTACGACAATGTGGGCAGCCGTTGTAATTTCGGGCTATCATAAGCCATGTCAAGGACACTGTAACTAAGCTAAAAAAGGTAGAATTTAACTTTGCATGACTTTGAGCAATGTTGCCTACATGGAGTACACTGCAGACTTTATTAAAATGCTGCTTATAGAGTAGGGCTGAAACGATTATTGAATGACATTTGTAACACTGGTAAGAAGAAAGCGCTGGCAACGAATTGTGGCATTTATTAGTTGGATAGCTATGTCCCACGTACCCCTACGTCCCTTCGCACAGTATATATACTATAGTATTATAGCTCATGGCATGATTAAATCGAAAAAGAACTGGGACACACTGTCACCTGTGAGTGCTTCCGGCTACGTTCTGTACACATTTCTATTCACCTCCATATCATGACTTATGTGACTTATTGCAAATCACAGTACTGCTTGAAATACCATCTATTAATTACTCTGAGGGAATAGAGGGAAGGAAGCAATGCAAAACATAAACTGAACAGATAAGTAAGCAAACTTTACTGTGAGCTAAGTTACTGAAAAACTGCTTATAGAGTAACTGGATATAACGTGGCTTTCACTGGCTGGTGAGGCACCCACCACCGTCACACCGAGCAAGACAAAGCCAGTATATTCAGTCCATGGAAAACATTCATAGATATGCCTGTTTCACAGGTTAACTGAATTAATTTGGGAAAACAAACAAATGCTTCAAGACTGAAACTGAACGTTGGATTTTAGATAATATTCATTAACTACTGCCAGTTCTAGCACAAAGAAAAAAGCCTTCCTGTGGAGATGGTTTAAGATGTTGCCATGGTGAATATTCCCTGCAGACAATGGTTTAGTTGCATAACCATTTTCAAAGTCTCATTCAGGCCCCTTCTCTTTTTGTATATGAGAGCAATGACAAATTCAAGCACAACCTTCTCACTTCTTCCAAACCAGAGCAATAAAATAAAAAGAATGTGAAATTGGATATTAGACAGTCTAATAAATTTTATGACACATGCAATGGTTTTAAATGATTGTTCCCTCCCTATGCTGACATTACATTTATAGTGTTTGCACAACATGTTTGGATGACAATTTCCCGAAGCCCTGTCCGTTTACTGTGCGAAATGTGAAGTCCTTGAGAATGTTAATTTATCCATTTGAACATTTAAAAAGATCACATATTTCTGCTTTAACCCTTCAAAAGCCAACCTATCACTCTTGTCAACTGACCCTCTAGACCAAGCTTTTAAATAGAGATCACATTTCAATTCTCCAGAGTAATTTCACTCACTGTCCATGAAATTGCTCTGGAGGTACCACTGAGAAAGTCCAAAAAAAAAAAAAAAAAAAAAAAAAACAGAACCAACATCCATGTAGAAAGGCAAAGACAGATCTCAGCATGGAAAATCAATCTCTAAGTTGTGCCTTTATTATGATAGTAGTCAGCAAAGGCCTTTGTTTCCAGCACAGTAGTTATAAAGAATAAACTATGACAAGAAAGAAAAACACGCAAAGAGAACTACTGAAACAAAAGAAATCAATCAAAGAAATGCCTTGTACCACTAGAACTGAATCAAACGTGTAATTCTGATAACTGAACGGACATCTCTCGGGAAATCACTACGTACATACGAAAGCTCCAACCCTAAGAAAGGCAGTCACTTCTTTTCATAGTATAACCTAAAAACGTTCAAGAAACTAGCTTTTCGTGAGGCTCTGATTTCGGTTTTCTGGCTTTCTGAGGCCATGATGTAACTTTCTTCCAACGTAAACCATGAAAAATAAAGCAGAACGACAGCTGGTTATCATAAAACCAACATATATACACAAAGCAAACCACATTCCACATTCGGTTCTAATTTTCACTCTCAAACTGTGCTCCCTGGTGAAAAAATGGACAAGCTGTGCCACTGCACAAATCGCCCTTTACTTAAATACATTACCTCTAAATTCAGCTGTTGTACCCGAATGCCCCATTGAAAATGTAGCTTTCAGAAAGCAATCTTTCCCAAAATACATTTACAAAATTGCTGCTGAACATATATTCAAGTCAGCTGTATGCTGCACTTTGTTAAGCACAGGAATAGTGCCGTTTTTATACCTGACACTTGCAAGATTGAAACTAAACCCTCTTAATTACCCCTTTTTATCCAAGGTGGTTAATGGAAATAAATTAAAAACTCATTATGATACTCAAATCATTATGATCCAGGCAACTATGAATACCCTACATAAAAACTAAAATTCCTGCCTTTCTTTAGTCAAAAGTCAAAAAAAGAATGCTGTGCATGTTAACAAGGAAAATAATCCATCTTGCTGAAAATGTCACAATCACAGACAAAAAGCAAATGCTTCATTTAACACACACACACACACACACACACACACGCACAGTAGTGCGCAAAAGTTTTAAGCACTGGGTTGGGGAAAAAAGCTGTGAAATGAGAATGGTTCCAAAAATAATGCTCTTAATGAATAAACTTCCCATAAAGCTTAGTATTCATCCATCGTCAACAACCGCTTGTCCTGAGCTGGGTTGCGGCAGGCTTGGCCGGGTCCCGTTCTTTGGTGGTTCTGGGGTTCGAGCTCTGCTTGGGGTGCCTTGCAATGGACTGGCGTCCCGTCCACGGTATGTCCCCTCACCCTCTAGTCTTGCGCCGTGTATTGCTGAGTTAGGCTCCAGTTCACCGTGACCCCACTCAGGACAAAAGGTCACAGACAGTGCGTGCATGTACTTTCTTTAACGACATACAAAACCCTTACTCTAATACTGTAACTTTTTTGCAAAAGGAATGCTTGGAAATCTAAAATATGCCCTTTTCCATTGATAATAATGCAGAAAACATTAAATAACTGTCTAAAACAAATATTTTTGTGAAACATCCAAGTACCTAAGACTTGTGCATAGTACTGTATAAACTTTTTCCCTGACATGAATACACAACATTCACAACAAACACACTGTCCGAAACCGCTTGTCCTGAGCGGGGTCGCGGCAAACTGGAGCCAAGCCCGGCAACGCAGGGCACAAAGCTGGAGGGGACACACCCAGGATGGGACGCCAGTACGTCGCAAGGCACCCCAAGCAGGACCTGAACCCGCGAACCACCAGAGAGCAGGCCACAGGGCAAACCCGCTGCGCCACCGCATCGCCCTTCACAACTAATATTTCATTACAAAATTATATATAATATCTAACAGCAAGATTTCTATTTCTGAACATTAGTACTAAGCGTACAAAGCAGCTACTAATACTAGAGTAGGCAATAATTTAAAGTAAACAGGCAGTCATCAAAATGTTGCAGACTGAGGAGTTCATGGATGTCCACGTTTATTGTTGTCATATGTATATAGCACATGTGCACAGCACACAATGAAACTGCCACTTGCATTTCTCCCACAAAGCATAAAGGTTATATACAGACAGCCAACCAGCAGCAATTAACCTATAAATACAATATATAAATACCAGCTATAAATATAAACCCATGCTATAGACAGCAGACTAAATATGACATTATTAAATCTTAATAAATAATGATTTTCCAGGCAGTGGCGCATCTTGTAAAACCCCTACCGTTGAGGAAGTGGCTTATGAAGAGCAGCAAAATACTCAAGATTACTACTAACACCAATGAGGAAACAAATTAATGGTACTCTTAAAAATGTTAGTTCTTGAAATTTTATTAACAAAAAGCTACTGAATACACTTCAGGTGATTTACAACCATATGACTGCACAGATATATATTTTCATAATTTGTTTGATTTGGTCATAGAGAACCTTACTGCAGACTGTAGAGGTGGGTCGTACACATCTCAATTGTCCTCTGCGGTTCACAACTCATTCCAGAACCGTTTTCCCCTCCTGCTCCCTGCTTGATATCAGAACAACACCAAAAATAGTCACTAGCATTATCGAAGCACTGTAATTTTACACCATAATGCAGCATGACTAGTCATTCAGCTTTCACAGAGGACTGCTCCCTAGCGTACCTGCCAGGGTGACTCACTACATTTGTCCTCCAGTGATGTTCAACAGCTTTGCTGCAGCCCAGATGTTTTCTTTGCAACGCAGCTCCTTAAAACGTTTCCCACAGAACGATATGGCAGTCTCAGCCAAGTAACTAATGTATCGAACCCAGGCCATTAAATGACATTTCCACTCTATAGTGCTTACATGGGTGAAAAAATGCATCTTGCAGCTGGAATACATGTCCCTATAAGAAAAAAAGGAGAACATTTGTTTCAGTGGACGAAGCACTGTTGATTTTCCGTACTGAAACTGGCACTAAACATTATCTTTTAGCTCTCCAAAATACTAAGCATTTAACCAGTATTTAAGTATTTATTACCGTTAAAGATGTAACATAATAGCGCAGTACTTTGCTTTAAAAGTCCTTAAGATGATCTTCAATATCAGGACATAGTTTTTTTTGCAACTTTCAATTCTGTGTTAAAATGCACCCCTATGCAGAATAAGAACCACACGTCTGCAACTATGTCTCTCCTTCCTCTAATGTAATGCACAAATTTTATTCTCTGAGATGTATGCCGCTTTGGAGAAAAGTGTTTGCTAAATGAATAAATGGAACTGTGAATAAATGTAAAATGCACCCTTATGTGGATCTAGCGACCAATCACAAATGTGAGCCCAGATCCAGACGTCGACAAGACGTTACAAAGTATATCTGAGCACCATACAGCTGGGACCTTCGGTAAGTACGCCTATGAAGAGAGGCACCACTGAAGAAGCATGAGCTGGACCAACTCCTACTGCGAAAGAACTGAAAACTCATCTAGAGAAAAACGCACTGCGAACGGACTGATGCTCTTTTGACTAATAAGAACAGTTTGTTTTACACTGAACAATTTACGGGTCTAGAGAGAATTCAACCAAGTTTGTCTAAAGAGTGATCACCCATCAGAAATGTTATATCCAAGACCACAGAGCCTTCATGCGAAACAGATCAATGATGCGTTACCTTTGTGTTGCCAAAAGCTGAACTGCACACATGGCACTTTGAGGCATTTGCTGGGAGGTTGGACTCTCGTGCCTGATCTCAGACAGATCCTGATCACACGGACAGATTCCACTGGCAGCTGAGTCCATCCAAAGCGCTGCTCGTCCTGATGGCTTTCCTATTAAATTGTACTAAGCGTTTACCTCTACATTAACACACATTTTAAAACTAATATATGGGGAAACCGTCCAGCACACAGGTCCTCCCAGCACTAATAGTCGGAAACTTCAATTTTTCTTCAGAAAAAGGAGAAAAACGGAGAAAAACCCACTGAAATGTGGAATATAGTTTTGCCCACGACAGAGCATGAAGTCTGGAACCTGTGGTAGCGCATGTAATGAATCCACTACGGAAGATATTTCACGACAAGTCCCTGCAACCCAAAACGGGAGCCCAGTGGGAGGAACTGCGGCCCTTGGATCGGTATGTTACAGGTTCAATTCCCACCTACAGGCGCAATAAAATTATAATTGTAAAATTGCGGCATCTTAAGATGTTTTGGAGAAGGGTCTCTTGGATTTAGCTGATGCTTAAGTCTCCATCCCAATGCTTGCTGCTTATTCAAGTCCTCTTTCGATCCCACTCAGTTCTCCAGTCTGAGACAATTATTTCACTCAGAAAAAGAAGCAAAAAAAACTTATGCACGTACATTGAAAAATCTGGATTTAGTCCAGAATTCTGGATAGGAATTTGTACTCCTCCATTCAAACATCACCTCCTTCAGCTGTCCTCTTTGCCGCTGCCTTTCTATTTCATTGGCATTCCTATCCATAAAACAAGGGCAGAAGTTCACCCTAACCCTTGTGCCTCTTGCCATTTCACTACCGGGGGGCATGAACAAACAGTACATAAGATGTCTTTTTTTTAATGCATTTCAAGTCCTCCACAATCCATTGCCACTCTCTCCAATTTTTAAGAATTGAACACTCTCAGCAATCCCTAAAAACAAGTCTGTACCCCATTCATTTATCCTTTGGCAGTGAGCTTGCTGTAATAAAGCTTCCCTTTGAAATTTTAATGTTTTACTTATGTGGGGATACAATTTGTCATCTAAATTTTGAGCAAGTGCAGGGACCAACAACTTAATGGAAACTGAGAGAACTCACATTCTACTACAGCAACCCTATTTAAGGTACTTTGAGGCCTTAAGGTGCCTTAAGCAGTGAAAGTGGCCTGTATTTCCACTCAGAGCTGTCGACCAGCAGCAGGAATGTGGTCCAGGATTCATTCCACTCACTTCCACATTGCTTACAGCTCAGAAAGGGTCTTTTGTGAATGTCTGATCAATAACAAGAAAAATTGAGCATAATTATGAAATTATTAAAAATTATTAAATACTGCCTTTAGATCCAAAGGTCACAGGTTCGATCCCCACCACTGGCTGTAGTACCCTTGAGTAAGAAACTGACCCTAAATTGCCCCAGTAAAATTACCGAACTGTATAAATAGGTAAGTAACAGTAGCCTAACACCTTAAGTTGCTTTGGAGAAAAGTGTCAGCTAAATGAATAAACGTAAATTGCGATTATTTTTTTCTACAAACAGAACTGAATAGGATGTTGTTGAGATAACAGCTTTAATAACATCAATCTCCTTACACCTGCGTAAATAAATCTTTAATCTTGCAATCACACACACACACACACACACACACACACCTTCAGAACCACTTGTCCCATACAGGGTAGCGGGGAACCGGAGCCAACCCGGCAACACAGGGCGTAAGGCCGGAGGGGGAGGGGACACACCCAGGACGGGACGCCAGTCCGTCACAAGGCACCCCAAGGGGGACTCGAACCCCAGACCCACTGGAGAGCAGGACCGTGGTCCAACCCACTGCACCACCACACCCCCATCTTGCAATCATCTAGTGTAAAACTTATGAGCAACACTGCACAGCTCTCCACAACAGCACAGTGTCCACATGCTTTGCAGAGTAGCAAAGAAAGTGTTCTTAAACTTTATTTCATTACATCATAAATATCCATGAGCAAAATTATCACAATGCTTCCATCCAGTGTACCATGCATGCTGTCTCACACCCTGTACTGGCATAATAGCCCCAAAACCCTGCATGGTACAAGTAGTGTTTTTTTGTTTCCCCCCTAATTACAAATGAATAAATTAAGGTATTGCATTGAAATAGAAACTAGAAATAATACATTTAGTTGTATTGTAAAATAAGTGCTGTCATCATATATATAAAAAAAAATACCTTTTATTTTGGTTTCTAAATTTTAGGTGACTATTTGTCTGAGAAACTCCCCCCCCTCCACTAGAAACAAAGTTAATGTGATCCCCTCCCAACAAGAATTCACCTAGTGGGGTGACTTCATGAAACCAATCTGCACTGTTTGGCCAGGGTTAGGTGTATAGTAAACCATTATCAGCCAGTGTAAAACATATGCTGTGTAAAAGAAACAATGCCCTGCAGTTCTGAGCAAAATGAAAATTTCTGCACATGCATTTAAATGTTGTGAAAATGCAAACTGTTCATTTTGAACTTCTAAAATATTAAAAGCTTAGATAACAAGAATAATGTCCATCAGGGAAAAATGTATGTAAAAATAGACACAACTATAATGTCAGAGGCATAGGCAATGATAACAGTGATTTCTAAGAGCCTGAAACATCACTATTGGTTAACTGAGTTATGTCAAAAGATGACAGATACAGTCATATTTAGACTGTTCAGTTGCCAATACACTGATCTACATCATTCTGCCGCACACATATACCAGGGAACCCCCCGATTTGATTTGCAGACATGGTGGAGTGCGAGTTTTGAATTTCATACACCATGCTACAGCTGGATTTTTCCTTCCCCCATGTGAGCAGAGGAAGGCTTACTGTTATTAGTCCAATAACAAGAATTCTGAAAATCTGGAGGAAACCCCTTTTATTTTTACAGTCAACTGTATGATTCAGCTAATCACCACTATGACAGCAGGAAAAGAGCATTTAAAGGGCGATAGTGTCATTCTTTTGCAGGACAAGAGAGCGTACGATTGTAGTTCATAATACATTTCTACTCGGTTTAGAGGTAATTTCATGACATTAATACCTTTCAACTCCATGCTGTTCTGCAGTCATTAAATATATTGACTGCTGAAAGTTGGCTTCACAGGAAATGTGTCTAGGAGGAAGAACAGAGCTCAAACAAGCAGTAACAGCAAAGAACAAAATCACAGGTCAAGATGGGACCAGCAGTGAAAATTTCAGCTCACAATGACCCCCAAAAAGCCATCAACACAATAAAACTCCGAGCGATTTGATTTAAGTAATGTATGTTTAAGCACACAGCCACATCAAAAAAGCATGTCCACAACAAGCAGTGTTACACACACTATCTGGTTCAGTCAATGGCATTAAAATTTCACTTTAACTTAATAAACTGAGATCAACATAAAGTATTTTGTGGAAAAATGTAGAATTATTAATGTAGTACAAAGGGCCTAAAGTATTCTATTTATAAACTTTAGCTCTGACTCATACAACATGCTACAGGATTTCAACTAGCTTATGCAGTTTAAGAAACGTCAGTGTTTTGAAATCAATCTGATGTGCAGTCAAATTACTTTGGTTCACATAAACACTTCTGAAAAACTGCTGAAGAGTTTAGAAAAGAATTATCGTAAAATAGTTTTCCCCCGGAATCAAAATAAATGATAGGAAAACACACCATGAATAAACGTATCACCACAGCCACATAAGCAAAATGAAATAATGTACTTTTTAAAGTTACCCAACCTATGTAACCTAACACAACCAAAGATTTATTGAAAAGCTTTAACATGAAGTTACACAAAAATAAAGTCAATGCAACTTAAGACTGGCTTAAGCATGTATGTTTCTGAAAGTTCCACAGTCTGTGTCATCATGATCTTTTATGGAAAAAGTAATGGTCACCTCTTTTTAGGCATTGCATGTAAACCTTAAAAATACATATGGAAAAATGCAAAGCCCCCCCCCATCTACTAGCCATCTTTCCACAACATTTGTTGAAACTCAGAAGCTGTTATATAAACCCTTCTAAATCTGCAATATAAAGTGACACTGTACAAGATAAAATGTCTTTTGGAATCAATACTGACATCTATCAAATGAATACTGAAAGGTAATTGCAGAAACCATCAGTTACTGAATACACTGTGTATTACTGAGGAGTTACAGGAAAGAGAGAAAAAAGACTTTAGTAAAAGGAGAGCAAAAGCAGCATCATGATTATTGCAGAGACCAATGAATTCAAAACACTTTGTGATAACTGGATAATATAAGTTCATTAATGAATGAAGTGCATTGCTAAAACATGCTAAACAGTCAAAAGGCAAATTTAAAAAAGTCACCGAACGTGATAATTGGTACTATTTCCGATTCATATGAATCCTGAACCACTATTTTACAGAAAATCCCAATGTTGTGTATGACAAGTGTATCAAAAACCAAAAAACACGGGCGAGACCAGAAGTCTTTTAATATTCAAATTGTTGGTTGGTCCAAACACCACACTACAATCAATAAAAGCTTGATGATACACATGCTTTTGATTTATTCACAGATCAGGTTCTGTACAATCATCACATAAAACTTATGAATTAAACATGTGCCCCAAGCCTTTTATTTAATTATTGCAATCATCAACATCACATACAACGCTGTGTTATGTCAGTGTTCCTCTACACAAAAAAGTAACGATGTGAGGCAGGGAACATCATGCATGGGACACCAGGCCATCACAACATACTGCCTTGAAGAAACATTACTATTAGAACTTATATAAAATTACTGGGGGGGGGGGGGGGGACGGGACACAGCCAATGTCAAGAACCTTGTGTTCAGTGTGATGTGTTCTGCTTTACACATGCAAAACAGTGCTGTTCTTCCAGTGTTTCAGAGGTGGTAATAATTAATACCTACTATGTGTCTTATAAGGGGGGCACAGCGGGTCCTGCTCTCCGGTGGGTCTGGGGTTCGAGTCCCGCTTGGGGTGCCTTGCGACGGACTGGCGTCCCGTCCTGGGTGCGTCCCCTCCCCCTCCGGCCCTACACCCTGTGCTGCCGCGTTAGGCTCCGGTTCCCCGCGACACCGTATGGGACAAGCGGTTCTGAATGTGTCTTATTTCGAACAAAAACTGACCGTGAAGGTCGGGCTGATTCATCACATAAACAGTCTGTTTGTCAGCATCTAGTCACTTTCAGTTTTCAACACAAAACAACGTAACAACAGACAAGGACCTCTACGCAGCTTCCGAGTTGTTTGTGTAAAAGCCAGGAGCAGTTTGGTGAAGCCACCCCTCCCATCACCGCCATTACTTATGCTCTCAACGACATCCACATTACATTTATTCATTCAGCAGACGCTTTTCTCCAAAGCCACGTACATATGACAGTTATCCACCGAGCATCCAAAGAATACCGCCTACACAGAGCTAGAAGTCGGCAAAAATCGTCTCGCCGTGGTAGTCTTCAAATCCATACGTACAATGATTTTTTTTGAGGTTACTGCAGCCCCAGTGTACCGACACCCGGAACGCATAGCTAACTGGGAAATACTTACCCAAATTGCTACAAACTGCCCTAAGCGAAAGCAGGTTTTCCCTGCTCCACTTCAACTAGCACGTGTTCTCACACCCAAGATTGACAGGTGTGCTCTGCACCAGCGGAAAGAAATGTGCAAAAATTCTGAACGAATACCTTACCAAGAAAACCTTGTTCGTTGGAATAAAAAGCATTTTAAAAGTCTATTTCTCCACCTGCAATGGTCAATTGACTTTATTAACCTACGGAACATTGAGAATCCGTTAAGGTTGACACCCAATAACATAACTCTGTTAAATTATAACAAGCGAGCCATAAGAACGCTATAACTGACCAGATTTTTTTTTTTTTTTGGGGGGGGGAATCAAGGGCAGAAATCCTAGTCTAATATGAGTGAATTCAAAATGAGTGGGCAGAACACCTTAAAAAAAAAAAAAACAAACATTCGGGAACTCCAAGGAAAGTCGCACGATGATACATCAACACGGTAGTGACAAGAAAGAGAACATTTTTCAGACTGAATAGGCAAATCGCACGGAACGAATGGATCCAATGATATGAAACACTGTGGAAAGCCATTTCTGAGGTACCTATTTAACAGCCACATTTTCATCACACTTGCCCTCCTTACAGGTGATGATACGCATTATAATATATACTACAAACACACATGTCATCTGTAAGGAGGACATGACATGTATGTATATACGCGCACAATATCAATATTGAAACAATGCAAATATTTAAAAAGACATTGTAGAGCATGGTGACTGAGGTGAGATGGCCTGTTTTGGTTGGGACCTCCCCGCCCCCCAGCCATGACTTTCCACACACTTCCCCCCATCCCCACGGAGCCCAACAAGACAACCCGTGTAACTTGGAGCCCACATGGATAGTGTGTGGTACTAATTCCTGGAATTTTAAAAAGAAAAACAAAAAAAAAAAAAAAAAAAAAAAAAAACACACACACACACACACACACACACACACACACACAAACACACACGTCATGTTCAACTCGACCTGGAAACGGGACATTGGAAGAAGTGGCCACTTTTGGACTCGCCGTCCACACTCCTGCACGTTTCTGATGCGAAGTGTGTGTGTCCACTTCGCCGGCTTTTTATTTCCCTAATGCTGCTCTGACAGGGGTTCTCAACGCTTATTTGCACAGCTGGCAGCTGGACGCATCCACAACACACACACACACACACACACAGGCAGGCAGGCAGGGAGAGAGAGCCCATCCCCCCACCCCATCATCATGACACACTGCAAACACACAGACGGTATTTCCAACACTTCAGCTTCGGCCACGTACGTTATGGTTATCGCGCCGTCCAACGCGCTGAAACACACGCTGCTGCAGTAAGTAAGTTATCATTAGTATTTCGCGCTAACCGCGGCGCTGGCTGCTTGCTTGTCTTACTTTACGGTCGCGGTGCTGGGCTGCGCTGCCTGCCTCTCTCGTCTCGTGCGGAATGAATCTGTGTCCTCGCGGAGGATCCGATTTTCTTCGCTGGGTGCTCTAGTCTATGGAGCCTGTTCGGGCACGGCGGTCGGCTCGCTACATTCCCCCACAAGATGCATGGTGTTTATACGCTCACACGCGTTCTGAGACCGCGGAGAAGTCGGAGAGCTGACGGGGAAAGGCGGCCGAGCGCGGTGCGGCTTCCAGCGAGCGGGGACACAGCCGCAGCCAACGGCTTCAGACACTCAGCGCCCCGCAGGTGACTCTCCGCGCGAAAATGGGGCGAGCCGTGGAAAGAACAGAATGTGCGGAGTGTCGCTCGTCTGCTGCTTCCACCGCCTTAACTTGGATTTTAAAATACATTTAAAATAATAATAATAAAAAAATGATTTATATGTTTTAAAAACTCATTGTCAACGAACGTATAACACTCACTGGAGACTGTGGCAGGTCACGTGGTCTTCAGTGTATCTCTGTTTGGATAATTAGGCAGCTGTCCCAGCATGCTTTGCGGGTGACGTTACACTTTGACGTTACTGATTGTACCGTTACTGTTGCGCCCTTCAGTACTTTGACTGTAAATGGTCTGCTGTTAAGTGCATCAGATTTGCGTGAAGTTTTAGTTGTTACTCCTTGTACCCTTTCTTTCAGTTGCTCTGGAAAAAAAAAAGTAAGGGTTTGGAACAAGTTAAGGAGTGCTGGTTAATAATTGGACAGCGATTATGATAAAAAAATGGGTAAATTTCCATCCTTCTTTGTGTATTTTAGTGGTGATCTTTTTTAATGATGGGTGTTACCATTGTTAACTTTTCTACTGAGCTTGTGTTTTCCCTGTTTCTTGGTAAGAAATTGAGAAGGTTCGGTTAAAAATAATTTTGGAATACAGAGTACATTCCTATTGGACAATTAGGCCGCTGTCCCAGCATGCTTTACGGGTGACGTAACAACGTGACGTTACGTTTGACTTACGTTTACATTTATTCATTTAGCAGACGCTTTGTCCAGATTGAGGCACATCTCACGGAAAATTCTAATGAGTGCATTACATCAACAAAAAGAGACTTATATGGATACACGTGATTCAAAGCACAGTTAATTTGTTACATTCCACTACAATGTACATCTCACGAGTAGCTGCCCAAACGTTTACCCATTCATTCTAATCACAAAATTGTTAGATTTACATCACATAATTAGCTGCACAAAGTCTATCCGATGTTCAACAGCTATCACATTATTATTGTATTAACTAAACATTGCTGAATAAGTTTGGCATATTGCGTGTTATTTAAGTTTATCGAATATGTACGCATAACACTAAGAACAAATTCTCAGAGATACCAAAACACTCAGGTCCACATAGCTATTTTAGATATGTAGGTAAATTTTAAGGTGTTTAAAATATACTTTTAAGGTATATTTACAAGTCCTGTAATGGGAGAGTGTTATCTGTAGCTGGACTTGCAGAATCTCGTTTATCATGTCATCCTGCTACATTGCAACATTTTTCTTTACTGTGTCCAATCTTGATAAACAGTGTTGAGACTTTATGCCAGTTAAGACTGCAGTGTTATGTGATTTTATAGTGTTGAATAGATGTTCAAAATAATATATTTACATAATTCAGGACAATGAGGAAACCTAATATTTTACATTGACAACTGGAAGCAATTTAAACCGACAAATGAAAACTTCTGTTCTGTCAGATTGAGTCACTTTTGTAGAAGGCAAAATACTTATTTGTGCACTTTAGACAAGTGAAACACAAACCTAGATATTATGTAACTTTGATTTGCCATGTTCTTTGCCAAAGTCTCTCTACTTCCAAATTTGTCTCTGAACCCCAATGCCACCAGACCTGCCAAAAATGATGGAAGACAAAAGAAGTAGCAAAGCAGTGTGGCAGATAGAAAATTTCATCCCCAGGGGAAATGGTGCCATTATTCCCAATGTAGAGTCATCTGTTAGAAAAGCATCCGTCCGGGTCTTCATTCAGAAAAACACCCTTCTCCATACAATTCAGGACAAATCTGAACTGTGAGTGGGACAGCAGGTAGGGCAGTAGTTAGACCTACTTTCTGCTTGAGGGACCTGGGTTTTAATCCCTACCCCTGCTGAAGTACGTTTGAGCAAGGTACTGACCCGAAATCTGATACAGCAAAAAGTAGCATGCAGTATAAAGTGGTAAGTCATTGTATGTTGCTTATCGCTAAATAAATAAATGTAAATGAGTGATATGGGTTTTGCCGTCTGCCAACAACAATTGGCAGCTCGCAGCGGTGGGACGTCAATGGCAATATTGCAGGATTCCAGCAGTGAGCAACACGCCACTGCTCCAGCTGTGGATAGCTGTAGTAAAAGGTGTGATGTGCAGTCACATCTTTTGAAACTTATTTTTTTCAATTTATTTAAAAATACTAATTTACCACTCAGCCACTCAGAACAGTATTACGTGAACACTTTAAAACCCTACATAATCCTTTGACATTTAAACATATAGTTGCCAGAATATGGCAGCAACTCTTTTAAAAGTTTTTTTTTTTTTTTTTTTTGTAAGTGAATCCTGGGTTATTATTGAAGTGTAAAAGCTCTCTCCAAATGCAGTACACAGTCCAGATGAAAGGCTACTGTTTGTGTTTTTACACATTTAGTTTTGAAGTGGTATAGTCTACATGGTACAACTCTATGTAATACCACAGTCCACAATGTGAGATGCAACAAATTAATCATCTACTTTTTTGGTCAAGCATAAAAAGCAGTAAGGCAGATACTCCATGTGATACTAATATTTAATGTTTAAATACATATGGAAAGTCATCATGCTATATACGTGTGTGTGTGTGTGTGTGTGTGTGTATGCATGTACAATACATACAATTCTTCAAAAACTGTATTTTACCAGTGGCTTGCAAAATGTCATTGCTGACTGTGCATAAAATATTCCATTAGCATTAATAATGTGTACCTTTTCTAATTGTTGTACATAAGTGTAGATAATTACATTCCAGACAGGAGATGTCCCAGAAAGGCCATGCAATTACTCCCTAAAAATACCTTCTGTTCATTTTTGAACTGTGTCCATTTATCTATTTAGGATATTTCATTATATCTCTATACAGCTGCAGTATTTATAATATTTAATATCTTTAAATGCCCGTGTTCTTAAATAGGCAATAAACGTCTATAAATCCTGACTGTGGTTATTTTGTTTTCATAAATCAAAACATTGATATTTAAATGAATACACTGCAGTCATGTATCACTGGTGGCAACCAGGCTGTACTAACTGAAGGCAGTGATGTGGATGTGGGAAAGCAGGGAACAGATGGACCGAAGAACCCTGCATAAAAAAACCTCTCATTCAGTAATATACACCCTTGTGATGTATAAAAATGAGAAAGATACTGCCAGGCAGATGACCTTGATTTTCCAGGCTCCTTGGTATGCCGGGGTGATTATGGTGAATGTCGGCCATGTGGTAACAGGAAGGGGAGCAGATAAAATCTTCGGGAGCTTTTTTCCGCCTGTTTTCCTGTCTGAGACGAGACTGTGGCTTCGGCAGTGACCGAGCCGCGTTTCCTGCATGACCTGTTATGCAAGATTAAATTTGGAGGCAAAAACACGCACTCCGACAGCACATTTTTCACATATCGACAATCGACTCTGCCTTTTCCAGAGGGATTTTGAAAACCGCACCAGCTGGCCCCTTCATTTGCGTAGCGTCAGAAATGTTGCTCGGCTGTTAAAAAGCCGATTTCGTTTGTTCCCGTCAGTAAAGGGGCAGTGAGACTGCGGCTCTTTAAAAAGATTATGTCTGCCATGAGCGGTAACCGTAGGATCCCACCCATCCCCCACAGAAGCCTGTGGACCCATTTTCGCCTGGTTCGCCACTGCCTGCAATAGATTAATTCCAACCCTCCCCCACCCTGTGCTCAGTCATTCAGACCTGGAAAGTCAATAACAAGCTGACATCATCATTGGGTTCTATATTACACCGCTGCCCACAAGATACCCACAGTCTTCCAAGAAAGGGCCACTTTTGTTTGGGAAAAACTGACTTGATGTGATAGAAGTGAAGGGCAGCAGAAACTGTACGCAAAGAACAACTGGAAGGAAAAGAGGCCATGACACTTTTTTTTTGGCAGCTGAATTTGGAATATTGTTATGTAAGGGGCATAGAGTGAAAATCTCACTTTGAAGTGAGATTGCGACACAAAGGAATATAAAAGCCATCAAGGGTGATGTTAAAACTGGAAACTGATGCCTTCCTCAATAAAAATCATAACCAGTAAAAGAATAAAAGACAAGGGGACACCACTTTGGGGGATTTGAACGAATATAAGGAACAAATTTCAGGATTCACCACATCACTTTCCTGCCTGACAAGTGATCCTTATATCAGCAGAAAATCACTCAAACGCTAAAATTGGACTGGTGTGAATGGTAAAAATCATCATAAGATGCTTTGGAGATGAACACTAGCTAAATTAGTAAATGTAAATTTAGTATACATATAAATATGAAATGTTATATATATCTGGGCATCAAGCACTTTTGGATTTTTATTTCTATAACAATCAGTAACAATCAGTCCAACAATATGAGGGGTGGGAAGAATAATTGTCCGAGCGAAACGCTGTCGTTCCATTTCTTCTTCAATAAAGAAGTGAGACTCCAGGAATACACTTGCTCTTTGTGTCTTTCAGGTTCACCTTCTAACGTTGTAAAACTTCAACATTCAACATACAACAATTTACTGTAGTACAACGATATAAAAATTGACCAATCTGGCTTGGAAATACCCTGCTTTAAGGTACAGATCTTAGCATGAGGTAAAACAAAATGAGCTGTAATCCGTAGTGCTTGTCATTGTTTTTATTCCTGTCCATAACACAATCATGTGTTTAAATAGCAAGACGCAAATGGGAAACAATCTTGTGGAGTTAAGCTGCTAGACCCTGATCAATCACTGTTAGGTCAGATGTCCAATGGGTAAATGTTACAAATGTCATTGAATATAATGATAATAATCACACGCTGCAATCTAGATATCTAAGAAAACAAATAACTGAAATATTATTGATAATGTGACCTCCATTACTTAGATATATTGTTTTAAAAAAGCAATTATAGCTCCATTATCCTTTGGGCTGGTTTGAGTACATGTCATGGTGTGTTACACTTTTTTTTATACTATGGAGTAAACCTTAAAACTGATGAAGCTTCTTTGCTTATACATGTGAGAATTGCTTAGATTTTGTTCTGGAATTATTCTTATTCTTTGGTTGACTTGGAGCAAAAATTTTTTCTTAAGTATATTGTTTGGTGAATTAATGTGCCTTGGAGTTGAGTTTTTTTCATGCGCGCTGATAATTTTTATTCCAACAATTGTCTTAATTCACTAATGCATCTAACATTCAGAACCTGCTGATAGAAAAATTCTTTCCGAAAAAGGACCGATTTTGATTGAACAAGAATTTCGCGGTACAAATGTGACCTTTATAGAGCTGTACCGGAAGGCCAAATCATTTTCATCTGCACTGTATCTTAAGTTACTTGTGCAAAGCATGTGCGGACAACACTAAGTAGGATAATTCTGCGCTATCATGGAAGATTACATAAATAGGCTCATAATTACATTATGCTTAACATACATTCTAGATTACCTTATATTAACCTCTGACTATGCTTGTGTTCATAGTAGCCCACATTGAATTGAAAAACACACAATACATTGCCTAGAATATTTAAAGCTATTTCTATCTGGCTATCTGTTTCTATGTGTGTGAAAATGTTTGTACTACAACCATATATATATATATATATATCAATACATATATAGAAGTGAAAATGTTCATACTACCACCATTTCATTTCAACTATTGTATAGCAAGATACACTGATATAAATATACTTATGCCTCTAATTCAGAAGGAAATCTTTTATGTAAGGGCAGAATCTTCCTGCTCTTTGTATGGAATGAAATAATGCACTGAAATCACAACGTGTGTGTTTTGCAAGCTACTCACATCTAAAACAGTCGACTAAGGCCTGCAACAGAAGAACAGCCCTTCCTACTTTTCAAAGAAAGCAGATGTTGTGAAGTTACTTTAATCTGGAAAATTAGTGTCAGGGTTCTGGGTGGTGGAGTAATAATTTCAATTTGTCACATGGCAGGGAAAATAGGATTGCTCTGAATGAGAGGATGTAGCAAGGGAGCATGGATTCTTCTCATTCCCTCCCGTCCCATGTGCTCTCAGCAGGGCAAGAGGTCGACTCCCCACGCGGCTGGTCAGGCTGGGGGATGGAAAATGAAAGGCAGCAGGCGGTTGGCTACCTGCCACTGAGCCAAGGCAGTGGAACAGAAAAACAGAGCATAAACAGAACCGAGAAGACGCACACTTCCATGCCTCTGTATCCTAACGCACAAACTCATATGTACACAGAGAACGAGACAACATGGGGAAAGAAAAAGTGCAGCATTCTTATGATGCATTCAGTTTAAAGCATTATTATACCATATTTTTTTCATTAATTTATAATGCTTAAGGGTGCGGTGGCGCAGTGGGTTGGACCACAGTCCTGCTCTCCGGTGGGTCTGAGGTTCAAGTCCTGCTTGGGGTGCCTTGTGAAGGACTGGCGTCCCGTCCTGGGTGTGTCCCCTCCCCCTCCGGCCTTACGCCCTGTGTTACCGGGTAGGCTCTGGTTCCCCGCGACCCCATATGGGACAAGCGGTTCTGAAGGTGTGTGTGTGTGTATGCTTAAATGAGCAGGTTATTTCTCAACTATACAAAAATGTATGACAGAGTAGTAGTGTATAGTTCAGTTGCAACACTACTCTGAGTTACTGTCTGCCTGCTATGTGCTGATTACTACCGAATGTTGAGTGCATCAGAATGTTTCAGTATTGTTTATGCACTTCTTTTTTTGTACATTACAGTCATCCATCCTGATGTGAGTAAAACAAATTATTAGAGCAATGTACCTTTTTTTTTTTTTTTTTTTTTTTTAAATGATGGTGGGAATTGCTGGATTTTTTCTTTATTTTCAATGATTTTGCTGTATGATTGAGTTCTGCATTTTTAATACATTGCTAGTATGCTGCTGGGTGAAATAACTGTAATTTCATGGCTCGGTGACTTTGACAAGCTATGGTTTGCATTCTTCAGGTTGGCAGTTAGAGAAGCATTTATATACACAGATTAGACTGTTGAAGTTGTGCTAGAAAAGGAACAAATACAGAAAAAGTCTAATAAAGTAATATCTTTCAGTAGCAGGCATATGTAAATATGGGCTTGCATGGGAAAGTAGAAATTAGAAAGCAGAATTCTAAATATGTCAGGCTGCATGATGCAATCAATGCAAAAGTATACAGTATTTGTGTATAAACACTACGTAGTGGTTTAGTTTATGTGTGTTGTAGAAATGCAGAAAAGCAACTGAAGGTACCTTATTCACAAAAATAATCAGACGGAAGGCATCTGGTCTCCCGGAAACAAAATGAGACAAAAACACAGAGCACCAAATATAGATACGACTGAATTCAAAATCAAAAAAGTACTAATTATCATATGGTACCACTACTACACCTTTAATCTCGTGGAGAGAAGGTGGCGCAAAAATTACACAAAGCATAAAATACTGAGCCATGGTAGGGGGCTCACATCCCACCAGTACAATACGTTGTGACACACCAGCACCGGCGTGTGTCGGGTCCAAGGAGTGTCCAGGCAGGGAACCAGGTCAGAGGCTCTAATGGCACAGTGTCCACATGCTTTCCAGTGCGAAAAACAAAGGTAGTGATCTTGTGACCCCTCTTTCTTTATCTGGCTCACAGGTGCTTATTATATTATCAGAATTTCTCCCTCCGGGGTATACCTCGTCTTACAACCCACTTCCGGGTCACAATGTGGACCACCATGACTCTGTCTGTTACTGATAACGAATCAATATACATCATAAAAAGACACGATAAAAACAATTTAATCTTATATTACAAAATATAATACATAATTTATTCTAGTCCTTAAAGTAATTTTTGTTGAAACATTTGTATATATTTATATATATACACACAATTTATATATATTTAGATACGCACAATTCCAGAAAATATTGAAAAGTTTGTACACAAACTTTTGAATATTTTCTGGAATTGTTCCTCTACTTTTGGGGCTGGAGGTGGAGTCTTCATGCAAATTGCCTATAACAGCAAGAAATCACCAGTTTTTACAGTTTGTCATTATACTCCTTTGCATTGCCTCAGTTTATGTTTAAAAGTAAACAGATGGCTTCTCTACAGTGACCCAGTTTAAACTGAGCTGAAGGAATTTAAACTCCCACATGGCTTCCAAATAGAGAGTATTGATGCAAATGTCTTTTTTTTTTAATTCCAAGGATGTGAGCTCATGTTTTCTGAAAAGGTAAAAGGCATTAAGATTTGGATTTACAGTATTTCAAAAGAGAAGTGAATTCAGACGATGGAATATGCATTTAAATACACTATTTCACAGAGGATGTTAGAAGGTTGTAAATGATACTTTTTAAATTTGGAAGTAATAACCGAAACAGTTAATATGTCAGTTTTTTTCTAGTATGCTACACAAGATTTTTCTGTCAAGCATACATCTAGTGAGAAATTATATATCAGTTCAGTAGCAGTTCATGGATCATATTAGAACTTAACCTTTGGGTCACCACTGCTGAGTAAATGCGAGTCACACACAAGTTTGGCCTTCTTTTTTAAAGAATTTTTCAGTTGCTTTGACAGTCCTAACTGCACATGCACCTTTTATTCTACCTGTGGGAATAAATTCCCATTCTGGAACATTGTGGACAGCAGTATGTGCAGGTGGAGAGTTCTCGCTATTATTAGATAAAAAGTAAATATAAACGGAGAACAATTTACACTGTAAAGCTGATTGAAAAATGCAAAAATTGTCCAGTCTTGCAGCTACAGGCCAAACTGAATGATAAACAGCAAAGCCCCTTTGTACATTTTGATAGCGTAGCTGGTATGCATTAAGAAAAATAATGGTTGACTGAGTCTTACATCAAAATATGTATAGAATTTCCTTAAAATGTAGTTTCTGATATATTTATGAACATAATAAACTATTCGAATAGAAAGTCACAATGAAAATTAAGTAATATAACGTGTGATGTACACGTTGTAATATTAAGTAATATACCCTGTTTACATTTGGATGTATTCCCCATATGTCAACCTAACAGAACACCATACAACAAATGTGCTACAGGAACAATTTGACACTAATAAGTCAACATGGACCAGGGCACATTGTGGAACATTTCCAGCATCTTGTTGAACCCACACCAGTAAGAATGAAGGCTCCTCTGACAGCCAAATGGGTCATACCTACTACTAGCTCGATATACCTAATAAAGTGGCCACTGCGCATATATGGGTACAGAGCAGGATACCCTCTTCAGTCCAAATATTTGTACTTCAAACCACATTCATAATGACAGTAAAATCATAGCTCTTCTAACTTTCAGCACACTCCCAGCATCTGTACCCTATTTCAGCTGTGGACTGACTGCAGTGTCGTTCATAAATAGTAATGACAAGCAGAGAAAGCTCTTCCCTATGCAATTTTCACACAAAAAAAAGACTTAATCACCCATGGCTGGTGCAGCAGAGAAATGTGAAACTACATGCTGGTTTTTCTTACACCTCCAAGAGATCCTTCTGCAAACAGCTGTCTAATATGGAATCTGAAGCACTAAGTGGAAAATTATCATAATTCTGAGTTACAGGCCATGAATTTTAGCTGACAGGCAGAACCAAATCTGGCCCTACCAATTCTGCCATTAAGGACAAAATTTGCAAGTGTCAAAATGTTGCCAAAATATCTGCAAGATGCGTTAAAAGACACAATGTTGTTTAAAAGAACTATTGTCATATG
Source organism: Scleropages formosus (assembly GCF_900964775.1). Classification (NCBI taxonomy): domain Eukaryota; kingdom Metazoa; phylum Chordata; class Actinopteri; order Osteoglossiformes; family Osteoglossidae; genus Scleropages; species Scleropages formosus. The sequence goes on from NC_041813.1 coordinate 24,877,807, forward strand.
TTTTAATTTACTACTAGTAATGTTCACCCGCACTTTATACTGGAATATTACATAGTGAAATACTCAGTTATAAAAGTACATAAGGTACAGTTCAAACACTGTTCTGAGTGTACTATCTGCACGAATATATATTTTTTTAATACTCATTTTAAGACTGATTGCTCATAAACTTTAAAAAAAAAAATCATACAATCTGTATATGTGTCACTTTAATAGATTTTAAATAAGGGTCACAGAGGTACCATTTTTTTCAGGAGGTCAATCAGCTGACAAGTTTAACAGTTTGGGTTATTATGGGAAGGGAAAAGCTCTTTTTATTCAATGGCCTTATGATTACCAAGATTCATATTTCTGGTTCTAATTTAATTGCACTTGGAACGTTACCTAAAATGCGGCTACAAGGACCAAGAATGAGCAGAAGCCAGAGGCAAAGTGTTTGCAAACATGGCCACTATTTTAAGCATCTGCCAGTGTGTGAGAGTGGGTGTGTGTGTGTGTTAGAGCATAGAAAGTCCCCAACAACAATCAGACAATAAAAGTCTTGAGATCGACACAATACTTGGTGAAGAAAATATTTCAGTTCTTACCTTTTCTTTTTGGAAGAAAAGGTAAGAATGGAAACTGTATTCTTATATTTAATTTATGAAGAAAAAAGCTTTTGTAATATCATACCATTATTTTATTACTTCTTTCTTTCCTGGAGGCAGCAGGTAATATAGTGGTTTAAGCTGTAACCTTATAGTCCAAGGACCCATGTTCAAATACCACCACCTGCTGTAGTTTCCTTGATTAAGGTATTTGCCTTCAGTTACCACAGTAAAAATGACCCTGCTGTATCAATGGTTAAATTGTTCTAAATAGCTTAACATTCTGAGTCTCTTTTGGAAAAAAACATGCCAGCCAAATAAATTAATACACACACTTTCTGAACCGCTTGTCCCATACAGTGTCACGGGGAACCAGAGCCTACCCGGCAACACAGGGCGTAAGGCCGGAGAGGGACACACCCAGGACGGGATGCCAGTCCGTCGCAAGACACCCGAAGCGGGACTCGAACCCCAAACCCACTAGAGAGCAGGACTGTGGTCCAACCCACTGCGCCACTGCGCCCCCCTTAAATTAATACACCCTACTAAAAAAATGTAACATTTCTACACATCTGAAAATACACAAAAATAACTTGTACATGGGGACACTGCATCTTCAGTACTTTTTTTTTGCCACTGTGTTTGTTTGATTGGATCCTAGTAACCTGAAATGCCTATCATAGCAACAAACAAGCTACAGGATTTGTCACAGCAGGGTTTCACATTGAATTCACTTTCTTGCATAGCCAAGAAATGTAGGTTACAAGACGAAAAAAACAGGCTGCGATAAAACAATGTCACGGAAGACATAAGTGAATCAACACATCGCTATTTGCAGTTCCCTTTTTTCAGCAGCCAAGAATGTACCTCTTGTTCACATTGAAAACCTGCCAAAAGGCAGCTTAGCATGGATTGCTCACAGAAGTGGAGTATATTTCAGCATAACAGACAGTCATTTTAGTAAGTTATTTTATACCGATCAGTCATAAAACTATACTGTACGTCATATAAAAGGAAAAAAATGTTTTGGATTCAGGCCTTTGACACATATAGGAAATGTAAGAGTGGCCAGACTGTCACTTCCAGGCTTGGCCATGATGTAAAAAATAGAATAGGAAGGAAACCCAAGAGGGAGGGCTGTGATGTATTGGCAAGTGTCTACTCAGATGTTCCAGCTTACTGTAGGACAGTATAGCTCTACTGTAGCATCATGAGGTTTTTTTTTTTCTATAATTCTTAGAGTGGTATTTTTCCCAAGGACAGTGTGCTTTAAAAATAGCTGAAACCTTGATACATATAAGTCTAAAGACATTTTGTCCGACATGATTATATTCTGTAAGTATCCTGGGAGTATGGAACCCTTTATAAATGGCGTTAGAGAAAACCACGTGGTATACAGGTGTACAGCCATCATCTTAAACATCTGAATTAAAATTTTCTAACTTTATTAGTATTGCAAAAAAAGGAATTCATGTTATTTAGATGAACATGCAATTCAGAATCAGCATTAGACCCTGAATCATCTGGACTGTCACGAAAGTTTTTAGGGCAAATTTAATTTATACGCTAATGCACAATTTATTTATTTATTTTTTTAAATGAGATATCACTTTAATGTGTTAATCCAGTGCACTAAAAGCATACACCATACTTCCGCAAACTGTTTATATTTATCCAAACATAAACACCACTGTAATGGTTTACCAAGCGGAAAATTCCGCAGCAGGCCATGTCACAGACATGAGGAAAAGCTTTCAAAGACCGTATATTGAATAGCATAATAAAGAATATTTAAAAAGTAAAGCATAATAATAATATAATAAATTTTAAAAATATCGGTCACGACTTAGTACAGCAGTTTGCATGACTATGATATGCACAAATACATGGCAGAGATTATTAATAGATGGCAGCTACCATCCAATATCCTGAAGTGTTTACAGTTGAACCATTACACACTTTGCAAACCAGTAATACAGTTAAGTTTCATAAGAGCAATCAGAGAAAACACTTTACTCAAGAATATCACTGTACTTGAGACCATCCTGCTAAATATGAGGTATATTGGGGCCAAGAAACATCTTGACATTTTTATGCTTAATATATCTGCATCAAATCCAGAAACTGCTTGAATTTACAGCCCAGGCCATATTTAGCAAATTTGCACTGCTCAGGCATTCATGAGACGAGGCAGGCCTTCTGGCAAGAAAACTAGATATTGAATAAGGAGGCAAAAAAAAGACAATCTCATGAGCTATCCTCTGGGGTTTTATGCACTGCAGAGATATATTATTACATTCTGCAATGCGTTTTTATGCCCTGTTATCTCTGAGCTAATTTGAGTTAGGGCTCTGGGCTTTTATTTTCCTTCTGCTGCCCTTTATTTTCCTTCTCACATTTCTCAGTCCTTTCTCAAAGCCATAGCACACAAATCCTTTTGACTTGCATTTGATATTTTGGTGAAGTGCTCATTTTTGACTGCAGGTGCACATACCTGTTATAACAGTTTTGTAAAACATACTTTTTCGGAAGAAAGCATAAGACCAAACCCTTGGCCACGATCAGCAAATCATGTACAGAGTATATAAATGGAGACTAACCTTTACACTCCCACATGTGCTGTTCTCTGCAAACCCATTACTACCCAACCTCCACCTCTCTTTTGTGCCAACGTGTCTCGAAAAGGGGGGTAGGCAGCAGGTGCGAGCCCCCCGATGGGCTCTAAGCCAAGATGGAAAGTATACCCATTCGCTCAATCACACAATCATTGACCTTTACATTTATTCATCTAGCAGTCACTTTTTTTCCGAAGCCACATACAACTCAAAAGTAAACAAAGTGCCAGTTTAACCAAAAAATGGGAGAAATAGGTGCGGACATGTGATTCTCAGGGTACAGTAAGTTTTTCTAATGCCATTTAAAGAAGGTTACATTACATTGGTAACTGCACATAGAACTGATATGAAATACAAAGGTAATTGTGACAGCTAATGTAACGAAAATGTGCGGCATTCATAGGAGATCCAGAGAGAATTGAGTCTGAAAGAGATGTGAGAGGAATTCAGCAGCTGAATGAGAGAGACATCATTCCACTACAATAGAGCCAGAATCAAGAACTGTTGATGGTCTTGAGGGCCAGAACTTGACTCTTAAACTTGATACAGGCAGCCAACGGAGAGAGACGAGGAAGATACTTGGAAATGCTTTGGCAGACAAATACTAACATCTCCTTAATTTTCTTTTTGGACTTCCTCCCATGTCTGCCTATAGATTTTCAAAATAGTTATCAGCTTCAATAGATGAGTTGCAATATTTATCGTAATAAGTGACAGCAGAACAATTTCTGAAATTCCTGAATGTTCTCCTTGTTGAGTCATTTCATTAACAGCACACCATGGCTTTGTGTTATGCATCTATTGACTCTCTGTGCAGCTGATATGGTTACATAAGACAACATTTAAAGACTCCATTGCCATTTGAGCAAAAAAGTAATTCATTGCAAATTGTAAAATCATAGTCAGAATTTAAACATTTAATAACATATGCAATTTACCATAATAAAGTTCATAACAGTATTATTTACTCATCATGGTAGGCATAAAACTGATTATAAAATATTTCATTCCTTTATTATGTAAATCTTTGCTGCTATAGTGCTTTCCTGTCTGCTACATTTTTCCCAGTGCAGTTAATGTGTATTCCAGCCCAATGGGTTACTTTATCATGAAAGGCAATCTCAGTGATTGGATCCGTGCTTCAACAAGCCTCAGTCCCTGAAGAAGCTTTGTGAAATGACAGGAATGTGGCGGTAAATATTTATTGCTCGCAAAGTGAAAAATGTAGGGAAACATTAATAAATTTGCCCTGCAATTTGCTGTATCAGAACATACACGGACAGAAGATCTTTTGATCATTTTGAATCATTGAAATATTTTTTGTCAAGTCTTTTTAAAGCAAAGATCACATAGTAAACTGCTGTGTCTAATAATGTGTTTAAATATCTGCTGAGAGATGTAGTTTTTCTTCTAACTGTCAAGTGTCTGGTGTCACATATGTTTGCATATATGTGGGAATAGAAACAACTGAAGATATTGAAAGAAACACATATAGAAGACTTCAAATGCTCAAGAAACATCAGGGCTTCTTTTTTAAACTTCATTCATAACTCATTCCTGTCACAGAGACATACCCATGATTCCCATTTTTATTTTATCACCCGCACTAATCTTTTCAGTGAGCCTCTGCTCTGATGCCGTCACCTTTCTTTCACACTGTGCCTCATTTATTTTTGAAACTTACAAGAAGAGGAAATGTCACACACAAAAAAAAGAATTTCACCAGTGCTGTTAAGTGTGAATGGTTGGACCTGGAAGAAAATAGACAAAACTGTAAAAAATGAAGAGTAAAAAAAAAAAAAAAACAGTAGAGGCACATTTATGATCACATACACCCCATCCACCTGGTGCATGCTGAGGAATAGGTCACTCTGCCATGAACAACACATAATATTACCCATCATTAAAATATATTACAGGGAAGATATGTCTCATAATAATGTAAATGCTTTTGCTCATCAATATATTATTTCTCTCAAAGCTGTCTTCAGAGTGAACTACTGCAAAGCGTCCTTAAGTATTTATAGTGACTAAAATACTGCCATAATGCTTAAAATGAGTATCTGGAAATAATTTACAGATACTAGGTTTCTCATTGCATGTAAAAAAAAAAAAAAAAAAAGAAAAAAATAAGATGACTCTTCAATAACAATATAGTAGTATCTTGTTCATTATAATAATTACAGCTGAAATCACAAAAGAGAATGGAAATACCTTTAAAACGGAATTTCCACATTATGTCAGTGACACAATTTCTGTAATTTAATTAACATTTACCCAACACTTCTCTCCAAAGCAATGGAAAGTCTTAAGCTACTTACACAGTTAGTTACCCATTTACACAGCTGGGTAATTCTTACTGGAGTAATTTTAGAGTAAGTATTTTGCTCAAGGGTACTACTGCTAGAGGTGGGGATTGAACCTACAACCTTCAGATCCAAAGACAGCAGTTCTAACCACTACACGAGCAGCTGCCCCTGAACAAATATACTTTTTGAATTTGTCCCAATGATTCTGCGGCATCAAGAAGAAGGGTATTCAATGGAGAAAAAGGTTGTGTGGAGTATCCCTAACGTTTTGTCCTCAAAGGATTCAATACAGAGACACCGTAAAGAAAGTCAAGAAAATCAGCAAAAATGTCTTGCGAAACACAGAGCGAGACAATCCAGTACATCAGGTATCAAACACATTCAGTCTTTTCAGATTCAATACAACCTTAAATTCATAGCACAATTGTACTGTAAGTACAACATACATTTAACACATGTACCATAAAAATGTTACTTTTTAATGTAAAATTTAAAATATCAATGATAAATCAACACATGGAGACTTAAGAGTTCCATGCAGAAAGAAAGAAAGAAATTTCTATGGAAATGTGCAGGAAGAAAGAATAAGAAAGAAAGAGAAAGGCCTCGAGTTTCAGCCACTTTCACTTTGGGCTGCAGCCGTAAATTACCGTGGTTCTGTAGCAACAGCCTCAGCAGCACCGCCTGCATAACAATTCAGCATGAATGTATTTCACATTTTTACGACACTGACCTTTCTTATATTGCATGCAGTAAATATCTGTGTGCCTTACTTTAACCGGCCAAGATTTATAGAGAAACATGTTGGTACAAGTGCAATCAGAGAAAGGGTGCACATCACAAGAGCCACAACAATGTCTCTTTTTCACTTTTTTTGTCAAGGGTAGGTAGGAAGTATCTGTCTAAAATACATAACTTTGTCGTTACATAAAATCATTATGGTTTATTTTCTAATTTCTTCAAATTGTTTTCTGAGGTTTTCCTTTTATTGCTTTCATATACTGGCTAAACTTCCTTTACTAAAACAAATCTTTCATATTTTTCATCTATAACATTTCTTACCATATCATTTTAGCTTTCTTGGTGGACAAACCAATATTTTGCCTTTGTAGCGGTTCTACGCATATGGACATGGAAAAAATTTACAATCGTTTTTACAAAATACAATGATATACAATATATTCAGTAATTCTACTTCCAACAGCATCTAGGAATTATAACAGAATGAAAAATTTTAAATACCCACTTAAAATGCTTCATCACGAAAATTTAAATGTATTTAAAAATATGAAGTAAAAGATTTGAAAACCCAAAATAAAAATTTTGCATGGTGATACTCAAAAATAAACATACAAAGTGGATCTATATGAATGTAAGTGTTTCTTGTTGCGCATTATTTCTTATGTAGGTAGCCGGCACTACCATTCTAAGCAAATCACAATATTCGATGTGTGCACTTATCTCTTTACAGTGAGATACCCATTTATAGAGCTGGGTAATTTTTACCGTATCATTTCAAGGGTACTACAGCAGAATGGAGGGAACCGTGTCTCTCAGTTTCAAGACGACAGCTGAAACCATTGTGCTGCCTACTGCTCTGTCAATTATATGTCCAGAACATGGAAATGAAATATTGATCTGTAACCGCATCGTAATTTCAATTTCGAGAGTAATACACACCTATAAATACGTAACTGGGACCTCCACGCTGCCAAACGCAACTATGTATGTTTTTTCATTTAAACATTTTTTAACATCTCTCCTGTAAAAGTTTCAGGATTAATGCAGGGATGTTTCAACACAGCAGGACTGAGTCTTTTTCTCGAGAGGGCTGCAGAGGCGAATCTGGAGTCAGAGTCAGTATGGCCCCATTACTGGAATTAACTGCAGTGTCTCTCTCGATGCCAGCTGCACAAAAGGTCACCTCTTGGAGCCAGAGAGGTTGGCGGGAGACCCGAACGTTAGGTGCCAATGCACATCTATCCATAGATCTTAATAAGCACTGCTATGTCCTTCATTTACGATATCAAATACAATGAGTCAGGGATATCCTCCGGACTAGAGTTCATTCTGCATTTCCAGACTGCTAAGCATGCATTTTGATTCAGCATAATTCATCTGGAATGCTTTCCTCACAAGCGCAGGTTATTGCACGCCCAGTCTCGGCCTAATATTGTCGACTGCTCATTCTGCAGCCTGAAACGGTCCTTTGAATGTTTTAATTTCCAAGCTGATCTGCATCATTGCTAATGAGTATTCGCTGCACTCTGAAGCCTCCCTCCAAGACAAAAATAGCAAATTACAGATCCGGACCGGCAAAGGACTTCTCAGAATTATACTTCATACCTGTGTGTTTTTCTGGCATGTTTACGTGCAGTAAAATGAGATTTATTCCTGACTCATTTCCGATTTATTTCTCACCCACTGGGCAGCTTTAGGCTGTTACACAAAACTAAGGTTGTTGGCTTTGCTCGTCGCTCTCATTTTAACATCTCGCGTACCCTGTGCATATGCAACCCTGGCTCACAAACACAAACAATTTTAATCAATTAATTCCATAATGTGGCATTTATTTGGCCAGTTCACTGCCATTTGCCCTTATGATCCAGTTACTGAGTTTGGTAGGAAGGTCTCATCATGCTGTTTTCTTGATTGTGCTATATTTTTTCAGTTTCAAGTGGACTTAAAACGTTGTTGCCGTACATTTGATACTCTTCTCCAGCCTGAAGTCCCCTAACAACTTTATTTTGTGCTGATGCAATTAAACACGGCAACTTTCAAAGTCCATTAATGCCGGAACTCACTGACGTAACAGTATGATGTCTCCCTGTGACCATCCCTGCCGGGTTCACATAATTTCAAGCAGCACTAGCTGAATAACTGTGGAAATATTTGCTTGAAGTGCTATGTCAAAAAAGCACAATGAAATTTATTCTGCATATTGTGATGACAGTTTCCTCTAGCCTGGCTTTGGTATAGAGTGTGTGTGTTTCACTGACGTATGGATGAGTGACCCATTGTAAGCAGTGTATCTAGCGGTGTAAGTCACCGCGGTGAATAAGGTGTGTGGGCTCATAACACTACATAGAGTTCATTGGAAGTTGCTTTGGAGAAAAGCATCAGCTAAATAAATAAATAAATTAATTAAAAAAATGTAAATGTATACCAGTCCACAGTAATTTCAGTAATAGTGGAAATTTTTATTTTTAAAAACAGATAAAGGCAGAATTATCTCACTTTACTAGCTGCAATTGAAAGCTTTTAAAGCATCAGGTATTGTAATAGAATAAAAGAAATGAACCCTAATTAATGCATACACATTTAAAGTTTCAGTCTTTTCAATTGTGTGGTTGTAACCTATTTGGAAAGGTGAAAACTTAAGACTTTTTTAGTACATTGAACATAACCATAAATTTATTGTAATGCATATTACTCTTTACTCCAGCCAAGCCCCTCCCTGAACAAACACAACAGATACTGTATACAACCCTCCCATGATAGACACTTTCAGAAGTGCAAAGGCAATGTTCAGCAATGCAATAAACTGTACACCACTCGTACTGCATGTTCTCCTTTTACAATAACAGAAAAATTATGCTATTAAACGCTATGAATAAATAAGTAAAATGTTTTACTCTGAGGCCATTACAGAAATTTTTTTTTAAAGTATTTTTTTTTTTTCCCTGCTGTCTTTTGTGAGGAGTTGGTTCCAAGGAAGGGAAATGAGAATCTCTGAGGTGACCTTAAATCAGATTGTGGCAGGCAGCCAGGAGATCCTTGCGCACTCCATAAAAGCTCTGATTGAAATGAAGGAAGCGGGCGTGCAGTGTACACAGTGGGACTGGGGGAAGGGCTGCTGGGAGAGAAAGCACAAGGGAGAGCGAGGAAGACAAAAACAGACAGAAGAGGAGGAGGAGGAGGAGGTGGGGGAGGAGGAGGTGATTTAGTGACTTTCTGTTTGGACTTGCTGGTTTGGTTCCTCTTCATGCAAGAGAAATGGGGAAACACCTATGGCTGAGTAAAGTGTCAAATCCATTCCACCGCTAAAATGAAGGTCAAATCTTTACTACGTTGTGCTTATGAGGATTTCCGACAAAGGGTTTCTCTCAAAAATATTACGCTTGCCAGAATGACTAATAGCAGAACGTCATCTTATACTTAATGAATTGATACTTTATTTTTAATATCCGCAAACTTTTAACATACATACATATACATACATAACATAGCTATACAGTCCGAAATTTACTTAAGAATAATTTTGGACACATTTTATAACGGGAGTGGACAAAATAAATGAAACACCCAAAAATACAGCATACTAATAAGGGTCAAATAAGTAGCAGGGCCACCCTTTGCCTTCAGACCAGATTCAGTTCTTTGTGGAATTCCAATAGTGTAATGGGATATTGCACCATTCTTCAAGAAGAGAACCCTCCAGTTTTTTGTGGGATGAGGGAGGTGGAAACCTGCTTCACACTCTGTGCTCCAGCAGTTTCTATAAAGGTCCAATGATGTTTTGATCTGGTGACTGGAAGGGCTATAGAGGGTGTTGAATTTGTTTTTGTGAACATGGGGGCATTTTCGTCCTGGAATATGGGAACATTACGAGGGAATAGTGTTTGCACAGGAGGGCGCACCTGGTCGAGGAAAATAGCCTCATATTCCTCGGCAGTTACACCAACGTGCAGAGCAATCATTGGACCGAATGACTCGCACTGTTCTGGATCCCCTACCATGTTTTACATAAAGTCCAGCTCTGTGAAGCTCATGACATACAGTTTTTGTTGAGAGTGAGTCACAGAGGCGCTGATTCAATTCTCTTGTAATTTTTGAGGCTATACTTTTGAGGCATTTAGCAACTACCCAGTGAAGTGTCTGTTTTAACATGTTGGTAAGCCTGGGCTTGTGATCCCAGTTTCTCTTTGCGGATCCAGTTTGTCCATGTTTGGGATGTGCTGTCATTAGTTTTCACACTATTCCCCTTCACACATTAAATATTATAGTTGTTTTTGTCACTGATACACCTAGCATTGGCCTCTTTAGAACACTCTTTGTTGCTTCATGTTGATTTGAAAACTCATATCAAAACGTTAATTGTCAGACTTCTCATAGCTGACATATACTGCTAATTGACAATCAACCTGATAAGATTCACCTTTGCAGCTGCGTTTGTAATTGTGATTTAGTTATTTCTAAGTTAGTCATTTTCCATGCGTCTGTTGTTTTGTCCACCCCAACAAATCCTTTTTAACGACTTCAGAGTAACAGCTGCTTTGAAGAACAAATTTAAGTTGCGTTATAAAACATCTTGAACGAATGTGTCTTTAATATGTCAAATCGATGGCTGAAAAATATGGGCAGCATGAGCACGGAGATTACAAAATTTGTGTAAATTGAGACCAGCCAAATTTAAGACTTTTTACCTAAAATCTCTTTGACAATTTCAGTGAGACTGCCAAGGCTAGTTATATTTCCCTAAGGGGTTTCAAAGACTTGAGCAAGCACATGTAGAAGAAGGACAGGGCATCACAGGAAACATTACACAAACAAAACTCAAAAAGTGTAGCATTTCCTTGCAAACACAAAGATGACATATAACATCCAGGCATCTAGAGAGTCAAAGCACTGACATCTATTCACAAGTGGGAAAAAAATAAAATAAAGTTTTCTTTATAAATATAACATTTTCAGCTGGATGTATACCTTATCAGTGCCTTGGTTGTACCATAGTATCAGGGCTACAACTTGTCAAGTTATTGGTCTATTAAAGACACATACACACAAAAGAGTTGTGAAGAGGGAAATGTAAACGAGAGAAACCCTTTTTCTTCGTGACAGCATCTTTTTTCGGCATGGCTGGTACCCATTTTTCCCCCTGTGGTAGAATATTAACGTTAACTTCGGGGTCTATTTCTTTGAAGCAAAAGAGGAAGTCAAATCAAAGCCAGGTAGCAAAGGGCACTATAATATATGCAAAACACATAAAAGTGAATGAGCCAAACAGGCTAAATAAAAGCAAAGCTCCATCCGTTATGGAAGGCACTCCAGCGATGATACGCATCTGAGATGAATTTTCCAAAGGTAACCAACATTATTCTTCATGCCCCTGATCTGAATGTGCTTTACCCCGACAGCTTATAGGATCAGAGATTATCAGGGTTTCTGCAGTCCAAAGCTTTCTAAAATACACGTATGCCTCTCAGAAACCATGACAGAGTAGCAAAGAATTATTACTATAATTCACCTCTTAGATGTAAGTGCATGTAATAAAAAACATTTTGACCCATTTATGACTCTGATCCTCTTCTTCAGGTTGAATATGGCCACTGGAATTTTTAAGAGTTCACACATTTAAATGTTCGGAAGAATATAAAAAGCACTACATTCCACTGAAAACCTTTATTTTTCATCCATTCTCCAAGGGGAGTACAAAAATCATGAAGCTAGATGAAGAGAGCACCATATATTCGTATTTAATTGATGCTTTTCTCCAAAGGTACTTACAATAATTTACCCTTTTGTAGAATTGGGTAATTTGCACTGGAGCAATTCAGCAACTGAAATTTGTTTGGGTCTTGTCAGGCTAGGAGGAGTACATCCTGGACAGGATGCCAGTTCATTGCAGGGTGGGCACACACACACACACACACACACACACACACACACACACACACACACACTATGGGCAATCCTGTGTCACCAATTCATGTGAAACACACATCTTTGGACCATGGGAGGAAACCAGAGCAGCTAGAGGAAACCCATACAGTCACAAAGTGAGCATGCAAACTCCACACAGACTGAGCTGGATTTAAACTTATGCCTGAACAGTTCAGGAGTTTTTATTTTGATCTAGCCAAGAAAAAAATTATAAATCAACTGCACTGAGATGCAATGGTGTCCTGTATAGGGTGTACTTTGCTTTGCAGTGCTCTGCTTCTGGGATAGGCTCTGGATCACAGCAATCCTAGATGTATTACAAAATACTGTTTATTATTGATTTATCTCACTTTTTTGCAGAACCTGATCCATAAATAAATGGAGGGACATTGGTATTATGTCCTTTTATTGATAGCGACTGAGTGCTAAAAGTGCCTTTGAAAATATGAACAAATCGAGTCCATAACTCAGTTATTCTCATTGTGTCCATAAGTGGAAGAGCCAGTGCACTCAGTTAGGGTCCTTTTTGTTATTTTCTTCCTGCCTTTTTCTATTCATTGTGCTTACATATTAATGGAACATAAGTATGTACACAAGTGTGCTAGATTGATGCGGGTAATTTATATTTGAGACCTGCTGTTTAAACAATTAAGCTCTAAGTAGCCCACGATGCACTCTTAACACATAAAGTCTACAGGGGTCTAAGTGATACTCAGTCATCCTTGAAGTAAAACCTCAGTGGAGTACAGAGCAAGGAAAATTATCCAGAATTTCTCTCTAAGACTACCTTATTGTTTAAATAATTTTAGCTTGTTGTACAAGTCTCACATTATATGGCACCTTGGACAAAGGTACCAGCCATTAAAAAAATTATATATACTGTGTATGTATATAGAGTATATTTTTCTATACACTGTCCATGTATATATACACACATATACTGTATATACAGTATATGCCTAGTTACTTCAATATTAGAAGTACTGAAATAACTTACAAGGTTATAAAGGTTGTAAACACACAACCTTACCGAACATGTGTGTACTATATCAAAAATGTGCGATGTAAACATTAACCTTGAAGAACTGTGTCCTGCAACTCATAAGAACTCACTCCCTAGTTGTTATGGTACCTCTCATCAGTGCATGTATTTCAGTAATAATACATTTCCTTTTAACAGCCTTATCTGTCTCATCTATCAGATTCATCTCTTGTGTGCCAGGCAGCTACAGCTCATATTGGTATTTGTAGCACAGATTGTAGCCAGCCCGCTTCAAATATTAATAAACTATTCTTGCTTCAAGGCAGAATTCGTCATCAGCAGGCTCAATGACAGATAAATTCGTGCATTGCAGTCAGCGCAGACTTATGCAAGGTAAAATTTCACTCAAAAGCTACCCTTGCCGAATTCCCCACTGCATAGTCAGCAGTCGGATCATTTTATAGGCTGTGAGTTTCCATTTAACACACCATAAAAATGCAACCCAAAAAGCCCCAACATTTTTGTGCTATCATATTATCATAACGGAAAAATAAACCAGCAGGTCACTGGAACACCATCAAACATGGGAACACCACTGAATACTTCAAAATGAAATAAAATACCTTGCATAATAATTTGTTCTTTTACACAGCAGTCACATTGTCTGAACGTGCGCACACACACACACACACACACATATAAATCCATAAAAAACACATTACAGTTGTACATTTGGAGGTTGATCAAATTAGATATAAAATGTCTACTTGTGTATCCCCATTACTCGAGTTAAAATTTGTGTGTAAGTTGCTAAGGATTTAAACATAACAGTAACACAGCTCAACATTAACATAGCTTTGTTTAACTGCCTGGAAACAGCTGAGCCAATAAAAACCACCGTTGTTTCCCTAGCAACAGTATCAGTGCTTGTCCTAAATGAAGCAACTTGTATATACACACACACACACACACACACACACACACACACACACACACACACACACTCAAGAATATCAACTGAAGAACTGTTCCTAAAATATTAAAATTATCCAACCATCTAAAAATAAATTCTTGAAAAATATTTTAAGTACCTAAAGCAATGAAAGTTAGAAATAATAAATAGGCTATGATACTCTCAGCAGGTTATTTTAATTTCGGTTGCTGCATAGAAACTCTCACAGCATGCATCTTTTCAAAATATAAAGATGATATGAAACATAAAAAGGGAATAGTGGCGATGGAAAGAGCAATTCTCCAAAGTGGCTTGATTTATTGCAGAGCAGTATTTTCGTTACCCAAGACTACTGCCTTTTTTCTGAATCCATGCCTCCAACACACATTAAGCCAAAGGCACACACACCAACACACGCTAGCCTACCCAAGCCCTTCCAAAGAATGAAAAACAGCAACAGCACCTCGGAAAATGGAAACACACTCCTCGGCGTCAAGAAGTTAGTTTACGTGGCCAAATGCCAGTGGAAGGGAAACCCAGGACTGTGTAGAGAGCAGCAGCAGCAGGGTTCGCTATTACTGAACACAGAAAGAGTTTTCAAAATTACTTTCAAGAGCATGAAATGAAATTCATAGCAGTAATGGTACTTAAAAGGAAAGAACAATTTAAAAATCCAATCCAGCAGATTATGGACCTTGTTCAGCATTGAACATGGAAAAAAAAAAAACTAAACTTGCACTTAAATACATTATAATAGTCTGCCATAATAAAGGTCACGACCATACAGTATTTTCATGGCAAATTTTTGATATACATTTTTTCCAGATGTCAATACATGGCAGCAAAGCCTTTAATTCATTCTTTTTAGAAACTGACTTAATATTGATAAGGAAATAATCCACTCATTGGGAACTCATTTATAGACTGATAGATTTCTGATCACACACTTAGAACGAAACACTTTGCTAAGACCAACAAAAGTAAGTGTACCCGAACATCATTTTAGCAAATATTTATTGTTGTCAATTCTGTTATTTTACAAATAAATTGAAAAGGACTGACTGCACTTGAGATGTGGCCTCACCTTGTGGGTACTTTTGAGTGCAATAGCTGGAAGATCATATAGAGTAAATCATTTTCAAAGCTTAAACTGGCCTTGGACATTGTTCATGAAACACTTCCTGTGCTGTTTGTGTTTGGAGAGAAATGTCGGCAGTGTGAAAGCGAACAAACATGTTCACAGTGTTCTTGCAGAACTGATTTCTGGACAAAGTGGAAAAACAGTCGGAGGTGCCGTTAAAATTTTCCTAGTACGGTCTGCATCCATTCCATTACGAAGGAAAACTAAAGAAATGAGATAAATTGCTAAATAATCTCAATTCCTAACACAACTGTGAGGCACTTGCAGGGGAAAAAAAATAGTTGGATAGTTTTAGTGTTAAATTAGTTTGTGTCATGTGCCAACCATGACCTGATGTTGTTGTCAAGACATAGTGATACTGAACCGGTGAAATGTCAGGTGGCTGGGGTTTATTTTTACAATATGCAAACCTCTTTACAAAAGACCATTCATTTCCACCTTTCTTCCGCATGCAAAATAATAAAGGAAACCAGTAAATGCAAAATAAGTAAATTCATTTCTAATGCCTGAAATGACTTTCCTCTTTTGCTTTCCAGGTTACGTGCTTGGCGCATCACCCTTCCCCAGCTCTGTCACTTACACAGGTTTCCTCTCCTGCCCCAGTGTTCAAGCCACCCGCTGATGGAAAGGACACAGTTTTCACTGCAGTCACAGCTGGCTCTGGCTCATTTGCACGAACGCGGTTCAACTACGCCTGATGTTCCAGAAGAATCTGCAGACCCGCCCACCTCCCCCTGCACAGGCAGAAACATTTGCATTTACATTTAAATTGCATTATTCTGTAGCTGATGCACTTGTCCAGACTGACACATTTTGTCATCATGGAAAACAAAAACACACAAGCGGTTCTGAAAATGTGTGTGTGTGTGTGTGTGTGTGTGTGGAAAACAAAAAATGAAATACACTGAGTGTAAACAGTGCACAGCGATGAAACGA
Source organism: Scleropages formosus (assembly GCF_900964775.1). Lineage (NCBI taxonomy): Eukaryota > Metazoa > Chordata > Actinopteri > Osteoglossiformes > Osteoglossidae > Scleropages > Scleropages formosus. The sequence continues at coordinate 24,893,992 of NC_041813.1, forward strand.
TTTTGACAGTGTTTGCATTAATAAAATGTCCTAGACAGGCGCATAAACATGAGACTTGAGCATATGGTCTTTACTCATTTTAGTACCCATGTCGTGCTGCCTTAGAATTCCCAGATCAGTCCAAATGCCCTTGTAATGCATATGGGCTTCTAAGATAAACTGGCAGAAGCACTGAGCCATCTCAGCTGGCGACTTAGTACGCAGCAGCTCTGGACTGCTTGCTGCTCAGCAGACCCATCCCTGAGGTGAGCTATTCTGGGAGCGGAGCTCAGGGACACAGCCTTTCACCCACATTTCTGCAAGGCTCAGCCCCAGCCCTGAGCTGGCAGTGCAGCAATCCTTCACAGCACACGAGTGCGCTGGGGAGCCTGCTGTCGTCTGGCTTACCAATGTCCTTAAATGCACCGCCTCCGCACGCTCAGAACAGGGTTCTGCCAATATGTATTCAGGGACTGTTCTTACTTTTATCTACTTTAAACATTTATTTTCTCCCATTATCTGGAAGATTTTTTGTTTTCCTTTCCTCAGTTGCCAGTTGGCTGACTAAAACCTATTTAAATACATATATATGTCTTATACCTAACTGATCTTTACGTTGTGCTTTAAGGAACTTTATTCAGGGATGTGTCACTCCAGTATAAGGAGTGTGCTGTAGAAAAATAAATATAACTGAACTTTCATTTTCCATCACTTGCAGAAATTCAGCAATAGTTGGAATTTAAACGTGCAACTTCTGCATGCAGAAGCTTGAGCTCTATTCACTCCGCTACTGTATTTGCCCTCCCATTCAAAGCCCACAGTGGAAAAAACTGTTCTCAGTGCAACTGCAATGTGGCAGGAATATCAAAACACCTTACATACACACTTCTAAGCGAAAGTGCAATATGGGGAAAAGACCAGAACGTAGCCTGAACTGCCCAAATAAACATGGTGATGAATCTATGCTACTGCCTTGTGTTCATCGAGATGCACGGATTTCTTCATAAATTGTTAATTTCTCTGCTGCATCTGTAGCTCGGTTTTAGTTCAATGTCAAGACACTGTAAAGTACAGTTTGGCTTTACTGGGAATCCACTCCTAAATCTGGCAGCTTAAGATAATTTATGTCCTTAAAAGCAGTTAAAGACCTTAAGAGGACCTCTTGTACTCTTATACTTTATACTGGTTCCGAAACATTTGTCCAAAATCCCTGATTGGAGTTGTCACTGTTTCACATTAAGCCAACATCCTGACCAAAACTTGTTTTTGCACTAATCTCACCTGATAAAAATTAAATGTTTATGTTTATATATTTCCACAAAGTAGTTGTTTTGGATGGCCGACTTCAACCCTATTTGAAATGCTTTTGCGAGCGCTTTATGCAAGACATCCCGAAATGGCAGTGAACTGAAAGAATTCTGTAAAGAGGAATAGGCCAAAATTCCCCTAAATGGACAGGAAGGACTGATGAGCAATGACAGGATTTTTTGCCTTCTTAAGAAAAATGTAATGAATTTAAAAGGTTCACATCCCATTTTTCAGTGCGGAAAGTGCGTGTATGCACAGCGTAGTTAAAAAAGACACGAAAAGTACAATAGTTTGTGTTATTTACTGAAACATACATTTATTATTATGATGTAGTTGAAGATAACATTACATTTTAGGAGAAACCGATACAGGGACACAAATCATTCCAAAAGGTTCACAAACTTTTCCATCAACAGTAATTACAGTTAAAGCAATAACACTAACACAGCAAACATACATGCTGCCGTTTCACTCTCACTGCATACACAGGAATATTGAAATTAAGTTTAAATAGGCTACTGTGTTAATGTTAATTGCGTCAATTTGGCATGCCTCATTTGGGATTGTCACCCCAGCGTTCTACAGTGCTTGTAAAAGCCACATCTCTCTTCGTCCTATAAATAGAAACTATTCGGTCTCTTCATTAGCGTTAAATATTCAAACAGGACCATTCATCTCCCCCCAATGAAACATCTGATCTGCACAATTACCTTCTAATAATAGCATGGTGAATGAAACATGCTTAGGCATTTAAAGAAACCTTTATAGGTAATGAATGACCACTTTCAATGTATCAGGAGGAGAGGTAAATGTAACAATATAAAAACATAATTCTGGGATGATGTTGGAAGGAATCAAACTCCCAAGATATTTTTTTTTTCACAAGCTATTGGCATTGCAGTCTACTGTACACAGAAAGAAAAAGACCGTTTTACTTCATCACTGGTTAGAATGTCTAGTGACAGCTAGAAATAAATATTGTTTTTTTTTTTCTTTTAAATCCAACGGTGAAAGAACAAATGTAAGATTTCAAATTATGCTTTATTTAGCCATTTACAGGAATTTTTGTTTCAGACACTGAACTTTATAAGACATAACATTAACTGCAGAAAAAAAAAGTTTTTCTGAAGATATGCGAATTATTTTCATTCTTTACACATGGTCAAAACAAATTTTCTGTATATTTTCTACGGAAAAAAAAAAGTCATACAATTCATTCCTTCATGTAAATATTACTTTTAAAATATCTGTGTATATTAAATTCAGTTTCAGTTGCAAGTGTCTCCTATCTGTATAATCCACACGGTATCAGTCATATAATCCAACTCATTCTGCTCATTTTCAACAATGGTTTTATATCCTTAATGGGGAGGGAACAAGACAAACATTGTGCATAAGTAGAGAGTAAATTTGAATATTTGGCCTTGTCAGCGGCGATTTAAACTGACAATGATTAAGGGCTTTTGGCAAGACTCCAGATGAAAATGCAAATTAAAAGTTGCGCAGAACTTCCTTGGTTCCATCAAATTATGCATAAAATGCCCCATGAAGCACAACACAATGAAAGTTAAACAGCAGGCAGTTCACATGTTCTGATTAAAGGGCACACAATAACTGGTGTTTGCTGACCTTGTACGAAGCATTCTGTATTCATGCAAACACACATCAGTAATACCTTCCAAATTCTGCAGGCTGAAGCTTTGAAAGTGTCCTTTACTCCTGAGAAACGCGAGGAACGCAGACAGAACGCCCGAAACCTCCCATTCATTCAGTCCGAGAAGGACACGTGTCAGCTGATTAATTTGGCGGCGATCAGTGATGAATTCATGTTCAGATTAAAATATTAACTAAATTCAGATTGTTTTAAATGCTTTTTGTTTCAAAAATGTGTGTGTCATACTTTTATTATACTGTATGTCATAACTTAAAAGACCAGAAAAGCGAATAATTGAACAAGTACAATGTGATGCAGAGCAAAAAGAATTGAGGTGATGACGGTGGCGACGCACTGGATTTGATCCCAGCTCTGTCCCAACGAAGTCTCCGTGTTAAATAAAGTAGGTGGTATTACGCAGTCTAACGCGTGTCAAGAAATCGTTCCCCACTACGACACCACCATTGACACCTGGCAGGGTGATTTAGAGATTCATGTTGTTCATGCCAAATTCCTGTCATGAGTATGTGGTACCAGAAACAAAGATTTGCTGGATCAGGAGTAGCATGGTCTTCCGCTGCTGTAACCCATTCACTTCAGGGCTTGATAAGTCCGTACATTCTGAGACATGTTTTTACACTCTTCTATTTAACCAAATACACACACACACACCCATACACTCGCTATCTTCTCACTATCTTACCATATTTAAACAAATCTTCCCCCAGGGACAACAAGCTCTGCTCCATTGCAGTGCGCAGCAACAAATTCCGCAAACAATGTTTAAACATGTGTGGGATTCCTGATTTTAATTACCGCAGCAACAGCCATAAATCATTTTCCTTTTCTCTATATGAGATGAACATAGTAGCAGCTTTACATTCTTGGTTATTTTTTACCTTCACCTGATCTGTAATTCATACCCAGATAAAATTTGTTAGCATATATGAACATAGCTGTAATTCTGTTAGTTTTGCACCCAAGCTGTATTCCCTGTGTACCATGCAAGACTACAATCGACTATTTTTGACCTTAGCGCCTTTTGCCAAATGCCAAAGTAGCAATGTTGTTGTTATATGTTATCTATATAGAAGATCCCTGAACAAATGAACGGCACTGAAGTCCAAATATGAAATATCAACACCTTTAAAGCATTAACATGACATTCTGGCATCTTCATTATGTTTACTTTGCTTTTCTGCTTGTACTTGAATGGTGCAGGAAGTGAGACTGAAGTCTTTCTGTAGTTTGTAAATAGAAAAAAAAAAAAATGCGGTAAGCATTTTTTTCTGTTGTTCAAGCATTAATTAACATTTGTAAGTGGCAATGATCTACTTGGCTTTTAACATTTAATAATCAGTTTTACTACTCTGCACAGTTCCAGTTAAAGTACACGCACATTGGCTGAAACTGTTTGTCCCATGCGGGGTCACTGCAAAACGGAGCCTAACCCAGCAACACAGAGCGTAAGGCTGGAGGGGGAGGACACACCCAAGAGGGGACGCCAGTCCATCACAGGGCACCCCAAGCGGGACTTGAACCCCAGACCCACCAAAGAGCAGGACCCGGCCAAACTTGCTACACCACCGCACCCCCTTTTTCCAGTTAAAGCATTGACGGTCATAATTACTCATTGTTCACATGTAAATCTGAATTTTTTTTTTAAAAAAAATAGTACCTTCTCCTTGTCAGTTTTATTATCACTAAAGTAATACATAACATGCATTTTGAAGAACTTGTGCTTTGCTTTGAGGAACAAGTAATAGTTTGCTTGCTCTTAAACAATGAAATGACAAAACCACATAAAGCTGCACTAAGAAATAAACTCCAATGGGGGTTCGCAAACAAAAAAAAAAAAATGTTTGTGTTGTTTATAGTTTAATATGGCAGCAGTTGTTAATGTGAAAAGAGGTGAACCAATAACAATGTGAGGAAACAAGGGAGACAGACAGTTTATTAAGCGAGCTCTTTGTGCTCAGTGAAGTTTCATAATGAAAGCTGGCAGAATCTCGGGGTTATCTGAGGCCGTTCTGTCCCGGCAGATTATGGGCTTGGTGTTTTATATTGTTATTCCAAGCAGCCGTTCCTTAAGGTGGGTACAAAAATAGGACACGAGATCTGGTACATCTATTTTCCATTTCGAGGCACTGGTTCGGCAAAATTAATAATAAACTGTCACAAGAAAGTATGAATCAAAATGTAGCGAGGACAAGAGACGTATAAAAACAGGAAATTCCATAGAAGTGGCTTAGCAGCCTAGTCAAAAATAAAAGCCCTGGGCTCACAGAAGAATGCCCTTGCGTCTGGGTTGTTTGAACTGCAGGCTGTAGAAAAATTACTCCTGAGACGGTGTGAATCTCTCTTGCGTTGCTCACCTTTCTGAAGCTTATGCATATTGGAATGGTTGCACCTAAGTTTGAGCTCTTGGTTGGAATTCATCCGTAGCTGCCAGCTACTGACAAAAATTGTGCTAATGCTAAAATTACTTTAATGCCGAACTTCTACGACTGAGTATGCTTCGTGTCATAAAACATGTTATAATTATACAGTGTAGCAAGCGTAGCTAAAAATGAGAGCTAACAATTGTTCTAGAATTAAGCGGATCTAGAGTAAGGAGCAAGTCATTCTCGGTTCTGCTTTCTTCACAGGTTTCTTGGCTGTGAACAAGTATTATATTTACATTTATTCATTTAGCAGACGTTTTTCTTCAAAAGCGACATAGATCTCAGAAAAATATGAATGCATTACGTCAGCAGTATTAACAAAGATGCTGAGAATTATTCTCCGATATGTACTGCACAGTTTTATGTATGAATTAAATTATACAAAGTGTAGCCCTGTGTATTTCTGGGAATTTAATTTGAAGAATTACATACGACTTAAAAATCATTATAGATTCCATCCTCAGTATAATCCTTCCATTCTTACAAAAATTAATTCATATTTAAATTATTTCGTAAAACATTCAGAAGAGCAGTTTTTTTTCCCTTTTTAATTTTCCCCCTCTCCCCATGGGACAACTCTTCTTCACATGAATGAATAAAACCTGGAAGGACAAGTAACATTTGTACAGCGTGTCCTTGACTCGTGAGCTTTCAAGTCAACATTTTCAGACACACAAACAATCCTGACTATATTCAGTGTCCGGCCCTGCGATAGCCATGAGTTCCTCCATGTGGCTAAATAAAGTGCTATTTTCTATTTTCAGCAGTCCAAATAAAGGACATTCAAGTTCTTGTACCAAAACTAATACATGCATTGTGCAATTGACTTTAAATTTTTATACATCTGTATAATTACAGTGGTTCCATTTACATATCTATCCCAACAATATTTTTCCTTAGCCTTGCTCATAACAGCATGGTCAAAACACTACACTGACCCTCTATGCTTAATAAAACTGGGTTGGTTGTTTATTTTAACCAGCCTACCAACCAAAAACACACACACACATTTTCAGAACCGCTTGTCCCATACGAGGTCACGGGGAACCGGAGCCTAACCCGGTAACACAGGGCGTAAGGCCGGAGGGGGAGGGGACACACCCAGGACGGGAGAAGAGTAAGGGACCAAGTATTAAGCCCTGGAGAACACCAGTTGAAAGGGAAAGAGAGGAAAACACACCAGACCACCTAGTAGGATAGGATCTATCCTGTAGGTAAGACTCAAACCATTTCATTGATCACCCTTTCAGTCTCTTCCAGTCTGGATTCCAATCTGTTCTAGAGAGGTAGGATCTGGTGGTTGGCAGAGTCAAATGCAGTAGACATGTCAAGCAGAATGAGGATTAAGGAAGTGGATCTTTACAAAAATTTACCCATTTTTATTCTATAAATTAGGGGGGCGTGGTGGCGCAGTGGGTTGGACTGGGTCCTGCTCTCCAGTGGGTCTGGGGTTCGAATACACACATACATAAATAAATGCAGCAGGTGGAGCAGCAGTTAGTGTTGATACCTTACACTCAAAGGAACCAGATTCAAATTCAACGTGCTCACTCTGCATCGCTCCAGCAAAAATGACCATTCTACAAAAGGGGTCTTTCAATCATTGTAAGAAGCTCAGAAATATAAGTTGCTTTGGATTTTCTCCAAATAAGCTAAATATGTACACGTGAAAATACAATCGACAAACATAGTAAGACCATTTCGCAATTAATTGTTATTCATTGCTGTCTTAAAGAGAAAATAAATCCCAAATGTACTCAAAATAAATGTAATCGCCGCTGCAGGCAAAAGCCATTAGAAATGTTTGCAGACTATTTATATCCACCGCATCTTCCGACAGAAATGCCAGGTGAGAGCAGGGGAGGCGGGAAAAAAAAAAAATCAATTCACAATGGATTACAGATCAGTGTGATAGAGTTGGAGGAAACAAGTGACAGCAAGAACAAACAAACAAAAAATCCGTGTGTACACAGAAAGAGTTTTGTTCAAACTACATACTGTCTCAGGTTAGCCCAATTGGATGGTGTGCTACTGAGGAAATGGCATAAATTAAACATAACAGCCTTTTACCATATTAAGATTAATGAGATAAACTACTGATTTACATAAAAGATGAAGAAAAAAATTGTCACGCTACAACCTGATGATTAGTAAACCTATTAATAAAATTAATAACTGCCATTGTCATAGAGCTGTATGGCATCTCTAGCAATGAAGGGGGGAAAAAAACCTGGAAAAAGAAACAAAACTTAATAGTTTGCTGATTAGCTAATAGTCCTAATATAAACGATTTTCTTGTGTAATTACAGCCCAGTTGGATTTCGTGTCAAACGATACAAGCGCCAGGACGCCTGTCATCTGAGAACTTGTGAAACAAAAGTTTCCCCTCTACTGGATATGCTACTTAAACCAGGAACACTCAGCTGAGGGTTTTCTGTTTCTCAGCAGTCAACATACTATATAAATACAATTAAATGTGTGCTGGAACCAGTTTGGGACTGAAAGCCTGTGACATTAGAAATCAAGTAATTAAAAATTAATCAATAATTCAAGCACTTAATTGCTCAGGGTTAGTAGCTTTTAAGTAATCATTAATTTATTCAGTTAATTAGTTTCACACTACTATAAATTTAAATGGCCCCTGACTTAATGTCCAAGCTTAATAATATAACAACAGAAGTGACCATATTGAAAATAATTACTAAGCTTTTGATGAGTTAGGCACAAAATATAGCGTACCCTCACCCCTCATTATTTCTTGCATTGCTGTGTTGTGGGGTCCAGTCTTAAAATCTTTTAAACCCATACTTCCTGAAACCATAGCGGCTTGAGCAGCTAAACAGTACTCAGTATAGTCAAAGTAGTTACTTTTAAGAAATATATTTAAGTAAAAAGTTTCAGGTTAAAAATAAAAAAAAAAACTGCCATAAACCAAGCCTAATGTTATACATCTCTACCAAAGTTAATATCTACGATATGCATTCTTAATTAATGGTATATGTGCCGTATAAATATTTGAGTTAAATGACCAAATATACAAATATTTTTCAGTTTAACTGCATTTTTTTCTCCTTTCCATTAGGAAAGAAAAAGAACTGTAAAAGCTCAATTTAAATGAAATCCTTTGGGTTTAAAGTGGAAAAGTATTTCTATATGCATATTTAATGTTTACTTATAGAATTATTAAAAAAACAATTTAGCCGCCTGCTCCCCTGTGTCTGTCAGAATTTAAGTCTGTCTCATCATTTCTCTTTAGCTGAACAAGAATCCATTTGCTAAGCCTTTGCTTCATTGGAAAACGATTTGCATTTATATTGCTAAATCTGAACTTGGACATCACAGATGCATAGGTCTATACATTCACCACAGCGGTGATATGTACGAATTCCATTCAAACGTACCGACAATTGTGTAGACGATCTTAAAGCTGAACCTACTTTCACAGACTGCATCATGTTATTAAGGTTTTATGGGGGGTGTGGTGACGCAGTGGGTTTGGACAGGGCCTGCTCTCCAGTGGGTCTGGGGTTCAAGTCCTGCTTGGGGTGCCTTGCGACGGACTGTTAGGCTCCAGCTCGTTGTGACCCCCGCTTGGGATAAGCGGTTTCAGACCGTGTGCATGTGTGCGTGAGATTTTATTCCATGAAGGAAACTCTTTCAATGCCATTATTTTCCTGCACCTAACGTGGCAATAAAGCTATAGCTCTTTCTGTCTTTTTCCAACCACCGGGGGTCACAGCAATATGACAGCTATTATGGAGGAACACATCACACCCACAGCTGCTAGATGTACATATGGAAAATACTGAAAATGAAATATCGCCATAAACACCAACATAAAATCAGTGTCTTGCTTTACTGTAGTTTGCAGCATGTTTTCATTCCAAACCAGTATTTGCAAGCTAAATTTGCAGTCTTCAGTTTAGCCTTATCAATAATGAAAATTATAATACTGAAGCTGAAATAATCTATTTCACATTCACAACCCTTTGTACAATTTTAATTGTTTTATTATACATGAGCGCAGTTCCACTGAATTTTGAATTATTGACAGTTCAAGACCCTTGGAAACAACACATTCCTGCCACTCTTCATCGGTCACTCCATGTAAAGATAAAAGGCTCAGACAGTCTCAAAGGTCAAAGTTGAAGTGGTCCCTTTAAACAGATAAAATCCCAGGGGGGATTTTATCAGCAACTGAAATGTCACAACATGAATGAGTGATTCTGAAATTGTGGTAGACAAGGCAGTTACTGCTAAATAACAGTTGACGTGACTTCTCAGAGTAGTAGGATTAAATGTGCTGATGATACCAGACACTGTTCTGTGTTTTCTACAAATCTCAGTTCACCTTTCATTTTGACATAGACACACAAAACTATCAATCTTGGCGAGAACATACTAAATCAACAGAGATTAAGATGGACTCGGAGCCATGGAGGCTGGGAACCATATGTAATATTTACAGAAATACACTGCACTTGACATGTGTGCACCTTGACCACCCTCTAGCAGGAGAGAAAATGAATCCTTTAAATAGCCTCTCTTCCTTCTTGTAGGAAGGACTGAACCATTTACAACAAAAAGTGGTATCATGACAAACCTGAACCAGTGAAAATGTTGATCTACATACAAGTTATACTGGAAAACCTGATAAAAGGTTCATTCAAAAATATTGTGATCTTTATATATATATATATATATATATATATTTCAATGCACCATTCTCAAAATTAACGAAAACCACTTCACTACAAGTTTCCCCAGCAATGAACTTTCCCATTTATACTTACCGTTTGTATAATACCCTTTGACAGTAGATAACAGGGGCACACAGTTTTTTTTAAAGAACAGAAGGTTATTGATTTTTTATTCATTGACCTTAAAAAGAACTGGCTAATGAACGGCAGCGGAAACACAAATGTGAACTTCATAAAGTTCATTAATTACAGATATCACCGAGACTGGGTTACAAAGGAGTTCTTTCAGTTCGTTGATAATTTTACGTAACATTTTTCAGTTTCCAGTTCTTTATCAATTTACATATTGAGTGTCCTCTATATACTGTAATACTTCAACTGATCAAACTGTTAATTAATATTGAGGAGTATGATGTATGATTGTAGCTCTGCTTGTAACTGACTGGTTTAGTTGCATCAAGTTTTATACCATTCAATTCCCAGCCCATTAAATAGATACAGTAATTTAAACATTCAATTCATGCATTTCATCCTGTCTACCAAACAGAGAATACTGCAGTATTGTGTGATCAGAAGTGACACAAATCCCTATACAAAGGTTTCCGATTCTTTTTCTTATTTTGCATCATGACTGGATTTAAGATGTTACAAGATGATATTTCCCTGAGAAACTTTGCTGTAAATCACGGAAAAGGGACCCATTGGCTTCACAGACTAAAAAGGAGGCACCTTCAGTCTCCAAGGCAGAGGATAAGGGAGGATACAGTTTGCAAACACCAGCTTAATTCAATACGTTAGCGGATCTTTAATTCCCTTTGTATGTATTAGAATTGCTTCTCGCAACTGATTAGAAGGCACACGCAAAAAAATAAAAATAAAAAAAAAATAACTGTCCTGAGAGAAAGTGATGAAGCTAAACGAAACAGTGTTCATACAGGAAAGACAATTTTAATCTTGGATGAGGAACAGGGTTTCGCAGGGTAACTTTTTCACACTTCCTTCTGGGTTGCTGGCAGTTACGCTGTCATTTAATTATGTTGTCAGATGGCTGACGTGTCCTAATATTACACCCGCAGTCGCTGACCCAATAAACATGGGTACAGCGCTGCAAAGTGCACCTATAATCACATGTCCTGAATTCACAGCACATCTGATTTGTTATACATTATCAAAACAAGGAAAATATCAGGCAGTCTATATCTGCCAATGTGTGGTTGCATTATGATTTTATTTGTTCATTTGCTTGTTGAAAAACAGGCAGACTGAAGATGGATAAACACACTGCAGGCCATTCTGGGGAAATATTTTGAAATATGAAGAACCATGTGACTGTAAATGTAGGGGAGTTCTACATCTTAGAACTGTGAACCCCTTTCTCAAACACACGTTTTGTTGCACTTTTAATAAACTTTGAATGAAGAAATAAAACCACATATTTTGACAGTGATGACCAATTACAATGCAATATATATGACACACACACGTTTCTTTGACGAAGACCCTTCACTTACACTTAATCAGTATACATTTTTTCAGTCCACCTCTGTAACAGTGAATGCACCATCTGCATAAATACCAAACAGGTATTTATCGAATGCTCAGGTCCCGTAACTACCAGTAAATACACATGTTCACAAACATCAGCCTTACTCTGTCCGTCTTATTCTGGTCAAAGCCTCGGCCACACATACCTTGTGCTTCCTTGTCCTTGGACTATAATAGAGATCTATAAAAAGACCACAGTACCTTTTCATGCCTGCTGACATGGAGGTTTCAGGTAATAGACAAACAAAGTAAATTCCAAACTAGATGAATTACAAGGCCTGCTGTCCCAAGGTTAAAATAACACATGACGCTGTATACAGTTTAACCCTGGGATGTTGAGCCAATGTCTGTGTGTGTGTATAAATTAAATGAAAGTGTAAAATTAAACAACAGGGTGGTTAAAGTTAGAAAATGTACATTTTAGTTGCTTGGGAGAGATCAACAGCATATGGTTTTACTAGAAGTACAAATCGCTTTTACAGTTTGAAAGGTGACGGTAAAAACCATCATTTTCCCTAAGGTAGCAAAGTTCTTCCTGGGATTTGTGGCCTAGTAGTTCTAAGTCCAGCCTCTTATCCATGATGTTCTGGGCTGCTTGTTGAACACCAATCAGAGAAGGTAAAAGCTAAATAAGGGTCAGGCTTTGAAAACACTGTCACATTCAAGCATAACGGTAAACCGATGTTGTACTGGTGTTTTTATTCATACATTCTTATTATCACAGTTATTGTTACTCCATCCTTTCATTTCAATTAACTACTTGTCAGGGTCTCGGGGGTCTGGGTCAATCCAGAATCGCTGGGTGCAAGGCTAAGGGGTTACACCCTGGACAGGATGACAGTCCATTGCAAGATATTACTACTACTACTACAATATTTTAGTTGTTTTTTTTTTTTTCCTGTTTACTCTTCCACAGCACAAATGCTGCACTCTTCAGAAGCTCTAGCTCTGGCTGATACACCAGGTTGAACACAAACCCCAGCGAGGATCCTCACTTGCCCGTACCCAACTTCGTCTCTGGAACAGGTTCACGAAACACCTAGAACACCTCACTTATGGTGTCTGCTCAGAAAGTCACGGCAAGGAGACGCCTGAGTGCTAATTAATTCAGCAATTCCCCCTGGTTGGGTGAAGTGACACTGTTCTTCTGCAATGTAGACCCAGTGGAGAGTATCATAGCACCCCTAGTGTGACAGCACCATGGGGCTATTAGCATAAGTCAGGTAACACAATGTGACACATCTCTCATTCTGGGACCCCTCCAGGGGGCAGTGATTCAGCTTACATTTTTTTTCATTGCCTGGCTGGACTGTAAGTGTTATATAAAAATGCTCCGCTTTTACAACAGCCTCGGAAAGTTATCAGTAATTACTGATTAAATGAGACGAGCAATGGAAAGCACGCTTTCACCGGTCCGTTTTGTTCTAGGACTCTTTGGGAAGGTATAATAGAGAAATGCATCATGAAGTTATTACCATTCCACACGCAGTCCTTGTGTCTTTCCTGGGAAATGACTTTATCCAGAGATGTTTTTTTATAGCACTCGGAATATGTATATTAGACTGAGTCAGAATATTAGGACATCTTTCCACTATCACATTTAATTGAGCTACTTCAGGGCTCTATTCAGGCCACCCACACAGAAGAGGTTCATCCATAAGGTTTCATCTGTAAATTAAAAGCGTATGAGTCGTGTCTTAATTTGGATTTCAGATTTACTATCGGCTCATGTTTACACTATTAATTGATGATTTTATAAATACACTTCCTCAGCCTCAGATTTGATTACATTTCAGTCTTTTTTGGTTGAGGCATCTGCAAATGTCCAACAAAAATCTTCCACAATATATTTTAAAAGGAATAAAGGAAGAACAGATTTTATGTGAGCATCATTTTTGACAGCCTCCAAGGTTAACACAGTCCAGCGTTGGACAAGTTCCTGTAAGCCCTCAGAAAATGGATTTTGGCCGAGCGACAGGCAAAACATCATGATGTTCAGTTACAACTTACATGTGAAAATGTTTTTTTTATATTTTGTTGGATTTTCAGAGCTATGTTGGTGTTTTTTTTGTGATGATGCCCCTCGATACTCATTTCTATTCAAACAACATTTGTGTAGGTGTTATGAAGATTATCCAGTTGACACACGGATTTTAAACAGACCATTCAGACGCTGAAAAAGGTTTGTTTTCCATACAGATTATAAACTTAGAGTAAGTAATCACACAGTAAGCGCCATCTTCATCCTTTTAATGGATTTATTTATGTAGAGCGAAGCTGAAGAATAAAGTCTACAGGACAGATTCAGATTTTCAGAGCACTTAAAGCTTATGACAATGTTATATTTATTATTTTTCTTTTTTCTTCATTTCATCAATTGCAGGCTTCAGTGAATCATTAATGTAAGCAAGAACTGAGAAACACGCATGTAAATCAATTGCATAGATCTGTCAGCTTTGTGCTGAAGGACAGCAATTGCATTAGGGTTCAATTATTATTATTAGTTATATTTTTATCATATTGTTCTTACTACTGTTACTACATTTTCGGTTATTGGGGAGTGTTAAGTGATTATTTCAAATGTTAGTATTGGTGAAATAGTACCTGTGATGTCTGAAATCACTACTCACTAAGCATAATGGAAGCAATCATACATACTGTATGCTCAGGATGAAATAAAAGCATCCTACTTTATGATTTTTCTTTTACTGCTTGCAATAAACTATTGACCCGCTTTATGGGTGACTACATATTGCACGCTAAAAAGCTAATTCTGCAAGTCATAAAACATTACATCTGCATATGAACTTCAAGTATCGAGTGTTTTGAAATTATTTCAAAACAATAATTTGACAGCAGAATAACTGCTGTTTCAACTAATGTGTATGAATAATTCATATGTGACACGCTTAATACACAGCTTGGACTCATTTTCACCATCTTCAATTTCCAACAAACTATGATTTTTGTTTACCTCTGGCTAAGTCATTCAAATGAACCAGCAGTTATTTAAAAAAAAAAACCCTACCAGGCTGTGAGCTTGAGAGAAAAGTTCAGGTTCTAAGTTAGAAATATTTTTGTTTGCATTTAGTCATAGAAGCACACATTAGTGAGATATACAAATTATAACAAGGATTATATCAAGAACCCCCTATATGGGGCAGTTCAAGTATACATGAGGTGTTTGTGTAAACAGGCATACTTGGAAAATCCTACATTTGAAATGTAAATTTATTTTTCCCAGAAGCAAGCAACATGTAGTACCCTACTGTATTACACCTCAGCAAGGTACCTGTGACAGACTAAACTGTCTCAGTGACTATGACCCCTTACAGACCCTTCTAAAATTACACAACCATTCTCACCATAGTGGCAACGCAAGAGCGACGTTGTGTTTGTGGGTGAACATACAAACACAACGTTATACCATGTTGCTACTGTTAACGGATTCAGTTATTCCATTATTCGGCGTTTCAGGTAAAAGTTTGATTGCTTTAACAGTCATGCATATTTGTAGTACGAAAACACACTAACCCTTTGGCCCGTCGGTATTGTTTCCTCACCATCAAACAGAAGTAAATCCTTTGGACTGACTTTATAGGGCATCATGGGAAGTGCCCACCCTTCTTGGGGAATATATTGTCATGCAGTGCTATTGAAATGTGTTGGAAATTCTTGAGAGCAATTAGGAGTGTGAAATATATATTTATGCATCTGTTTTTGGATACATGTGTCAAATGAATGTCTACATGTATGATTTTTTTTAGTGCGTATTTACAGTATATTATTCTGCGCACTGTATGGCCATGACATTTAGTCTTGTTCTAAATATGCTATTACGAGGAGATGGGGCTTATAGCATATAAGATGACCCTGAGTACAACACAGAGGTCTTGATGTAGAAGCTGAGTCTTTATACAGTCTCTCTATATTGTACTGTGGTAATTATTTTCAATTGTAAAGAACTCGCACTTTATTAATACATGCAACCATTTCATTTCTCATACGGAGAAGACAAGTGGAGTTTCAAATGCAAACCCACTCAGAGAATAACAAACTGGTCAACAGATCTGCTTTCGGAATAAATGAGGATGGTACATTACTTGTGGCCTTTGAAACCTGAGCTCCCACATGGCTTCAAGCGGAGTACAAAAACAAAGTTATGAACTATTTCTGCGCTACTGCCTTTTCACTAAAGATTCGCAGCTTATTAAAAAATAAAACAATCTGTTAATGACTCACAATGAGTGTGGGATACCTATAATTAAACGTTACAAAAGACATCGCAGGTGTCGATTATCTAACACCATGGAAAACAACTGATGAGGTTCTGATCTGTAATTATTCCCAGAACAACACAAAACACCACCTGGTTGCTTTCTCTTCCAGTACTTGAGGACAGTGTCACTTTCGATAGCATCTCTTGTTGTACCACTGCAAGCTCAGTGGGGATAAAGTTCAGGAAAGTATGCCCTGGAGGGTAGGACCCAGCAAGCACCCAGACAATTGTGAGTGAGACCATGTAGTTGGGGGGGGAGGGGGTTGCTGCAGGGCTTATTGACAGTCTGGAGTAATTTCAGCAGCGGATACTTTGCTGCTTGGTTGAATATAAGCAGGGTTACAAGGGTTTTAAAGTTGTGGGGTGTAAAACATACGAGGAACTGGGGTTTTCCTGGGTGTGTGTGTCTATATATATATATATATAGATAAAGGCACACACATACTCTCTATATATGCACGCGTGTGTGTGTGTGTGTATATATATATATACACACACACACACACACACACACACACACATACACACACGCATATATAGAGAGTATATTCAACTTACCTATTTAGTAAGAGGTTAATTAATCTGTGATAACTGGACAGAAATTAAACTCATGTTAGCAAAAATGTTTATTCTGTGCCATTCTGGGCATATTTTACATTATGTACATTTTAACGCATCTGTGTCAATTTGCCCTGTTCCTGCCCCCCACCCCACGGATTAAGCAAAATTTGTCCTCCAATCACCTTTCTGTGTTTCCTTCTTGTAGGAGCTTGATCATATTACATACATTTTTGTCTTTCATCTCTGGAATAAATGCATGCCATAATTTGCTTAGAGTAGGATGGAAAATGGCCAGAATGCATGAAGCAATATGGAATTTATGGTTGCTCTGCCTTTTTCTCACCCTCCCACTCCCTCCTTCTCAGTCTCACACTCGCACACAAACATACGCATAATACTCCAATGGGCCTGTTTTGAAAACAACACAAGCTAGGGCTTGTTGTCATGCCAACTGGAGCAAAAAAAAAAGAAGAGAAAAAAAAAAAAGCACTGAAATGCCAACCTTCAAGCATAAAAAAAAATCACTTGTAAGCAACTAGATGTTTTCAATTCTTACTTTGAGCACATAAGAGAATAATACATCTGTAAGACTCACCTTGGTGAAAAAGACAAATTGTGATAAGGAAAGAAGAATGCAGATTCACTACAAACCCTCTTTGTATATTAAACCATTTCTAACGGCAATAGTTATTATGATAGCACAGCAGTTTACTTTCATTTTTTATCCTGTCATCTGCCTTTCTGAGGCCTTGTTTTATGCCATATACCCATATATCACAAAGGATTACAATGAATTACCTGGGTTGTGTCAAGCATGAATAGGCATTCATGAAAATAAGGAGATTCCTGCTTTGGAAATATATGCCAAGTACACACACACACACATTTTCTGAACCGCTTGTCCCATACGGGGTCACGGGGAACCGGAGCCTAACCCGGCAACACAGGGCGGAAGGCCGGAGGGGGAGGGGACACACCCAGGACGGGACGCCAGTCCGTCGCAAGGCATCCCAAGTGGGACTCGAACCCCAGACCCACTGGAGAGCAGGACACGGTCCAACCTGCTGCGCCATCACGCCCCCTATCTGCCAAGTACCTTTTCTAATTTCTAATACGCATTTTTATTATTATCAATTTGCAATAATGTATTATGGATTCTTAATGTTTCTGATGTGAATATCTAACAAAGGACATCATTTCAAAAATTCCGGACCATCAACAAACACAGCTCAATGTTGCATGTGAGCCAGTAAATATTCCTCATAGGGTAATAAAGGGATGAGGACAAAGGAGTTAAAATATAGTTTTCCACAAAGCTATTTTGGGGAAAGCATTATAGCTGATTATTATTTTGGGGGGAAAAGCATGGTAGCATAAATAGAGCTCATCACTACAGGCCCATCAGTATGTAGGGCACCCATTTGTAAAGGAAGCACATCTTACTGCAGCCCCCCTTTTTCGGGAACTTACTTCAGGCACCACCCAGCCTTAACCGTCACGTCTTTTCCCAGCATTTCGTAACTTTCTACACCATCAATGAAGGATACAGAGTACCGATTCCTTTTTTTTTTTTTTTTTTTTTTAAGTATTCTCAGGCTCTCATCATTTCAGCATGAGGGGAAAACAGAAACCACAATCAGGCTGTAAAATCCTTTTGTGCTCCCCCCAAAAACAAACGGTGTTCTTGGCAGAGACGCATCCAGAACAGGTGCGAAGATCTACCTATTAATTGGGTTTCATTATGCGCTTGACACTCTTGTGTAAGCTCTGAAAAATGTCAGGCTATTTTTATTTCTCTGTCAGCCCCCCGTCTGCATGCAAGTAATAAATAATACAAACTGACAACCAACAGCAAGTATCCTATTAGCAGCAAGAGAAGGACCTGCAGCTTCAGCAACCAAGAATTCATCTCCAAGGGCTCAAAACACCTAACCTGAACTGCAGTGAAACACTGCATGCTTATTTAAAATTACAGTAATAAAAGTAATTCACTTGAGGAAGGTGTCATAGATTGAACAATTCAATAAGTTTGAGTGGTCAAGTGCGTGAATAAAATGCAATATTTTTAAATGTGGTCTTTCACTTGGAAATGACCAAATCTTGATCTTTCTCTGCCACCGCGCTTTGCAAGAAAGGTGATCGCAGAGAAATAATATTAAATCCTTTCCTATTTGAGGTCTCGTAAGGTTGACCTTCTTCTTAATCCCTTCAATCTCTTTAATTTGTCATTTTATCTTTTCACGCTGGTATTGATGCTGGTTCCTTTCAGCACAACTACACGACAACACTTTCCATTAACCTGTCCTGTTGAGAAAAGGCTTGATATGATGGAAAGAAGGAGAGCACGAACAGTAACTAAAGGGGTCGGTTTTGCCAGAACAGCAGCAAACCCCGGAAGAATAGAAAGCGAATGCTTGGATCTTATGGAAACAGAGACATCAAGTGGGCCACCATTAAATTACAACAGTATTAAATTGCACAGACTGCGCACGACATTGTCGAAAAGATGATTACAAGAGTGTTACATCAAACACACTATGTAGGATTGAATTATGTTTCAGAATCATTTTTATAAGTTTATAGGGATTGAAATTAATATTTTATATTCAGTATTTAATGTTGACCCCTGTCTATTAGTCTAACTATTGAAAGAGCCATTCTGATTCCTCCAGTCCATTTGGAGGAGGCCACTCATACATAGATTGTGCCTGTGTACATGAAGGTGTCAGTTTTAAGAATCTCTTCATTTCAGTTACTTTAATTCTCAACTTTATGTTTCATCCTGAAGGTTGATGCTTGTCTTCCAGGAATATCAGCCCAGGTCCAAGATGCAAACACTTCCTCTATCAGCTTACAGAAGAATATTTCCATCCAAAGTTCTATGTTATTTATTATTTTAGGCAAACAGACTTCGGCAGGATAGAATATATCCAGGACCTAATTACAGTGCATACTTCCGCTATTTAATTTTAAAATAAGCATGCAATGGGTCAGGTCAATAATTTCCCAAGGATGCATGCTGCTGTGAGCACAACAGTGTTATGATTAACCATCCATGTTCATCAGAAGTTTAAAAGAGCTTCACAGAAGTTTATATTATTTCTTTTACAAATCACACACACACACACACACACACACTACTTGACTCGTTTTGATTAAGCATGCTTATCACTGTCGTACCAGATGCTGTCAGATGTTGAGCTGAAGTCAGCAAGACTTACTTATGTCTGCCTCTAAAAGTCATCCCAACCAGTAAGACATCTGCAGAAAATGTACAACTGATCACACTCTACTTTGACACAGCTTATTGATCATCCCAACTAAAGGTAAGTTCTATGCAAAGATCCATATCATATTGACTCCACTGCCATGTACAGTTTATTCATTCATTTTTAATATTATCCATTCGTCCATCCATTGTCAACAACCGCTTGATAGAAGAAAAAAAACTGCTGAAGATTCATATTAAATAAATACACAGTTGCAGCAGCTTCACAATTTCAGGAATTGTGATGATATTCCTGGAAGAGCAAAACCCTTAATTTATCGTCAGGGCAATTAGCAATTCAGATGAAAATCAGTGACAAGAAAATATGTCTCACGTCAGTCTGTAGCTAGAAAATTGTGTGTGCGTGTTTTCAGTATTCGTCTCGCGTCGAGCTTTTTTGGGGTTCTTTCATTAAATCTCAGCACTTGCATTTCTTCCTACCCTAAAAGTAATGTAAACAACCTATAGTCTAAAAGAGTAACCAATGCTTTTTTTCCCTGGAGGGGGAGTTATTCAAGAATTCATAAAAGCATACTTTGATGACTTTTTTTTAGCCAAATTAAATTATACATATACATATATACACACACACAGAAAAATTAAGATGTTGTTTTGCTTCAGTCAGGACTGACCTCCTGACCCACACAATACTCAGTAACCTTCAGCCTGTCTAGCAGGACAACTCGATCCCTGTGAGGGATGTTCTATTTTCAGCGTCTTACAACAGACTCCAGCACAATGAAAGCACTGTAGCCCATTAGCACTGTACACCCAGGGGACAGAACAATGCTTTCAATGCTGGTAACATTAACGCGCAGTGTATATTCACTGATGATGCAAATGAGCTGTAAGTGATGTTCAGTACAGTATCGATACGAGAAAGGTTTGAATTTGCCTGGCTGGGGAGAAAAAAAAAAAAAAAAAAAAGTGTCCACTCAATGAATAAATACAAATGTAAATATGGTCAACATTGCTAATCCTGAGATCTGAACCATGGTGATCAAATTCACTGCTGGCTTCTCCTGAAATGAAATTCTCAGCATCCTATAAAGCAGGGGTATCAAACTCAATTACCAGCAGGCCGTGCGTAGTCTTGTTTTGATATCATGCCATTCCCTCGGATTAATTGATCGAATTGCTAGTTAATTACCTTTGCTATTTATATTCACTTGTTTTCCCTAAACTATTGACTTGTTTTCCATAAATGCCATATTGCAGCATAGTATTTTCAAAATACATGGCAGAAAAAATAAAAAAAAAAAACAGCTGCCGTCTCAGAATGTGCTTAAAATGAAAAATATAATAAGCAAAAAATGACATTTAGTTCCTTTGTTTGTCAGTCTATTTATTAATCTGCATATATCTGTGATAATGACTTCCTTACATTGAAAGTGACCTTTTAGTGGAAAGCAGAGGAACAATTTTAGTTAACAGTAAAGACAAATAATCACACATACTGTTTCCACCTAAATCTGAATGAGATACAAAAGATGACCGTAATTATCTTGTACTGCTTCCAGTGGGCAGAGCATTGACGTCATATCACAAGGCTATCATTTCGACGAGCAAACAGTGGCTGAAGGTGCAGCTGTCGTCTGGTAATTTGTGACATATCCTATGACACTTCTTGCCCTGCGTTATGCGCTTTGCTTGAAATCATTTCTTGTGCTATGGTTCATGCTGCTGTTCAGGTCTCAAATTATTGCGAATTATAATAGGCGATGAATAGTGACTTTTGAGCACAGTTTTTCTATGCTCTAATTTTAGTGAACCATTTTTGCAAACACTGCGGAGATTTGACCTTGTATTATTTGGAATTTTGAGATGCTGTGTGAAACACGAAGTATGAACCGAAAAAAAAAGTGAAATGACAGTGTGAGCCAAGACTCCACAACTCATTTCCTCAGGAATATGTTGACAAATGAAAACTTTTCCATACTCTTTGTCTTTAGAACATGTCTAAGGATGACCAAACTGCTCCTTGGAAGGGTTATCCTGTGTGCTGTCTACTTGGATGGAGAACATCCCAGCTTCTCTGACTTCCAATACAATTGTTTTTTTTTTTTTTTTTTTAGAAATTAACTGGTGACATCTACCACTGTGCTCAAAGTCTTCATTAAAAAAAAAAAAAAAAAAAATTAAAGAAAGAGGGACTCTGCTTCACCCCAGTCACATCCTGCCTTGTGCTTTTATCTACGCACTCATTTACACACGATTGTCGGTATACTCCATGTTTATTCGGGAGAAGAATTAGCCCTAAAATGTTGGCATGGTCAAAAGCAATGTTTTCCTGGGTATGAGCAGTTTCAGCTTCGCCACCCAATAACTAAGTTCATCTTATTTTGACGGCATCTATAGTACAGTCCATAATGAATTTTTTTTTTCCCCCCTTTACAAGCAATCCTTCACTTACAAAGACCCTGAGTTAAGATGACCATTTCAAGTTCTTATATTTGGTTATAAGACGTGATGAGGACCACTCAATCTGCTGTACAATACTAGCGGTTGGCTGGACTGCCCAAAAGGCAGCATATTTGTTATTCTCTTAGTCAGTGGGCCTTTTTTGGTTAGAAAAGCTATTTGTAACAAAACAGTGATTCTATGGGACAGCATGTGGAACTCCAGGTAAGGTGAATCGCACTTGTTCATTGGTGCCATAGAGAATGATGCAGAATGCAGCTGCACAAGTCGTGTTTCACCTGCCAATGTGGGATCATGCATCTCCCCTCATCGTGTTTCTCCACTGGCTTCCTGTAGCTAGCTATATGAAGTACAACATACTATTTATGTCTCACATGATCATCGAGGGATCTGCTTCTTGATACCTTCAGGACGTGATCACACGCTACATCCCAACCAAACTGTTATGCTCCTTCACCATTGGCTGCTTGGTGGTCCTTGGCATAAGTTGCTCAAAATCAAAAGCCTGATGACTCTCAGTTTTGGCTGCAATGTGGTGGAATAACAATGCGGCACAATAAATAAATAAAAATAATAAGTACTCCCCCACTAAGTCAATGTATGCTGGTTAAACGGTAATATTTGACTATTTCAAGAATTGCATGTCCATCTCTGTTAATGTAATATACTTGTTTCTCTGAGTTGGACATTAATTAATTTTATAATGCTTTAAAACAATCTAATTGTAAATGTATGCAACAATGTTTTTGGCTTCAGCTGTTGGCAGTGCGAGTGCATGAGAGTCAGCCTGGGAAGTCTCAATACCAGCACTCTGGCGTGAACTCCTGGGTCTGTTTACCCATCATGTGATAATATAAATAAATAGTAAATATTAAGTAAACATTTACATGTTAATATCTTAACTCTAAAAAAAAAAAAAAAAAAAAAACTTCAAAGAAATTGGTTTGAATCCCACTCCTGTTGTAGTACCCTTAAGCAAGGTATTTATCCTGAATTGCCCTTGTGCAATTTAATTAGATTACACTGAATGGGATGGAACAATCATTTCATCTTCACAGTATTCCTGCAATAGACAGTCTAAGAGAAATACTGAAATAATAATGGTAGAAAAGAAGTGTACATAAAGTCAATGAGGGGGGAAGAAAAAAGAAAAAACTAAGCAATGTCTAGCTTGTCACTTAGTGTCACTGCTACTTTTTTTAATTGCTTTCTGTCAACACTAGAACGGGCACTGAGTATCCGCCATAATTAGCATTTTCACATGCTTGTTACTGGAGAGCTATTGACAGGATTTCTGGACACATAGTGCGCTGTCTCGATGATTGAACCGGGCACAGATCATTGTCTCGGGGTCACAGTGTGCTAAGTACTGCCCAGTCAGCTTGGAATGACAGTAAATCGCGAGAGGCTCTGTTGTAAGTCACAAGTGAAGGGAGGAACCCTCAAACCCACTGCGCATGAATTGCCTCCGCCACATCTTCCAGCGAGGCTTCCGCACAGCTATGAATTTGCAGAAACAGGCCTTTAATAGCTCTCGGTGGCTTTTCAGGCAGAAAAAAAAACACATCTAGTCTGTGCTGCAGGGAAAGCAGCATCACCCAGGAGATCACAAGGGTCTGCTGGAAATGAAGTCTTCCACCAGGTAGGCTTGGGTTTGGACTCTTCCTTCATTTCTGTTGTCAGTTTCCTTTATGTTGTGCATTTCTTTAATAAGAGGGATGATCAAACCAAGAGACGTGAGTAACAGGATTCACCATTAGAAATATGTATTTAAAAAAATGTGAAAACTGATGTTTCTGTAACTTTGTTTAGTATATTTTTGGTATGATGAATATTTATACCCCTGTGCTTATAAATTGTTTATACATTTATTCATATAAAGTTAAAATATAGAAAGTATTTAATAGTATTTTCATAGGAAGAATATACTGACTTTTGAAACAGTTCCACAGACATATAATGTGAAGAAATTTCAAGGTATATAAGTCAAATAGGAAATAAGTTTCATTTTGTGTTTGTACGGTCAATCTGCTTAATATAATATTTTAATCTCTGGGAAAGTTTAAATTCCAACTTAAATGGGCATTTACTGAAACATTTTTGTTCCTTTGAGCAGTATCTATAGCTTTAAGTACTAGTTAGAAATAGATTGTTTGCTGTTCAGGGGAAGTGTTAAAGGCAGAGCTGATGACGTTCTGTTGACACTGTGTGTGTACATTGTCTTGTTGCTACAGTGGGGACAGCATCATTAGTAATACACTTAGACAAGAGAAGAACGATGCCATTTGTTACATAACAGAACAGACGAGTCAATACTAACAAAGCAAGGTGTACAAAACATACGCAAGAATCAATAAACATGGTTCATTTCAGTAAGTCCATTTTCATTTCAGACTACAGACAAATTTAAAGCCTCAAGTCCCGTTGCTGTGCAACCTTATGTTTTGTCTAGCACTGCAGGGTCAGCCTGAGATTAACAAATTTATAGAAAAAGCCAATATGGTGTCTGGTGCTCAAGAAATGTAGTATTCATCAAATTTCATAACACTATTTTATATGTAATGTTAAGGTGAAGTGTTTGGGGCTGCTCTAGAGGAGGAAAAAAAAATTGCTGCTTCTGTGCAAAATTAAAGCTTTCAAACTGCATTTTGTCATTTCTAAACAAAAGTCATGTTAGTGTTGTTTTGTATAGCAAAATCTGAAGATGAGCTTGGTCTAGACTTCATCCACAAATCTGGAACAGAAGTTGTATAACGCAAACTGGGATTGCTACACATTAACCCGTTTGAAACGTATTCAAATACTATAAGCACTGGAATTTTTTTTTTTAAACCCTTTTTTTCCCCCTCGCAATACTAAATGTCTACAAAGAAATCAGTTCAGTGTTGATAATGCAGTGAATATTTGATACAACTCTTTTCATGGTAATATTTGACTGGTGATCTTACAAAGACAGGACTCAGGCCCTGCCCAAGCAACAGGTGTATCTCTTCTACAAATACACTGTCTGCGGCAGTGTATCATGTTTCCTGAATGTAATGAATAATCCTTTTCTCAGAATACGATTCAATGTTTACTCAGAGATGTTTGCTCTTGCAACAGGTTCAAAGCCTTTTGCTATAATTCACAGTACGGATTTTTTTTTTGCGTGCCTAACAAGAATTTTTAAAGAAACTATTAGAGCACCATTTTGAGGTGCTGCAGACTCAATTTATTGTAAAGGGGGCTCTTCTATAAGAAAAATAAAATTTACACAGCTTTTCCACTCCAAGGCACTAGAAATACTAGTGTCACCCCTCTTCAGACTACTCACAGTGACAAAAGGTTCCTATAAAAAGAATAGTTCCTATAAAAACTACAAAAACCCCAGTACTGTACAGTTTTATTACAAAGGGAAAACCTTATTGAGATAAGCAAAGTAAACTTGAAAATGATGAAAATGTTACTGTCCATCAGTACCTTAAAAGGAAGAATTTTTAAGGAGATCAGATACTGACAATTGGATTCAAATGCAGAATTTAATGCACATATACAGGCCAATATGCAACATTCTTTCTGATGATTAGTTTTTCAAAAAAAGAAAAAAAGAAAAAAAAAAAAAACTAGAGAAGGATTCTAGCAGATTCTTGGCATTTGTATTAGAGCAAATCCTGTAGTGAAGGACTGTAAAGCAGTTCCATATGTACAAGTCTGGATTTGGTTCTATATAAGAACTGCTGCTGAAGGGGAGGAAGCCATGTGGACACTGACCCCATATACAGGACAGAGGATGTAACAGAACATTAGTTTCATCATAGATTGCAATCATGACTGGAGGAGGGTTACTTGCATGTGGTTAAATATTTGAAATTCCCATTACTGGGTAACAACTTATAAGGTCACACCCTGTCTTAATGACGGCTTCTAGACCGGAGATGAGGGATATCATTAGACATGGGCAAAGTAGAAAAAGTACTGCTGTTTGGATGGAGGGTTCAATCTTGCCCACTCTGTGCAGTTTGCATGTTCTTCCCATATTTGTATAGAGCTTCACCCACAGCCCAAAAAGGTAATATGATCTATAAATACAAAATGAATATATAAGACCTATAGTAAAAGGCGAAGGCTTTTGTTTCTATTTGCTGCAGATGTATGGATTACAACTCTTGTAATTTATATCATTTGCTCATCAACATACTACAATACCACTTAAAAATGTGGGTTGATGTCACAAAATGCAAAGCAATGTTAAATACTGACAAAAGTCAGAATGACATAGTATAGTGTTTATTACTGAGACATAACACTCACAGAAGAAATTAATACTTCATTTTTTGTCATTCAACATGTAAAATACTTAACAGTTAAACCATTAGACAACAAAATGTTATAACTGTTGTGTACATGAAAATATTTAGGTTCAATATTACCATCATAAATGAGTGCAAAAGTTTACTTACAAGCACAGAAGGTCAAACCTTGAATGCTGTTTGGTCATGAAATGCAGACTCTTGAAGACATGATGAGTTTAAGGCTTTAAGGATGATGAAGCATAGAGTCCACATCAGACCAGCAGTTGTGGCTCAGATTCCCATTTTTTACATACTGCTGTGATTGAATGAACAGAGGTGTACAAAATCTTTCTGGATTTTTTCCACATGAGGGATTGATACAGTTAGCTATATATTTACATGCAAATTTAAACATTAAGTAATTTGTTCAAGTTTATACTTCATCTTCCTCTTCTTCCTCCTCCAAGACTTGTAATTTAGGTGTTAATGGCAAATGAGGAAAAAGTACTTTTTAAAATTTTAATTAATTACATCACAACGCTTGCTTTTTGTTCAAACCTTTTTTTGGTAAAGCTGTGAAACTGTTACTAAGGAAAATGTGCTTACTGATAACAATTAACAAATAGAATCAATGGTTTCAAGTCTGAAAAATTCGATCTCAGCCAACAGACACCCCACTGGTTCCTGGTGGCGAACAGCTAAACTGCAGGTCCATATAGAACGCCTATAGAGCAATTATATCAGCAAATTAAGACTTATTTGGGACCGCCTGCAGGGTTCATGAGCATCAACAACTCTTCTTCCTCAGCTTCTTGAACTCTTGTTTAATTAGCCCATGTTGCGCTTCAACAAGTATCTTGTAGGATTAACATCCTCACCTGAATGTCATCTTGCCGAAAGGAAACCATCATTCCAATTACCATCTTTCCAATTAGCTTATTTCCTACAGGCTCACATCATTTGTTCATTCTTGACCTTGAATATTTAAACAATATGTATAATTTACCTGTGTGTTATTTATTTGTCAGTTTGTCTAGTGTTATGGCTGACATGTTGGACACTAATAATGGAAAAAAAACTGATATTTCTAAAATGCACACTTTTTTTTGTTTCTTGGTCTGTTTTCATTTCTATGGGAAATGTACGATGCACAAAATTTCTGTGCTGTGCTGAGTATTTTCCTTATTAGAGTCTAATTGACTATATTTCCAACTTTTACAGCTATATTTTACAGCTGTACAGTTTGTGTGTGTTTTTTTTTTTATTAGATAATGTGCCTTATTTTGCTTTTTACATTAACAGAGAGGGTCTCCAAACCTTTTTTTTAACCTTCATTTTACAATGAATGATTTGTTCTTTGAATGAAAAAAGTGAAAGGCTTACTGGGCCTTTTTTACTAACATTTTTGGCTAGGTTGGTTGTTTCACACAAAATGGTGCAAAACTCAGTTCTAATCAAATTGTTAAGTAAAGTGATACATTTATGTGACCCTTCTCTCCAAAGTGACTGACTACATTAACCTCCATGCAACTATTTACCCATTTCTATAATTATAATTTTATTGGAGCAATTTCAAGGTAATTACCTTAATCAAGGGTACTACAGCATTAGGTTAAATTCAAACCAGCAACATTCAGACAGAAGGGAAAGAGCTCTGATCGCTATGCTATCAGCTGCCACAGGTGAAGTGACAAGATGATGGTCTGTGTGAACATTTTTAAATTGTATATAGAGTTCATTGAGTTACATTAAGATGCATCCAAACTGCCTGAAAAGAAAGACACTTGCTACAAATAAATAAAAAAAAAAAATAAATAAAAAAAAATATGGTATTGTAAATTGATCCATCAGAAGCCTCAGATTGTGAATTTTTAATGATGTCCCACTGGACTAAGCTTCAATTTGCCATTACAGCTGCAGCATGTGTGCTTTCCATTATAAAGTTCCTACTCTTAATAGAGCTAAAAATCTCCCATTATAAAGCAATTCAATTTGCTTGTAAATGACAATCTGAGTAGCACAAGGGAAGCTCAAATGTTTATTTTGTTATTTTTTCAGGGGCAGGAAAGTTGCTCAGCTATTTTGAATCTTCTTAAAAAAAAAAAAAACTATAATGTGACTTTTACCGAAACAGGGACACCAAGTTTGTATTACAGTTATAAATCAATGCACACATTACATTGTGTTAAACTTATAATTAAAACGTTAATTTTTTTATATTGTAGTGGTAAAGTTTGCTCATTTTCATGTTTCTTTTTGCATTTGCATACTTTAATATTAATTAGTTGGATAAATGAGCTGACTGTGCATGCTATTATGCCACTTCTGTTGAGGCCATTTGCATTTCTCTGTTGAAATCAGTCTGATGCAATTATTACATTAATGAAGTACAAAAGGGGGAGCGGTGGTGCAGTGGGTTGGACCGGGTCCTTCTCCCCGATGGGTCTGGGGTTCAAGTCCTGCTTTGGGTGCCTTGTGACGGACTGGCGTCCTGTCCCGGGTGTGTCCCCTCCAGCTTTCCGCCCTGTGTTGCTGGGATAGGCTCCGTGACCCCGTATGGAACAAGCGGTTTCATACAATGTGTGTGTAAAGGACAGAAGCATAAGAATTTTAGATGGCCAAAAATACATTGAGCGTAAACATTTTACAACACACACCCACATCGTCTGAAACCGCTTGTCCTGAGCAGGGTCACAGCGAGGCAGAGCCTAACGCAGCAGCACAGGGCACGAGGCTGGAGGGGGAAGGGACACACCCTGGACGAGACGCCAGTCCATCACAAGGCACCCCAAGCGGGACTCGAACCCCAGACCCACCCGAGAGCGGGACACGGCCAACCCCGCTGCACCACCGCCATTTTAAAACCAAAAATATTTAAGAGCAAACACAGTGATTGGTTGAACGAGGAATAAAATAAAACTGACTAAATACATTATACTGCAACAAAGTGGTCTGCTTATCAAATAACATAGCTACATGCTTGAAAATGAAATGAGTAAAAAACACAAATTAAAATTGTTTCAGCAAAAAACAATGCAAACATTCCCCACTCAAATGCCACAAAACATAATAAGTGTCATCAGTCCATCTTTTAATAGATTTAACTTTTTAAAAATGGTTTAACTGGCTGCACTTGTCGCTCATGGCTTCAGAACAGAGTAAACGAAAGTGTATTTCACCAACAGGCTGAGAGACACAGATACAGACACGCTATTCACAAAATAGTCACTGAGTCCAATACCATAATTTTTGCCGGAGCTCATTACATGGATAGCTACACATAAAACTGATAGGGAGCAAATTAGTTCTCGAATAAGACGTTAATATTAATCTATGTTTTCATTACAAAAATTGTAATAAATTTACTTTTCACTTTAATTTTCTATCAGATTTCAATAAAACTCTTGGAGTAATGAAGGCATGATGTTGACTATGAGTATACTTGGAGTATGAGCAAGATGTTGATTGACTGTATGCACTTTTAAAGGGTTTTCATTTTATTAACCATTGCTATTGAATTTATAGGTTTCCTGATTTTGATATAAAATGCTGCTGACAATGGGTGTCAGGACTTAAATATAGCAACCTTAACATGAGAACCATTATTGTACTCTTTCTGTATGTGACATAATTAATTGTAGAGTTTATTGTAACATTAGTCAAGTTATTGAGTGTTAAATTATGTGAATCAAGATCACACATTAATAGGGACTGTGAAGTTAATGAGGCACAGAGGACACAGTAACATATTTAAACTCATAGTAAGCCATACATAACTTTGCTCATTTTGAAATGAAGCCAGCATTCAAGAGTCCATATTTATATTCATATTTATACATCTACAGTGAAAAAGACAAAAAAAAAAAAAAAAAAAAAAAAAAAACCTAAAAGAAAAGGATATTATTATTAGTACAGGTCAAAATGATGACGTTCGGTCAATGTGAGCAAGAAAGTCATTGGCTGTAGGCAAACTTAAAATGTAAAGCTTTATTTGCAAAATACATATTTCTATGTATATTTCTGTATATTTTTAATGTGTCAGGTTACATTATGGCACAGCGATGCTGTTTTGGCATAAGTTCACATTATCCGAGCAACGCACTGTTACGTAAGTTTTGAATAATTTGAGCAGTTCTGTGCCTCCCCAGTTTTCTATCACAAAGTTTTATTTTCCCTTTGTGCATTTTATCCCCACATTGTCCAATAAAAATTAAATAACAAATGAGCACGCAGAAAACTGAGGACCAATCAAGCAGACGTGATGCATGATGGGTTTTGTGATGAGAAGACAGTACTTTTCATCTGTCCATCACCTTGTCCTCTCAGCTTTACTAAAGAGGATTTAGCCTAACAAGGTAAGAGGCCTAAGCCTTTGTGCATCTTTGCTCTTAGCAGGAGTCCCAGCATCACACCGCCCCCAATCCCCCCCAGCCAACGAAAGACTAAGTGGGAGGTTTGGTTTACCAAATATCTATCTTGCAGGTCATTCCAACGCCACTCTCAGAGCACCTCAGTGGGTGGGAGGCACGGTGAGGCTTCCAAGAGGATGTTCCTTTGGGCAGGAAGCAAAGGGACACCGGAATCAGAGCACAAGAAAAGGTGAAGTGCACTTTCCAGATGCATTACTTTACCATATTAAGAGGAAATTATGCTATCAATGTTCAGTTTTTGCTGAGTATGAGTAAGTAATTTTTAGTCTTAATTTTATGGCTATATTTTAACGGATATTAAATTATGCATAGTAGTTGGGGGTGTGGTGGCGCAGTGGGTTGGCCTGGGTCCTGCTCTGTGGTGGGTCTTGGGTTCGAATCCTCCTTGGGGTGCCTTGTGATAGACTGGCGTCCTGTCCTAGGTGTGTCCCCTTCCGCCCTGTGTTGCCGGGTTAGGCTCCGGCTCCCTGCGACCCTGTATGGGACAAGCGGTTCGGTTGGGGTGTGTGTAAATTATAGTACCTATTTTGGGTAAAATTATTGTTTTACAAAGTCATTTTACATATTCAGGATCTAAGAAGGAAGACAAAAATTATTTTGTTAATGTTACTGTTAAATTTCTCTAGGTAATGACGAATTGTTTATACACACACACACACACACACACACACTGACTGAAACCGTTTGTCCCAAGTGGGGTCTCGGCGAACCGGAGCCTAACCTGGCAACACAGGGCGTGAGGCCGGAGAGGGAGGGGACACACCCAGGATGGGATGCCAGTCTGTCAAATTGTTTAATAATCTATTCAGTTTAGTGAAATTTAGCTGTTGCACTAAATTTGCGGATGATAAACTCATTTCATGCCTCTTATTCTTTAGGGAATTCCTCTTTCTTTTGATTCCGGACCACGAGTCATAGAAACAGCATATTTTCAGCTAAAACTTTTTCTTTATGTGTTCCTCATGTCAGGACAATATACCAAAAAATCTGGGAGTATGACACACTGGACAAGAAAAAGACTGTGACTGCTCTGAAGGCAGGGGAGGACAGGGCTATTCTCTTGGGCCTGACCATGATCCTCTTCTCTATTATGATGTACTTCATCACAGGTATCACAGTGGTGCGTTCCTACTTAGACAGGTACAGTGATTTTATTATTAACACATGCTGTATTATTAAGAAGAGAAAGTTCCTACACTTTCCCTGCTGCATAGCTCACACTTCAGCTGTAGCTCAGACTGCTCTGCTGTAATTCCTTTTGTGCTCATGCTGCTTCGTTTACTATATTATGTTATATATGCATATTGTCATTTTATAACGTCACTGCGAAGTTTTCAATTAACTGCTAATGTGATTATATCGACACCGGCATGAATTAGTTCATGGTTACTTTTCACTGAGATGAAATATTCTGTTTTGACTTATAACAACACACAGCCAGGCTGGCTTTACTTTAAAATATTCTATTATTATTATTAATATTATTATCATTATTATTATTATTTTACTTCATGGGTGCTGCAGAAAACTGGCTTCATTACCACTCTTTTAAAAAAGTAGAATGTATGGGGACAGCTGGTAGCATAAAGGTTAAAGCTACACCCTTTAGCTCCGAAGGTTGTAGGTTTGATCCCCCTCTGGCTATAGTAACCTTGAGCAAGGCTCCTACCTTGAAAGTGCACTGGTACAAAGATTATCTGCCTCTATAAATGGGTAAACAATTGTAAGTCACTTTGGAGACAAGCATCTGATAAATATGTCTGCAACTTAAGCAGCACAAAAAAGTACACTATAAAGGAATAATTACAGCCACAAAATTGAAAGCAGTCCATCTGGAATCTATTGTTATCACACAGTTTAATGTTTTAATGTTACTTCATAGCTGACAAAACAGGTTGCCTTTGCTATTGTCTGGTTTGGTTGATTGAAGAAAGAAGGTTTCTAAGCAAAAGCCATCGCAGTTCACGCCTGATGGCATTTCCACGTCTTCCTTATTTATAATTTATAATCATTTATAATGTGAAAAGTGCTGGCAGGTTTGTGCAGCGTGATCAGCAGAGAATAAGACCCAGACATCTTCAAGGTTACCAAGTCTTCTTCAGAATGTCTTTATTCTGTGGTCAAAGACGCATGGTACAGGTGGCTCCATTTCCCTAAATGAGTCGTGTCAGATCCAGGGTATTCCATGGATTGTGTTTTGGGTACACTTGCCAAGCACAGTAATTTGCTTAGAGAACACGCATAATTTCCTTTTCTTCCTTCACCTCAATCGCATTCAGTGTGTGGACAGAGGAGTCCAGCTGCGCTGTGGTCAACTCCACCATCACGGGTGAAATGAACTGCACATACAGCTATAGCTCCGACTGCAAAAAATCCCTCAAGTACCCATGTCTACAGGTGTTTGTGACCCTCAACGCATCCGGAAAGGTCATGCGCCTCTTCTATAACGAAGAGACAAGGTACATGAACCTGGAGGTAAGTCCAGGGAGAAAGTTGACGTGTAAAATAAGTTTTCCATCTAAAAAGAAAATTTCTGCAGAATTTCACATGACGCTGTCTTTCAGTACGTCCTTTCTTTACTTTCCAGTGTTTTTTTGTACCAAACTGTCGGAAGGATTACGCGGATATGCACGCAGTTATTGCCAATATTTACGAGCGCTTGAAGCTTCTCCCACAAGTGCGCTGCTATTATGATCGAGCAGAACATCAGGACAGTGTTCTTCTGACTCAGCTCTACAGCCGTGGGATGGTCTTCTGGTCACTTTTGTGGCCCACCATCATGTTCATCGGGGGCACCATCATCATCGCATTGGTGAAACTTACACAATACCTCTCACTGCTCTGTGAAGAAATCAGCAGAATTAAAAGGTGAAGAAGTCACAAAACTGAGTCCCGGAATTATAAGAGATGATCATCATAAACTGAAGACTGAAAAAATCTGGCAAAGCCTTTAAGCATAAACACTTTTTAAGCATTTTTAATGACTGCTAATAATGAGCAGAAACCATAGGCCTGGTTTATACTGTATTTTATATTATATTAGTATTTCAGAACTGCACTGCTGTT
The DNA here is from genome assembly GCF_900964775.1 of Scleropages formosus. Lineage (NCBI taxonomy): Eukaryota > Metazoa > Chordata > Actinopteri > Osteoglossiformes > Osteoglossidae > Scleropages > Scleropages formosus. The sequence continues at coordinate 24,927,918 of NC_041813.1, forward strand.
TACGTTCCATGTTACGCAGTCATTGAATGGGGGCTTTGTAAAATAATTCTATATTTGTTCTTTCTAAGTGCACTTCAATAGCTGGAGAGGATTACACACACAGTCTGAAGCTGCTTGTCCCGAGTGGGGTTGCGGAGAGGCGGAGCCTAACCCAGCGGGGCAGGGCTGAGGGGACACACCCCGGATGAGACGTCAGTCTGTCACAAGGCACCCCAAGCAGGACTAGAACCCCAGACCCACCAGAGAGTAGGCACAGACCAAACCCACTACGTCACCGTGCCCCCCCTCAGTAATAAAACAAAAGAAAAAAATATTTTAAGTAAAATTATGGCGTCAGGGTACGTTTCTTACTGCCGGTACATTTGTTTCACGTCAGCGTCACAGTCACAGACAAGGTTTAAATATAATTTGATTCTTCCGTGAGGTCTCGTGAAGAAGTTAAAATTAAAGATGAAGACAAAATGAGCTCATCTTTTGATTTTTGTGCCTGAGAAATAGTACTGCTATAAGTGGTACTAAAGTACTCACTGTTTTGTCTGTAACCCCAACAAAACCATGGGTTCTCGTTACTGTAACAATAAAAATAATCATTAGAATGACATTAAAGACGAGATTGGAAATACACACACACCCTTTCAGAACCGCTTGTCCCATACGGGGTCGCGGAGCCTACCCTGTAACACAGGGCGTAAGGCCAGAGGGTAAACACCCAGGACGGGACGCCAGTCCATCGCAAGGCACCCCAAGCGGGACTCAAACCCCAGACCCACCGGAGAGCAGGACTGTGGTCCAACCCACTGCGCCACCGCACCCCCTAGGTTGGAAATATTTTTTATAAATTATCATGGCTGCCACCACAGTGAGCAAAAAATGCTAAGGACAGACATGAATGTGTGAATTTGTGCTTTCAAAAAATTACCACTAAACACAGAACATAAGTTAATGACATCAGAACATCAGTTAAAATAAAAAAAAATAATTAAAAAAAGTATTCTCCTAAAAATAATTTCCATTTCAGCAGGGGGTGCGGTGGTGCAGTGGGTTGGACTGGGTCCTGCTTTCCAGTGGGTCTGGGGTTCGAGTCCCGCTTGGGGTGCCTTGCGACGGACTGGCGTCCTGTCCTGGGTGCGTCCCCTCCCCCTCTGGCCTTACGCCCTGTGTTGCCGGGTGGGCTCCGTGACCCCGTATGGGACAAGCGGTTCAGAAAGTGTGTGTGTGTGTGTGTATTTTCCATTTCACAATTACAGCTGCATCACTCTAGATAGCTACTTCTTATTTTTGGAATGCAGTGATTGAGCATAAATAAAAAGGTTACCTGGTTTAAATTTAAATGTAGGAAGCCCTTGAAAGACTTACATGAAATACCACTCACTGAATTTATGGAATTAAATCTGAGGAAAGAAATCCTGTCAACAGCAGCATTGTGGAGAATTAGGACTGAACATGTCCTCCAAAGCTATATGGTTCCCTCTGCTCTAAATATTAATGACAATTGTAATAATCACACTTTATTGACCCACTTATTATAAACATCTTTTGATCCCACACCTTTTTCCAACGGACATTCAACGATAAGCAGCTTTAGAGGGATTTATCATTTATAGAGCAGAGTACTTTTTCTCAAACAAATGAGGGTAAGTATCTTTTAGCAAATGGTACAACAGCGTGAGCAAGAATTCAAAACTTCGAAAGGGCTAGAATCCACACTAACCAAAAATCAACAATAACAGCATCTCTTTTTTGGACAATGCAGCAAGTCAAATAAATATATAAATACTATATTTCAATCAGAATTTGAGATTTTCTGGTATCTTTTGTACAGACTATTTAAATATTTATTGTGACCAAATAAACACAAAGTTTTCAAGTCAATGTATTTTTATTAAAAGATAAGCCAATACATGTAATACAATGATCAAAATAGGTCTTCCAGTAAATTCTGTACCAGTATTTGTTATTCATTATACATTCACAACATTTTTATGATCATTTAAATTCTAAGGAGGGAAGTCAACCTTATGCAATTAAAAGAAGTGGCGTAAATATTCTCCACATTGGTCATATTGCATTTTAAACATTTGCTTCTTTAGTGGACAAATTTGCACAATTACACATTTTTGCAAGGGCAACTTGATAATATTGTGGATCCACAACTCACCTAGTTGACATGCCTCAAAATGTGACATTATAATCGTAGGTTTTAGGCAACATGCAATCCCTCAAACAAACTGACAAACATGTTTCTGTTATGATCATTTTAATTACATTTCACATTTTCCAAATGAATGAAAGCTGATTTCCTAGTAAGGCGGTTCTATAGAAATAAAATGCAGTTTTGCTAATAAGATGAAGTGTTCCAAAGTATTTTTAAGTTATTTTTTCAATAACGTATGTTATTTAATGTATGTACAACTGGCTTTATGTATTTGGCTCCTGGAGTTTGTCAATAGTTCTGTTATAGCTAATAACCTACGAAATCTAGGTAGCTAGCCATTTAAACTAGCTACCAATAGTAAAAATACAAGAATTCTGTCATTCCTACTAATCCTCTTTAAAATATTGACAGCTGAGACAGAAATAAAACACTACATCAGTTTAAATTTAACAGCAGCAAATTATTAATAATTTTATATAACACAGTTTTAATAATTTGAGCCACACTGTGCTTTTGTACAACAGCCAGAAGAAACATTTTACCTGCAGAGTTGGAAATTCTGGCCTTCTGTTGTTTAGTTTCGGAGCTGAGACTGAAATCTTGTTCTCACATCGGGTAGGGTGGCAGTTAGCTCACAGTGGTAACGTTTTAAATAAAGCAATAAAAGGAGCAATTCAATGAACATATTATTTAATGTTTACATAAAAGGGCAGTTTTAAGAACTTGGGTTCACCAAACTGAGTCATCTTCATCTACTTTGCGCTAAACAGCACACATATTATTGTATCCTCTGAAATACAAGTATCTTTGAGGCAATATTACATATTTGGCAGATTTTAAAGGCACTATTTATTATTTTGTCTTGTAAAATAAATTACTTTTGCTAACAATAAGTGTGTTTTTTTTCAATCCAACTGTAGAGTTACTTATTTAGGTGACACTTTTTCTCCAAAGAAACTGACAACATTGTTACCTACAATTATTTACTCATTTATACAGCTGAGTAATTTTACTGGAGCAATTCAGGGTAAGTACCTTGCTCAAGGTTAGTACAGCTGGAGGTGGGATTCGAGCATGCAACCTTTAGATCAGAGGCAGCAGCCCTAACCACTACGCTACTAGGTGCCCCTTTGAAACTGTAAATTTTCAAAATCATACTGAATATTTCATCCAAACTTTATTAATTTGTCTCCACATGCTAACAAATCCGTCACGTAAAGTAATACAAACAACAATAATGGCTGAAATAATTCAAAAGGAGCATCAAATCCTGAGTCACTCTCGCTATACATATATTTTATGAATCACATCTGACTCGCTTCCTGGTAAGCACAGTGTTCACTGAAAATTGCATGTTGCTATGAACTGGTGAACCTGGAAAGGCTCATTGCCAAGATGTGTGCGCAAAGCTCACATCTCGCACCGCCAATTCACCTTCTTACTCTAACAAGAAAAAGCATCTCACGCCCCACATTATGTAACATATTAGTCAGACGCAGAACTTCTAAACGGCAGAGCACAACGATATTTAATAAAGCATTTGTGATTATGTCATTTTAAGTAATGCATCACATACAAAATAAAGTGCCACAACTTCCCTGAAATTGTAACTTTTTTGTGTAAGGCTTTCTAATGTCAATGCCCTGCTATGTCAGAGTGAACACTTTATATTTTAGAGCAAAACTGAAACCAGTTTCCAAATAGAAATTCTTTCTACTGATGACCATAAACACTTTTTGTTATTTACAAAAATATATTTTTAACTCACGCTACGGTGTTCATGAAAAAGTCATTTACGGAGTCTTAAACAAAAATCATGCAAAACTTACTGTGTTCCAAAGGTTGCACAATGGACCCTAACAGTTGGACTTTAATAATAACAGTGGTTTCAATCAACAAAAATATTTAAAATGCCCGAGATGGATCAGCAATGCTAATTAAGAAGCCCCATCAACTACAGCAACATAAGGTGTAACATTAAATCTCGTCGCCTTCTCATGAGAAGCTCCTTTTGTAAACATTTAGGATTACAAGTAAAGAAAAAAATAAACATAACTATTACCCCAAATGAACTATAAAACTATGATTCAAAGTCAACATACTAAAATGGCTGCATTTACACTGATACACCTCATATATGGTCCATTTCCAAAGCATCATGCCTACAAATTCCTTCAGTGCATAAACTCTATTGTAAAAATAAGTAATTGTACTCTGAAAATATCATGTATGTAACATCATACTCAAAACACTGATAGACTATTACTTCATTCTGAAATACAAAAAAAATGCTCACTGATTATTAAGTTCAATCACAAGACATAGCAGATATTTCTGTCCATAGGATGTAACAGGTCATAAATCAGAGGTGCTAAGATAAAAGCATGCAGAAGTTTGGATCACCCTCTGAGTTCCAATTAAACTAGTGCATAATCAAAAGCAAAACAAACTGGTCTGCATAACACAATAATACAAAAATGAAATGAGTGCACAATATTGAATACAGTGTTTTAAGTACCAACATACATTTCTTCTCAAACTTACACAGTGGGAGGGTGAAATAAACCACAACTATAAAACTGTTTAACTAGCTAGCAAACTTTCTGTTGAACATGTTAATTGCTAAAAATGCAATTACTATGGATTTTTACATCCTACCGCACATTTGACTGTTACGGGTCTGGAGCCCCGGCGTACAATAACTCTAACAAACACAGTAGCTCCAATAAAGAATTTCTTAATTCTACCCACTTGAAATTCTTTATCTGTAATTGTATCTTGTATTTAACTTACAAATAAGTAACTATGCATGAGTTTGAGTCAGTAATATCTGCTTAATCTTTAAATGAAGAAAAAAATGGCGTGTGTGTGTGTGTGTGTGTGTAATTATTTATTTGGAATTGTTTCTGAGCATCAAGGCATCTCTTACAGAGGTCCTTAGCAAAAGTCCTGACTAAGCTCTGGACTAATTCAAAGTAAATTTTTTTTTTTTTTTTTAAAAAAAAAAAAAAAAAAAAAGCCTGCTTACATATCTTTGTCTTTGTCGATGCACTGCACAAAAATTCTGCATGACAAAATAGGCAATTACACAAATGCAAATATCAAAACTGCGCTCAAAGTTATTCACGCAAAGCCAACAAAAATTGTCATTGCAATCAAAGTACAACAAGTTCCACAGGTGGAAGTGTGCATTTGCACTGAACTTGACAAATCAGCAACGATTCCCAGAAAGCCACCAACAAAAAAAAAAAAAAGGGCAGTAAGCACAGATTGCCAAGTAACATTTTTCTTGATATTGCGGGACAGTATACTGCTATTTATTCAAAGTAATAGCTATTGTCTCAGGCGCTACTTGCATCAAACAGTACGTCAGGCTAAAAACAAAAACGGCACACAAACAGAGGGTTATGTTCATAATCTTACCAGCAGGAGAAGAGTGTGTGCAATCGTTATGTCCTGAAATAAATACAGAAATAAATATATCCAGCATTATACTTCTTCATCTAAAGAAAAAATTAAAAATAAAAACAAACTATTCCCCCAGGTTTCAAGGACCTCTTTCCAAAAAGTCCCCGTACCCTTTGTCCCCAGGAGACTGTCCAGTCCTACAGGCCACGGTGCAAAGGACAGCCACGTGCCCCCATGGCTCATGTGCGCTAGGTGTATCCCAGATGCTCCATCTCACTGCGGTAGCGCTGCTCAGACACCTTACTCTTGTGCTGCTTGCTCTCCAGGTGTAGGCGGAAGTCGGCCTCCTCACCGGCACCCGAGTTGCACATGGAGCAGTAGAACTGGCCGCTAGGGGTCACACACATGGCCAGATCCCGCGGGATTCTTTGCCGAGGCCGGTAGTATGGACCTGGAAACACATAATTTGAGGTTTCGGATTTAAGATTATGATTTCAAAGTGCATTAATGAGTTAGTCTTGTCCTAAAAATCATTACACAATCAACAACAGTGACACTTATTGAACTTCCGAACACCTTCTCCCACACTATTGTAATTTACATTACCTTGTAATGAAAAAAATCATTAATTTTAACATTTACAAAGTTGTCATAAAATGCTAAGAGGAAAGCACCTATTAAAAGTGTCATCACCTGTCATAAAGCAACTTATGACATTTATTCATTTATCTAATGTTTTTCTCCAAAGCAACTTAGAACGTTAAGCTGCTTACAATTATTTACCCATCTGGATAGGATTTGAATCTGTAACCTTGTGGCTTCAAAAGGCAGCAGCGCTGACCATTATGCTACTAGTTTAGGAACTATACAGGACTGGGGTTAAGTACCATCCTCTACTATTTTATCTTAATTTGCAGTTGTACCTCGTTAAAGCAATTACAGTAGTTAACATGTTAATGTTCACAGCAAACAAAATGTGAACAAGGAAACAGGAAATGTGAATCTATTTATAAGGCTGTGTGAACCAGGCTGTACTGGTGTTGATTCACGGGAACAGAATGACAGGGTGACTGGGATCAGCCCCTAGAGGAACATGGGTTCACATGTTATTCTCAGAGTCTACCGAGTGTGAACATCTCAATATTTCGTCCTCAAAAGTTTGTACTATATACAGAACCCATGCCACACTCCACTTGTTTCTAAGTGGAATTTTGCCAAATACAAGTCAGTATACTGTACGTTTTAGTTGAACAGAACAACTAATTTTTGTAAAAAAGGTATAAATGCAATATGAAATGCAGACATTTAAATGTACATATACTGTATAACTGTGTCATTTTAGGATGCAGAATCTGAATACAGAAAATAAATCTTGACAATATACTTATATCCTTCAATGTAAATATAAACATTTATTGATAGTACCAACCACTTTTTCCAATTCATTTTCTACTAAAAATAACTGCCTAGTGTCACTCAGGAAAATGGTGCCCACTACTGGGTTTATGACAGTTTATAATTCATCAACTTCATAACTTAAATAACTACATAAATAAATATCCCAGATATCATTTATATAAGTCTGCTTTGATTTTAAGTATTTCAGTGAGTTTAAGTGTGTTTGTAATAGGTACAAAAGGACTGAATGAGTCCAGGAAAACAGTCATTAAGTAATTAATTAGGGGAAACTCCCTTATGTAGCCTTGTATGTTATAACTCAAGTAACTATTGAACTGTGCCCATTTTAATTCAATCTGGTGCTATTGCAGCATAAATGCATAAATGGTGTCAGTTTTGGGGTTCAGGGAAACCTGAAATTAATGGTAATTACATTTGTGGGTTATGAATGCACCTTCAGGATTTTTCATGAATAATTTTTCATGAACTAACTTTATAAGGTGGACCGAATGTGTGTGTGTTATATATATAATATATATAACTGCATTCAATTCTACTTGGCTCATTATTTCTCGCTGAATATCTGCCAGCACTGAAATTATTACCGTTTAAAGAGTCCAGCAACAAAACGAACTGGTGATAGCTCGCTGGTGAACCCATCTCTCCTCACCTCTGAGCTGACACACCTAGGAGTGGCAGTGCTGAGCTAACCACACTAAGGGGCTAATAATGAGACTGTCATGAGAGAGTGGATCTGACTGGACCGCAGCAACCTGAGAGGGAGCAAGTGACTGCTGCTTGAGCCCTTCAATCTGTTATCACAAGAAGAACAGTGAGTAAACGCTGCTTGCGTTCCTGCTTCCCACACCCCTTAGCCTTTCTCTAATCTCACAAACCTTCACTACAACCGCAGTTATTTCCAAGTTTACGGTTAATTGTGGAGTCTTAGAAACTGGAAATGATATACTTTGCAAACTCGGATGAATTAGAACACGAAGCTGTTTCAAATCCACTCAAGTCTGACTCATGAAAGCCAATCTACAATCTAAGCCACACTCTAACCAGCTCTTCACAATGAGCAACTGAAACTCATCGTTCTGCTATTTATATTCTTGACATACAACAGTGACTTGGCTTATCACAGTGAAATTATTTGAAGATACCAAGCAGCTGACAAAGTGGGCAACAACATCCATAGACCCACTTAATCTCCCGAACAGCTGCTGCAGATCATGACCCAACTCGGTCATTTCTAGGTCAGCCATCATTGTCCTTGCAGCCGTTTCATGTGGTATGTCATTTTTTAATTATATAGCAATTTAAAAAAGTTCTCAAAGGTTAGTTATAAACTTTGGGACCGTTAACTACCATATTTTACACAATATGTAATGACTTCTACTTCTGGAAATTTTTTACTTGTTGAATTAAAGACGAGTATTTTTTTGTACAATAAAACTGTGTACTCATCGCAAGCCACTCCACTCCAGGAAACTTAGTTCTTATGTAAGAACATATCTACAATATGCCTTATTATCATACGGCGTTATATTTTATTGCTCAGCAAACGCTTTTATTCAGAGTAACTTCAAATTTTACACCGAGTAACTGCATTTCTCCAGGAGCAATGCAGGTAAACTTTACCCCAGAAAAACGCAGCAGGGCCCCTACTTGGATAAGCAATAAACCTGCAGTTTTCAGGATACAAGTCCCAGGTTGACATCTCTATGCTACCTACTGCTGTATTTTCCAATGTTCAACCCATCAGTGACGGGCAATATAATTCAGTTCTCTCTCTGTTGGATGAAAGAGCCTTAAATATGAATAATGGAGCTTCCTCTTGTGGCACAATGGTAGGGTTCTGGCCTTGTCCTTATGAGACAGTAATAAGACACTAGTTATTTTCTCAACAGGGGATCTCCTGGAAACCCATAGGAAAGTGACTGGGGAACAAAGAGATTAAATGGATGCCTCTCTGAGGGGCTGCCACGTACCTGGCACACTGGGAGGCACATGTACATTCCTGCGATTCTTAATCATTTTGAACTCACTTCCTTCCTTCCTCTGCCGCCTTTGGCTAGATTCCATCGAGTCTCTGAAAATACAGTGGTCAAACATTAGTGTACATACTTTGACATTCCCATTTTCCTCATTTGATCATGATGGAGAAAAGGCACTTGTGTATTTCATTTGCCAATTAATTGTTTGGCAATCCTTTAACTTACTTCCTTCACCAACAATACACAAGACCCGTACAACACACATTTGTTGTGATGGTATCGGCACAGCAACTACTTCATCCTTTCCCTATTTTATCAACATTTTACCTGCTTGTGCACAAATTCTTTACCACAGAAAAACCTCTGCAAGTTCTCGCCTGTTTACATGAGATACTGGAAATCTGCATTTGACGTTCATATCACTAAGACCCATGTAACTAAAGGAATTGACAGAGTAATGAATGAACAAATGCCTAAGACTTATAATTACCTAAAAAAAATACTGATCACAAGTCTGTACAAAAAAAAAAAAAAAAAAAAAAAAAAGTTCAAAGCATTACCAAACAAGAGAACACATGAACTCCAAAGTGTAGAAACTGCTCATGAAAATATCATGATCTGAATCTTGCTACGCTTTCACGGCATTTATAATACTTAACTTTATAAGAATACTTATACAGATGTATTAATGATAATGTCCAAATACTGATATAGAAACCTGAACTGAAACCAAAAAATTAAAACATGTTTTAGTCATGTATACTAACACCCATAACTGCTATGTAATGAGTGAACTTGGTAGTTGACAACTGTTAGTACTGTTATTTGAAACCAGGCATTCATAATCTGAATGTCATATTGCAGGCAAGTATTGTGGTCAAGAAACTGCACTTGTGACCAAATTTTTGCTCAAGTTGAAGTCCTTGGTAAACTGGTCTTGTATCCTATAAACAGGAATAAAAAGATATGTTCTGCTATATAAAATACTGTAAATTCACATTAAGGTATAACAACACTCTAGTAAAGCAATATAGATTACCTGAGACTACTCCAAACTAGTGTTTAGTATGTGTAATAATGCAGCAGCTATGTGTGAATAATCCTGTTGTTTGCTTTAATAAATACTTTTCATTTTCCAAGCACCCCTTTCCCCCATATGAACAGTGGAGATTAAAGTAAGACCCCACAGTATAAACGGTGCGGCTGGTCACTCCTTGTCATGGAAGCTCAGAGCAGACTATATCGAGGAGAGAACATCCTAAAAACATCTGATGTCACCGTTTACAGGTGGTACCCTCAATGTAAGTATACTTCTTTATTAGTCAAAAATCCCATTATACTGCACTACATAAACCAAAAATAACTGTAAACGTGTTAATGCTATGTTGTGTAACAGGGCTTTGTTATATCTTTTACTGCAATTTCACACATTATGTTAAAATAAATCTAGCACACACTAAAACAGAATATAAATGGAGTACAGATAATTATTTATGAATACTGTTAACTATAAAACTGTATGGTACCCATTAGTGGATAATTAACTTATTTTTTTCCCCACTTGCTAGCAATTTTTAAATGAAAAGTTGCTCAAAAGGAAACACAAATGAAAAGTTCATTGACAGACGCAAACAATAACAAGACGGTGGCCAGGAGATATTATCGCACAGCAGACCATACGTTGAGATTCCAAAATGATATAATTAAGGTTAATGGGACAGTCCTCAAAGTCCTAGTGGTTTTATGTCGCATATAATGTTTGTCACAAGGCCACCTGGATTACACTGCAGATTCCCTGTTTCTGTTTATGGATGCTGAGGAAATTCAGACCCCTTGGTTCATAAGGTTTTCATCGGCCTCCGATACACTGTGACCAACAGTGGGAGACTCACTGGAACGGGGCGCTCTGCTGGGCCTCGGCTAGTCGCAGCCTCTTTGCATGGTTTTTGCCCTGGTAGTGTGCCTGCGCCACAGCGGGGGAGCTGAAGGAAGCATCGCACAGCTTACAGTAGTCGTTCTCCGTGGCCAGGATCACCCTGGCACCCTTGGACAGTCAAGAGGAAAAAAAAGAAAAAAAAAAATTAGTAGGAAGGTGATCAGGAATCGCTGATATTCTGAGTTTTATGCAGCTACTTACGTGATGAACATCGGTGCATATGGTGGAAAGAAACGAACTGTACTTAAGAATCACACGTCTGCAACTGTGTCTCCCTTTCTCCTAATAAAATGTACAAATTATATTTTCTACGAGATGTACGTCGCTTTGGAGAAAAGGGTCTGCTAAATGAATAAATGTAAATGTAAGACAAGAAAACTTTAAATGACTCCGTATAACCTTCTGTTTACCTGACACTATTTTCCAAAGTAATTTAGTGCTGGGTGTTAATCTGCAGGTTTAATGCTAATTGTTCTTATGTCTAACCACCACATTACCTTTGCCCTCAATAACTGTATTTTTTTTTTTTTTTTAATCAAAAAGAAAAAAGTTTCATTATATTTTAATTCAGACTGAAATGCTTCATGGAAAAGGTCAACAAACAGTCAACGTGTTAAACAAACCAATGGTCTTGTAGTACAGGTACCTGCTTGCATGCAGTAGAGTTTTCTGCTGGTGTGTTTGCGAAAGGCTGTAAAGACACAGGCTCTACAACCTCAGGTATTCTGATTGCCGGTGGCTGCTGACTTCCAGCATAAAAATTTCTCAGCTTCTTACTATGGTTTTTACCCTAAAACAGGAACACAACAGTGATCAGTGCATTTCCCTCGATAGATCAAAAGATCAGAAAAAAGGTATCTGCAAATGCTGTAAACTGGACCAATAACTGCTTTCATTTCAGCTTTCCACAAAACAAGTGGACCCATAGTGAGCCGGATCTCCCCAAGCACTTTACAAGCCTGGAGCTCTGATACATTGAACGGCACAACAACAACATATTTAAAGTCAGTGACCCTAACTTTTGTAATTAAGAAAAAAGGCAACACAAGAAGTAAAGCGGGCAGATTCTTCAACTATCGAGGAAGTAAGATCTCAGCTAAATACTACATAGCGTTCATTGTAAGTCTCTGCTAAATGAATCAAGGAAAATGTATAAAGCTACAGTAATAGTTCCTACTGGATTTGAACGAGCAGTCTTTTTGCGCACAGGTCCTACTTTTTCACCAAATGACTGAAAAACAGAGACAACACACAGAGCACCCTAAAGCAAGAGCCCCTCACCTGGTAGTGGGCCTGTGCTTGCTGCGCTGAGTTCAGTGTGACATTGCAAAGCTTGCAGTACAGAGGTTTGCAGAGTTCCTCCAGCGTGGCATCCTGCTCCACTCCCCCAGCCTGACACTCTTCCTCCTGCGGCTTAGGGCTGGGAGGTGGCACTGCTGGGGCAGGGGGTCTCTGCACCAGCTGGAGGTAAGGAGGAGATTTGGCAGACAGAGGAGCAGACAGGGAGAAGGGAAGAAGGTCCGGGGACATGACCATCGGAGGCCCCAACGGCTGGGATGGCGGCATGGCTTGGAAAGGTGGCACCTGCTGCTGCCGGCACATCATGTTCAGAGGAGACTTCAGTACAGGGTCAGAACCTGGAAGTCAACACAAGGAGGCCAGAGTAAACCTTTGTTCTCTATGGCAAAGTTTCAGTTGGAAAAGAGGGGGTTCATTATGCTCCTGAGCTCAAAAAAAGTCAAATAACCCACACACACACACACAGTGGCTGAAGCCACTTGTCCCGAGCAGGGTCGCAGCGAGCCGGAGCCTAACCCAGCAACACAGGGCATAAGGCTGGAAGGGGAGGAGACACATCCAGGACGGGACGCCAATCCATCACAGGGCACCCTAAGCGGGACTCGAATCCAGACCCGCCAGAGAACAGGACCTGGCCAAGCTACCGGGCCCCCCTACAGAACATATATGTACTACATATTTAGTTTACCATATTAATTTTACTGTACCATATTTTATTCACTCTACCAAAATCTGGAAAGCCTTATCTTCTTTATATAAAGTTCAGTATATGTTATATGTTTTAGGCCCTTGATGATTATATTTGCAATTAATTAATAAATATGAATATTTATTCCTATCATCCCTGCAAGCAATGAGCAGCACTGCCTGTGCAGAAGCAGATACTATTAGTAGGTGGCACAGGTTTGGTCCTAGACATAAACAAAAACATACTGATGAGTATGGCCACAAAGTGAACATTAGTGAATATGGTCCAAAAATGGTATGGTCATTAAAGTGCACCACAGTTGACCACATCAGGTCTTTTGATCACAAGGTGACAGCTTGAACCGCAGCACTTACACGCTGCTACATAGCCGTTATCAAGAAACTAGATTTTGAACATATGAATAAGGCCCAGAAAACACTGAAAGGGCAGTATCAAACCACAATAACTGAACAACGGCCTGATGATGGATATTGGTTACAGATCAAAACAAAGGAAAGTGGATCACAACCAGTTTCAAACATGACTGCTATCAATTAGAACTCAAAAAATAAAAAAAAAAAAAAAAAAAACACGGAGCATTAAAATAGCTCATAATGTGTTTTGGAGACTTTGGCAGAAAAATTCTCACAATGTGAATTATTATTCAGTGCTACACAAAGCCTCAAGCAAATTTCAGATGTTCAAACACTTCTTAAATTAGATCTAATGTCTCTTCAGCTGTGGGCCCTCTGGACGTTTTCTTCTGTTTGCCCTGCGGTCTTGAACAGTACGTGCCCCTGTGCTGTCATTATCTTACATCCCTGATTGCAAAGATTCTGAAATTTGTAATAACTTTATTTCCTGCAGTGTCATCTTGTTTATCACTCACAAAATACAGAGCAGCAACATCCTACCGGAAACTGACGTTTGGAATCAAATAACAGGCCACCTGTTCTGAAGAAGGGATACATTCATATGCAAATGGAAGGCACAACAACAGTGGAAAACAAAACAGGACTGACAAAGACCTTCCAGCTATCTGAAAAGCTCCTTTTCAAGGTCACTCTCAGGTCATATTTAAAATACGTCTAAATTACCCTCTAGGAGACTGCTGAAAATTACTAGGTTGCACATTTTTACATATGCCACCATCGTATATAATGTCCAATTAACTTTGTAATTTTTTCCCCAATGTCACAGCACAAGACGAAAGACCAAAAATCACCACTTCGCTGGAGGATATGTTACCGAAAATAGGCAGCAAAAGACCTACATAAAGGGATCTCAAAGCAGGCTGCAGGCCCACTACTCATGGCATTTATTGGAAACTTCATTTTAACTTTTATAAAACACGTGCTACCGAGATGGAACAGCAACTGCTCATTAGGAGGAAGTATAAAAAATAAAGGATTATCTGGAACAGTGCTCATTTAACCATTCAAAAAATCTTTAACAGAACCTTTGATCTGTTCGTCTCTACAGTATGTATTATTTATCTACACACACACACACAGTTTCTGAACCGCTTGTCCCATACGGGGTCGCAGGGAACCGGAGCCTACCCGGAAACACAGGGCGTAGGGCCGGAGGGGGAGGGGACACACCCAGGACGGGACGCCGGTCCGTCGCAAGGCACCCCAAGCGGGATTCGAACCCCAGACCCACCGGAGAGCAGGACCCGGTCCAACCCACTGCACCACTGCGCCCCCCCTTATCTATATACACTGCATTTATATGTGTTAAACCCCAACCTTAAATCATTTCGTGAGGTTAAAGAACACAGGCCAATCCCTCTTTCCTATTTAGCAAAGAAATGTATTTTATTGTTATGATGGCCCCTAGAATACCCCTTTGTAAATATATGGTTGACCCAAATATCTGACTTTAGCTTCAAATAAATTAACATTTGACTTGCAGAATGTCTAATTCTGTACCTTCAGACACAGTTTCAAACTTCAGATAGTGATACTTAACCACCCCGTTGACCGTTGTATATTGCATTCTGTATATGTATACTGTAATGTGAATGCATTAGCAATCCTTCTGTGTGTCATCTTTATGTTGCTATGCATGTATGTATGTATGCATCTATATATGCAAATAAACTGGACTTTCAAAAGAGTTAACCGCTGGTTGGCTAAGGAATAAAACCACGGTTTCAGTAATTTTTCATTATTGTAGTTGACCAAGAGCATATGAGGGAAATAGACAAGCATAAACATTCATGTACATAGAATGCCTGCCATACCGGATCAGAGCAATACCATTTTCATCTTACATCCCCAGATTTGTGGGTCCAAATGCCACCCCCCTGGTACCTTTTAGAAGTACAGAGGGTCCTTGCGGTTACATTGCTCCTTACTTGAAACCCTGTCTCACTATAAAACGCTATTACCCAATAAATACCTCACTGAATCAAAAGAGGAACACATTTTAACTTAAAATTTGAGCATACAGCAAACATTTAAGAAGATTTTTTTTTTTAAATATTCTATGTTATAATTGTAAAAAGCACTGCATATGTTACAGGAATGAGCAGACACGTTTGTTGTGGTCTCCTGCTGCTACTGCACTGCATTCACCGGCCTACCATATTGTACAATACGGTACTGAGCTACTAATTAATAATGTATGCACAGTATGTATAGTGCTATTTCTCATGGACAAAACAGTCACATTGTGTTTTTCTCTTCTTTCTGTTTCAGTCCCGCTGGGGACCATCTGTAAGAAGTTTACCCTGGATATTCCAGTTACACCCCCCATCCAGAGGTCTAATGCCATGCAGATGCATCAGTCAACCAGGCCTACCATTAGTGAGTGTGTCTGTGTGACATTCAGGGGCTTTTTCAACTCTGTACAGTCCAAACCCTTATTCATTCACATAATATATTTACTCTAAATATATTTACACTAGGGGGGGCACGGTGGCGCAGTGGGTCGGACCAGGTCCTGCTCTCCAGTTGGTCTGGGGTTCGAGTCCCGCTCGGGGTGCCTTGTGACGGACTGGCGTCCCGTCCTGGGTGTGTCCCCTCCCCCTCCGGCCTTGCGCCCTGAGTTGCCGGGTTAGGCTCCGGTTCCCCGCGACCCTGTATGGGACAAGCGGTTCAGAAAATGTGTGTGTGTGTGTGCGCGTATATATTTACACTAAATATTGCATATATTATATGCTGCATTTGTACCACCTATCAGTGGCATAGCAGTATTGATGAGCAAAGATATTAATAGTGCTAAGCAGAATTATACACAGGTACTGGTTAGGGGTAAACACAAGTTATTTGCCCCTCCTACCCACGCGTATAGACTGTGTGGTATTTTTTTAATACTGTATGTGCTATATACCTGAAGCAGCCTCATTTTCCCCCTTCTGTCTGGCATCAAGCAAATACGTGACACTTACATAAATGAGACTGATTATTCTGTCTTTATTACTAAAAAATATTAAAAATGGCTTTAAATCAGGAGGGAGTGCTAAACATGCTTCACATCTCATGTTGACATAATCATGTCACCAAGAAACAGAACACACACTATTATTAATTTAACACAATGTGGCAACTGGAAGTCGGTAACCTTTCCACCTTCCCACCACAATTACTGTAACATTATTATTATTATTATTATTATTATTATTATTGTTGTTGCTGTTGTTGTCTGATTGATTTTGATCATGCTGTGATGCTCAAGTGGAAATTTTGTGGGAACACGACGGAATAACGATATGCTGGCATTAAATTATACACATTTGAGAAATGAAAGGTCGTCGAGGCACGACTAATCAAGGTGAAAATTCAGTCACACTTTTAAGTTACGAATTTCAATTTAAATGACGCGGTACTATGGCGCGCGGGCAGCGCGAGGAGGAATCAGATTCGCCGCATACTCAAAATGTCACATCGACGCGATGATGCGCATTTCCGCGACGAGGGATTATTATAAAACATCTGCTTGGTATTGCTATACTTGATTATATTTATTTTCGGAGGAGCGAACCGAGCGCTTCGCATCCCCGCAGCGTAGCGACGGGCTCCCGGCGGCGGGCACTGACTGAATGATCACTCACTCACTGCGCTCCTAGTCCTACCTGCAGTCCGCGGGAAATAATGGACCTGGCTACCGCCGCCCTCTGCTGCTGCTCCTCCTCCTCCACCACCACCACTACCTCCATAACCTGAGGGCTGCGCGCTGTAGCTCCCGCATTGCTCCTCACCTTCACAATAACCGCCCGCACACCTCACGTTCATCGCCATCTTCAGCGCATCTTCGGCGAACTCAGTCCAGCGAGACGCAGGCGTGTCCACTGTCAGCGGGGCACGGAGGGGGGATAGAAGAAACCATCTGGAAAAAAAAGAAAAAAAAATAGGGGTGGTCCGATAACGGAAATCATTTTATTGCCTGAAAAACGTAAAGCTTATTGACACAACTACAACTACATGATTTTATAAAATGTTTCACGTACTACAGCAACTAATTTCGTAAACCTCCGTACCTTCCGATTTGGTATCTTCCATTTCCCATAATAGAAGCTTCAGAAATATTGTCCAGGACAGATTTACAAACGTACCGCTCTGCTAGCGCAATTATTTTAAATCACTGCCCTTCTCCGCCTATGAAACAAAATGTATATGCAAAAATGCAGAACGTAGATTTAAAATGTCTATACAAATTCAATATAAACTCCGTAGAGTACGCTCAAACCAATGTGTTTTAACTATACGCGTAAGTTACAGTTTGGAGTTTAATTAATAAACTGTCTGCAGTCTGGAACTTACGTCGTGTATAGGTATTATGTGCAGGTGGACATTTCAGGTGTACAAAGCGTTCCTTTGTCATTATTGTAATGATAAGTATAATTACAGCATGATTATTGATATTTCTCACTAATATATATATTTGCAAACCCGTCACAGATGCTGATGACACAGCAGGTGATACAATTATTATATGCTCACTATGCGATGTAAAACAAACATGATACATCTTTTTTTTTTTTTGAATATTTAGTGCCTCGATCGATGCTCTAAGGAAAAAGCATCACAACCGTGACATGTGATGTGGTTTTAAAGACAAACGCTCTCTGGACAACATTTTGTAATAAATCTATTGCATTGGCAATCATTGGCATACACTAGCATGCATGTAGCCCGTATGAATATGTGTCAATCAATGCTGTATAATACTACAGCTGAAAGTTCGTTTTTATCATTTAGTTAGCTCTTCTCGTTTTCAAGAATTTTTATGTGTCAGAGTATGTAACACTTATCATCAAAATATGCATTCAACAACAGGCCTGAATGTCCACGTATGTCGTAAATGCATAAAATTTATTTGACGGGCAGTGTTAAACATTATTGTAGTCGTTCAAAATAATTAACACTATATTTGGAGTTATAAAAAACATTACTTTTACTTAGTCAACTTGAAATCTTTCTGTTTAGTACTGACACTGACTGACTCACTGACCAGAGACCGTCGTCATGATTAGCAACTGCGCATTAAGCTTTTGGATAAAAGCTTTTGAATTAATTTTCGTAAACAGTTACACAACCCCATAGCAATAATAAAGCCAACAACAAACTACCACATTGCTCCGGTAAATTCAGTTGTACCGACGCGGCCCCTCGTGCCCTTGCGAACATGGGCGGGATTTAAGGGGAAATCTCGTCGGCCTCGTGGTTCCCGCGCGATTTCGTTCTAGGGGTGGAAATACGGTACAAACAAATCTGTCCCAGTCTGTTTACTATTTTCGTTTGCGGCGGTTTCTCTAATTCTTTACTAGACTCTTAGCTAATTTCAGTAATTTGCGGCTGACGTTGAGTTAAGCAGTATTAAAGGGAATATTAGACTGACAACAAATCTTATTATTCTGAAAACCCAGTCTTTGAAATGTAGAATCGAGCATAGTTTTCCTTTGTATTTCAATGCTAGAAAAACAAGGGCTGTGGTTGCTATGGAGAAGCTGAGGCGGTCAGGTCGGGGGTAGGCCAAAGCCTCGGCCTCGAGTGCCGTGAGGCGGCCGAAGAAGAGGCCAGAAGCGTCACAACTTGGAGAGACAGGGCAGGCAACAGGCAAAAAAAGGTATGTTAAAACACGCACATCAAGAGAGATTTATATACTGTATGTAGTCGTCTAAGTGTAACATTAGAGCGACGGTTTGCTAAAATAATGACTTGTTCGGTTACATACAAATTGTAGAAATGATACAGCGTACGTTACGTACCTTTTCACCTACCTACTAGATCTGTCCACATGTCTTGATATCGCAGCACCTGGCTTGTCAGATAGTATTAATTTAGACAAGCTGAAACAAAAAGCATATTGTCTGGGACGCATGCCATGGGTTTTGCTGTTTTCATTTCATGTCATCATCATCATGATGGTTTCATTTTGTCTCTAGGCTAAATGATTTCGATTTATTTATTTATTTGTCAAATTTCTCAGGCGAGTGTGAGGTGGAAAAAAATTGTGCCGTTAATGTCGTGTCACGCGGCGGCACGAGCCAGTCCGTTTGCTCCATTATACGTTTCCTAGGCTACTGAGACCCAAGTTATTATATTTATAATAATAGCGCATCACTCACTGAGTTTCTCAAACTTGGCGACTGCTGCTGGCATAGTCAACTTTACACGACAAGTTTACAAACAAGGAGCATTTACAGCAGCACGGTGTTCCTCTACTAATCTAATGCAGGGTAATGGATTTGTTACAACACTACAGATGATGATCATCATGATCATAGAAATAATAATGCCTAGTGATAAAACATTTGAAGTAAAATTTTTGAAGTTCTTCACACTAAGAAGAAACATGAGTAAGGTGCAATAAAGTAATAAGAACGAGTTACTGTCGGAGACAGCAGAAGGAGGCAATTGGATCCTGCGCTCTTGGGTTGCAAGATAAGTCATAACCACCATGCCCCCCTGTGGCATCTCCAAGTAACTGAATCGTTTGCTGTCCAAGTAAACTCAGATGGCTGGTTACAGAAATATATGTAAACCCAGTACTCTGTGATTTTTAGTTTGTGTAATGAAAAAAGAGGATAACGGTAGGACGTGTCTAGTTTAAAGATTGACGTAATTTTCTAGCGCTGAAAAAGACTACCAAGCTGCCTCATTTAAGGTAAATACAGAGTTCCTTTAAAAGTACCTGTTATGTTTACAACACACAAGATCGCAGCTTTGTGACTGTGCAGCTGTGTTCGTGGTTGGAAACCCAGAGAGATCATATTTCTGTAAAGAAGTAAAAATGTGGATGATCTGTTCTTCACATGTCATTTAATTTATAAGTTGTTCAGAACAGTCTGATACTTTATTATTGTATTTGTGACTGTGAGTGCTCTGGTATGTTTGCTTTGGAATAAAACTTTTTTTCTGTGTGTCATATCTGTTGTTAGGTGTCATGTTGGGCAGCTGAATGTCAGTTTCGCTCCACAGATTAATACATTATTATCCTAATCTATATAGAAAAAGAGACTATACCAAACTAGAAGTAAAACAAAGCCTTTGTAAGAGTTGTGATCCAACGTCGGATTATCAATTTAAGTTATTTTCTTGTGGCCATTGAGGATATTTACATTTACACTTTTCTCCAAAGCGAGGTACATCTCAGCGAAAATACAATTTGTGCATTACATTAAGAGAAGGAGACATGGCTGCAGACATGTGATTAAGTAAACCTAGTTTGTTACTTTCCACTCTATGCACCGATGTTCATCGCTCAAGTAGGTGCATAAAACACAGGATAGATGAATCCTGCTCACCTTCCTACAATTTTTTAAAAAATAATATATTTATAAATATTTAATGATATTTGACAGTTTATTGTAGCTGAAATTTCATATAAATGCAAATGTGGGCTCAGTAGGTTTGATGTGAGTTGGAAAAGCATTTTGTGAGTTGTATATTGTTTTACAAATATCCTTTGTTTAGAAAAAATTTGAGCAGAAACCCTGAAATATATATGGATAGGGAACTGGGAAGATACATTAATGGAATTTAAGAGGAGTCCCGGCATACATTTTATAGATCAATATAGACTTTGAATTAAGTCACAGTGAAATTGATACTATATATATATATATATATATATATATATATATAATATATATATATATATATATATATATATATATATATATAAAAAATGATTGTGCACATTTCATATGGTTTACTTTGTAATATATTGGTCTGGATTGAAACAACCTTTTATTGCTTTCGTAATATGTTTTGTTTTACACAGTGCCTTCATAAGTAGCTCCCTGAAGTGATTTACAGAACAAAAATATTTTCCTTTGGTTTTGTTTTCACTGTCTTCTTTTTTGTTTACATTAAATCTGTTTATCATTTTCCCCTTAGCTTCCGAAGTATCATGTGTCAACTTCCCTTTTTTTATAGCTTATTTCCAGTAAATTTTAAAAATTGAAATGATCAAATTATTTATTCGATGCTTACAAAATCAGAAATGTTAAACTCCATTCCTTCTGTAAAGTTGTTATACAATACACATTATTTAACACCAACAATGGTGCGCAGTTACAGAGAACAGCTGTTAGGTTTCATGCTTGTAACTAGTTTCACTGGATTTCGGTGTAATAATTAAAGCATAGTATTGGAAATTATTATTATTTAATGGAAGGAGCTGTATTACTTGCTTCTTTTAAAAATTTTCCAGACAAAAAGAAGATTTAACAGTTCTGTGTCGCAGATATACCGCTCCTACTGAGCCAGCTGTCTTTAGCACTCAACGGGGTGCCAGACGGTGCAGGAGAGCTGATTGTGATTGACAGGGTGATGCATCTTTCTCTACTGGTAACCATCTCCTAGATGTTACTGACTCTACATCCCTAGTCAGACTGAGTTGTTTTTTCCTTTTTCTCTCCCTGTGCTGACATTATCTAACTATAGTTTATGAAATGTATTTATTAATATTGATACAGTTCTGTAGTTGGTCTTCAGTAAAAACAATAAACAAACAAATGAAGCCCTGCTGTATAAATGAAATAATTGTAAGTAGTTAAACACTGTCAGAAAAGTGTCACTTTGGAGAAGAATGGAGGTAGCATAGTGGAGTGGAGTAAAGTTGCCTCCTTTGGACCCAAAGGTCACAGGTTCAGATCCCGCCTTCAAGTGCAGTACACTTGAGCAAGGTACTTATCCTAAACTGCTCCAGTAAAATTACCCAGCTGTATAAATGGGTAAATCATTATGTTGCTTCAGAGAAAAGTTTAAGCTAAGTGAATAAATGTGAACTCATGCTGAGTTTTTCCTGCGTTGTTTTGTTGGTCTTTGAAATTTTACTGGTTAAAAATGTGCTGTTCTGACATGTTTTTCTGAACAGAGAAACTGTGGTACTGTTGTTTGTGAAAAGTTGTGTCTTAAATCTTCTAAGCTACTATTAGAGGCTTGTTGGATGCCATGATATAGCATTAAGTGGCATTTGTCATTTACACATCTTTAGGCAATGATTCATGCATGTTACATGTGTTTTGTTTTGCTAAATGCAAATTTCATGTATTGTTTCAAGCTCTCCGGTGGGTCTGGGGTTCGAGTCCCGCTTGGGGTGCCTTGCGACGGACTGACGTCCCGTCCTGGGTGTGTCCCCTCCCCCTCCGGCCTTACGCCCTGTGTTACCGGGTTGGCTCCGGTTCCCCGCAACCCCGTATGGGACGAGCGGTTCTGGAAATATGTGTTTCAAGATACAGTCTTTAAAATGTCTTTTTATTGGTTTTCCCATGGAAAAACACTCTTTAATTTACAGAAAAGAATTTAAGTGTGTGTAATGTACATAGAAACAAAATATTATCAACAGTGTATTTATGAACTAATTTTCAGCTGTATCTTTATTCTTAGAAATGCTTGGACATTAAATAAAATAATGGTGGTGTCACATAGCTTAGTTTTATGTACTTTTGACTCATCCCAAATGGATGCTCTCAAGCCTGCCTTCCAGTCTGGTTCTGCCAATTTCCGTTTAGAACAGGCAGTTTCTGAAATCCAATTCTTTTATTGTTGGAGAAGGAGAGTGCCAAACCTCTTTGTTACTGTGGATTTTATTGGTCTTAATCTTTGTCTGTCAGTGGATAATGTGTGTACAATTGTTTTTATTTATGGATTCCCATCCTTTTTCTTCCTCAGGAGAAGAAAAGCACATTTTATTGGAAAAAGCTGTAAGATTGGTGAAGAATGCCTCCAAGGCCTTCCTCGGGAGAATTATGGGGCATCCACTTGATGCCTCCACGGATCTTTGTGGACTGCCTGCTCCCCAATGGAATGATCCTGACACTGGAGTGCCTCCGCGAGGCCACGCTCATCACCATTAAGCATGAACTCTTCAAGGAAGCGAGAAAGCACCCCCTACATCACTTGTTGCAGGAGGAGACCTCGTACATCTTTGTCAGTGTTACCCAGGAAGCAGAGAGAGAGGAGTTCTATGATGAGACTAGGAGACTGTGTGACCTCAGGCTTTTTCAGCCATTTCTCAAGGTCATTGAACCAGTTGGTAACAGGGAAGAGAAGATTCTCAACAGAGAAATTGGTAGGAGTCCTTAATAATTACTTTTTTAATAAGTGGTGATTACATATGAATTATCTGAGATGTTCACACATTTAGGCTGTCTTCCATTTTTTCCAAGATGGAAACTTACTAACAACACTAACACTTGTTAGTATTCATACAATTACTGGGACACTGGTGAGATTTACAACATTGTACATTCCTGTCCCAGGTTTTGCTATCGGCATGCCTGTGTGTGAGTTTGACCTGGTGAAAGATCCTGAAGTGCAGGACTTCAGGAGAAACATTCTCAATGTATGTAAGGACGCTGTGGACCTCAGAGATGCTGGTGGGCCTCACAGTCGGGCGCTTTATGTTTATCCTCCCAATGTTGAATCATCACCGGAGCTTCCGAAGCACATCTACAGCAAACTTGACAAGGGTACTTTGCTAGTAAACCTTGGTTCTTACAAAGCATAGTTGTAAATATGAATAAAATATTGTGAAATCAAATTACCTGTTAGTTAAATAGCATGCAGAGCATTTTAGTTTTTAATTAGTTTTATTATTTTAAATTAAAAAGTGCTTTTCTGAAATTAAAATTGCATTTGTGATGTACTTTTGAATAAACTGTAGCTAGAACATAAAATGTCATTGATATAAAATAATACACAAAATCTTTATATTAAGTGAATCTAAGTTATACTTGTTATTTAATACATAGTATTAGCATGGCATCTCTCACTGAAGGACATTTGTTTTATTTTTTGTTATATTTTCAGGTCAGATAATTGTAGTCATATGGGTAATAGTTAGCCCCAACAATGACAAACAGAAGTACACACTTAAAATCAACCATGATTGCGTGCCTGAGCAGGTGATAGCAGAAGCCATCCGTAAGAAGACCAGGAGCATGCTTCTGTCACCAGAGCAGCTCAAGATGTGTGTTCAGGAGTACCAGGGCAAGTACATCCTCAAAGTGTGTGGCTGTGATGAGTATCTGCTGGAAAAATACCCTCTCAGTCAATATAAGGTAGGCCATGTTTTTTTTATTTTTGTTTTTACAGAAGCTGATCCATTGTTACATAACTGTGTGACCTCTTATTCATCTTATTCATGTTTGTGCAGCTGTTTTTGGGCTAATTAGTGATGTCTGCAAGCGGTGTAAAGTTTGAAATAATTGCACTTATTGGAACTGGAAAACGCTTACATTTTGGTCAGTTCATTTTGTTCTTGAAACAAAGGAATGAGTGAAATGAAGTCTTCCCAACCTTATGAAGGTAATGTGTTCCAGAAAAACCCATAGTAAGGGGAATTCTCATGAGTCTTAAGATATTTTTCTTCCACATTACCTGTATCTATAGGTGATAGGTGGCTAATTGCTGATGCCCCCTTTGGAATAATGTAAACAATTGTGAAAATATTTGTATTATGCTAATGATGTCTTTATTTGCAAGTTTCTGTGTTCATCGTTAAACTCTGCAGCATTGTGGAAGTGATTATTTTTTTACATTATGGGATGCTGCCTTTTTCTGACTCAGTACATAAGGAGTTGCATTATGCTGGGTCGGATGCCGAACCTGATGCTGATGGCAAAGGAGAGTCTGTATTCCCAATTACCCATGGATAACTTCACGATGCCCTCCTATGCCCGCCGTATTTCCACCGCCACACCATACATGAATGGTGAGGCCTCCACTAAGTCCTTGTGGACCATCAACGGCACTTTGAGGATAAGGATACTGTGTGCAACATATGTCAATGTAAACATTCGAGACATAGATAAGGTACTTATCATATTTTCTCTTTTTTAGTTACTTTTTATTATTGTCTGCTTTTTTCTTCTTTCTGTTAATTTGAAAAGACATTTATAGTCAAAGGTTTAGACAAGTATACAATAAGATGTTTAAATTACTAAACCTTATAGTGAAAGTATTTTACTCATGAAGGTGTAATGTTAAATTCATTACTGTCAACGGTAGTATTCTTACTGGCAATATGTTGATTCTCATAAAGATGCTGTAATAATGTAAATATCATATCTTTGAATTGCCTCCGTTTTACTATCTGCAGATCTATGTGCGGACAGGTATATACCATGGAGGGGAGCAGATGTGTGACAATGTAAACACACAGCGTGTGCCATGCTCTAATCCAAGGTATCAGACAAGGAGCTGCAATAAGTTGTCCATACTCTAAACTTGTTTTTGATTCGTGTTCTCGGAACACCGCATACTACATCTTTAGAAGTGCAGTATGTTGGTTATTTATTTCTTTATATATTTCTTTGAAATAAGCTCATTAGTATTTCTTGCTCTGAAACCTGTGCTGCCTATGCAGGTGGAATGAGTGGCTGCAGTATGACATGTACATTCCTGACATACCCTGTGCTGCTCGCCTTTGCCTCTCCATCTGCTCTGTAAAAGGAAGAAAGGGAGCAAAAGAGGTGAATATTGTTCTACTTGCTCTTCTTTCAATAGCAGTCCCTTTAGTGAGGGAGGTGCTTAAGAGCTTCAGCTGAGGACAGTAAATAGTACTTGTATTCAGTTCCACTTAATTTTGTGGTTGTTATTTGTGCCAATAAACCGCTTAAAACCTTTTTATTATTTTCATTTTATGTGTATGAAAATGGTGATTCTTACCTGTGGACTGGGTTAAGTTGGTGATGTAACTGACAGAAAAGTCAGTAGCTTAGAGTCATAAAACCATTATTAAATTGACCTTGTAAGAAATTAAAAATGTGTCTTATTTTCCCCCTTTTTAGGAGCACTGTCCACTGGCATGGGGGAATGTAAATCTGTTTGACTACACACACACTCTAGTGTCTGGGAAAATGGCCCTTAACCTTTGGCCTGTACCCCATGGGCTTGAAGACCTGCTTAATCCAATTGGGGTCACAGGTTCCAATCCTAACAAGGTAAGAGAAGTTGAGTGATGCGATATGAAAATTAATACACGTCGAGTCAGTCTAATGGCATGCGACTCTGTGTTTAGGAAACTCCTTGTCTGGAGCTGGAGTTTGATTATTTCAGCTGTCCAGTAAAATTCCCGGATGTGGTGACCATTGAGGATCATGCCAACTGGATTATTTCCAGAGAGCTGGGATTCAATTATTCTCAGTCAGGCCTGGTAAATCATGGATGTGATTATTATTTTTATTTATTTATTTTTTTTTAATTGAAATGCTTCCTCCATTAAGTTAGTTAATTTATTGACTTTGATTAACATTGTAAGTCACTTTGGACAAAAGTTTCAGATGAATGAATAATAGTAATAATGTCATTATGTAGCAGTAACTACAGTTAGCAGGAAACTAGTCACACATTTGCTTGGTAGGCATAATCACATTAATATGACTATACA
Source organism: Scleropages formosus (assembly GCF_900964775.1). NCBI lineage: Eukaryota > Metazoa > Chordata > Actinopteri > Osteoglossiformes > Osteoglossidae > Scleropages > Scleropages formosus. Next base: position 24,954,650 of record NC_041813.1, read on the forward strand.
AAATGTGCTCCTGCAGAGCAACAGACTGGCACGGGACAATGTTCTTATGGACAGTGACTTGGAGCAACTCCGTCTGGTGTGTAACAGAGACCCTCTTTCTGAGATCACTGAGCAGGAGAAGGACTTCCTGTGGCGTCACAGGTACTGTGCACACCTGCATTATCTTTTCCTGGGGGCATAACTCATCAGAAAAACCCTTAAGTACTAAATGTTCTTTTTTATTGTGTTCCTTAGACATTATTGTGTAAATATACCAGAAATTCTGCCCAAGATTCTCCTTGCAGTAAAGTGGAACTCAAGAGATGAAGTAGCACAGGTAGCAAAAGTGTTCTTTTTCGGCCCTATATGATAACAATACCCATGAGCACCAAAAGTATTGGTATTAATAACTATTATGTATTAACAATATTTTTAATATTGTTAATACATAATAATACTTTTTTCTTTTTTAAAGATGTATTACCTTCTGAAGGAGTGGCCAGCAATAAAGCCAGAGCAAGCTATGGAGCTGCTGGACTGTAACTATCCAGATCCAATGATCCGGGATTTTGCTGTTAGGTGCCTTGAGAAGTATTTGACAGACGACAAACTGTCTCAGTACCTCATTCAGCTGGTTCAGGTAGAATGAATTTCTCAAGTTTACTAACCTTTTAATAGAGGGTAAAAATGAACTCCTTGGCCTGCCTGGAGTGAATGAAAAGGACATTGCAGTAAACTTGGGCAGCATGGAGTTCCAGATAGTTCACTGCTGTTTTACCCTTAAACAAAGTGTTTAATGGCTTTAATTATTGGCTATAATATATCAAATCCTGTGGCAGAAGTCAAGATGTATTAATAATTGTCAAATAGATATGTTGATATAAAATTGTTACAGCTGCACTTAAATTACTTGCACGGTTTTTGTACTGAAACACGTTTATTTTGTTTTAGGTCCTTAAATACGAGCAGTACTTAGATAATCCACTGGTTCGTTTTCTGCTTAAAAAGGCTTTGACTAACCAGAGGATAGGACACTTCTTCTTCTGGCACTTGAAGTAAGTGTATTTCTGTAGTTTGTTGTCCAGGTTTGAATCCCCCCTTCATGCTTTAAGACTCTTGAGCAAGGAATTTACTCTAAATTTCCAGGAAAATTTACCCAGCTATATAAACAGGTAATCATTGTAAGGAGCTTTGCATTGTAAGTTACTTTGGAGAAAAGTGCTAGCTTACTGAATAAATAAATAATATATAATAATAAATGTAAAGAATGTGTTGTTTTGATTTGACAGTTACAGGAATACCTGAAATGCCAATAATGAAATTTTATAGTAACTATATTTTGGCTGCCGTAAGGACTTAAGAGTACATAAGTTCAGTGCTATATATTTTTGTTTTAGGTCTGAGATGCACAACAAGACGGTAAGCCAGCGCTTTGGCCTGCTGCTGGAGTCATACTGCAGAGCCTGCGGAATGTACCTGAAACACCTGAGCAGACAAGTAGAAGCCATGGAGAAGCTCATCAATCTCACAGATATACTGAAGCAGGAAAAGAAAGATGAGACACAGAAGGTAAAGTAAGCCAGCCTCATGAGCAGCACAGGGGAAGGAATGGATACTTATCTGTAGCTCAGCTCATGTTCTGCCCTAGTGTGGAATCACTGAGCTCATTAGTTACAGACAGCATGATGGGGAATCTGCTGGTAGTGCCGGTGCCTCACAGCTCCTGGGCTGTGTACTCAGTGGTGGGTTTGAATCTGGCTTTCCCCGTGTTTGCGTGGGTTTCGTCCGGGTGCTTCTTCCACACTCCAGAAATGCACTTCAGGGGAATTGATGACCCACACAGCAACTGTGCATTGTACCTCATGGCCTATGCCCCTGGAAGAGGCCCTGCACCATCACAACCCTGCCCTGTACAAATGGTTATGGATAATACATGGTTGGACATATCAGATATAGACTAAGCCCATCTCGTTTCCCCTTTCATTGGTTCTTGTCCTCCTGTGATTGGTGACCTATAGAAAAGTTTTTTGGTAATTTTTTTTGTTGCTTGGCCAATAATTTTATCTGAAAGAGTTAATAATTTTACCCATTCATGTTGCTGAATACTGAAGCAATTCACATCAGAACATTAGAAAAGTTTGCTGGAACTGGAGCCTCTAGAGACTTGTTTTAACCACTATTTTACCTGCTACGGTCAAAATTCCTCATGTTTTTTCCTCAGAGAACACTCATTTTGTTCTGTAGGTACAAATGAAGTTCCTGGTCGAGCAGATGAGAAGACCTGATTACATGGATGCCCTACAAAACTTCACATCTCCACTGAACCCTGCACACCAGCTGGGCAACCTGCGGTACATTACTAGAATTCCACCTTCCAAACCTAAGAACTCTTTTGCATTGTAGATGTTGTTTTATTTGAAGAAAAATAATTTAAGTCAATTATATTATTTTTTCCCATTTTTCCCTTCCTTAGGCTAGAGGAGTGCAGAATCATGTCATCTGCCAAAAGGCCTTTGTGGCTGAACTGGGAAAATCCTGATATCATGTCAGAGCTTCTTTTCCAGAACAATGAAATGATTTTCAAGAATGGAGATGGTGAGTCCTGAAATATTTTACATCAAATTTTGATACAAGTGACTATGCACAGTTATTTTAAAATGAATAATTCTTTTAAGCCAAGTGTTAAAAGAATGTATTGTTAGATTTTATTTTAAAACATTTTAAAATTGAGTATGCAGTGTAGTCTCTTTTTTTTAACCCTCCAGACTTAAGGCAAGACATGCTTACTCTCCAAATCATCAGAATAATGGAAAGCATTTGGCAGAACCAGGGCCTTGACTTGAGGTAATCATAGACCTTCACAGAAATATAGCAAATGAATGCATGCAGTGACAATCCCACTTAATAAGGTTAACCGAAATGCACAGTGTGTCACAGTCTGTTCTTTGTTTTGTTGTTGTTTGTGAAAGAATGCTTCCGTATGGTTGTCTGTCGATTGGAGACTGCGTGGGACTCATTGAGGTGGTGAGGAATTCTCACACCATCATGCAGATCCAGTGCAAAGGTGGCCTGAAAGGGGCTCTGCAGTTCAACAGTCACACACTTCATCAGTGGCTGAAGGACAAAAACAAAGGCGAAATGTAAGTCATCTCTAAATATTTTGTAGCTATGCTATAATGTCGGGAAGAAATAGTTTATCTGATCTTAACAGAAGGAACATGCTATTTTGTCAGGTACGATCTCGCCATCGATTTGTTTACACGATCTTGTGCCGGATATTGCGTGGCTACCTTTATCCTTGGGATTGGAGACAGACATAATAGTAACATCATGGTGAAGGATGATGGACAGGTAGGACATCGCTTTATTCCCTTTGGTGGCTCTTACCTTGTGGAAGTGAAAACCTAACCTTCTGTATTATTTCTTTTAACAGCTGTTCCACATTGATTTTGGCCATTTTCTGGATCACAAAAAGAAGAAATTTGGCTATAAACGAGAGCGGGTGCCATTTGTCCTCACACAAGACTTTTTAATAGTGATAAGCAAAGGATCTCAGGAGTGCACTAAAACCAGAGAATTTGAGAGGTATTCATTTTTCTTTCTATGCAGTTATCCCCTACCTTGAGTAGGTAATGTGTTCCTGAAAAACCCTTTGTAAGGTGAATTCTCATAACTCATAATACGTATTTACTATTAGTTTCAACGGTCAAAGTTTTAATTTGCTCCTAGCCCCAAAGCTGACACCCATTTTTGCTAAACTACCATCAAATTCCATTAAAATGGACACAATTGCTTCAATAGTTAACATAAATTATGATAGCATAACATAACTAGGCAGTTTTCCATGATTATTCTGTAGCATTGTATGGCTGTGCAGCTCATTCTTTTGTAGCTAGTATGTACAAAACGTACATATGCATGAGATTCAACTATTATGAGTCCAACCTTTAATGCAAAAGATAGGTCAAGACAAAAGAAAACAATGCAAATAAATGCACACTAATTTGCTGAGATTAAAACGGGTGAAACTAGCAACTTGCAATTGCAGAAAAGACCGTATTGTCATGAAACTTTGTAGTTGGGTTTGCGTAACTCAAATCAGTATGTTGAATCAGCAAGGTATGACTGTATTTATTAGTTTTTCATACTGTTCGATGATATAGGCAGAAATTGGTCTATTGCTGGCCTGTATAACCAAATTATTTTTCTCCCATATGGGACCATCTAGATTCCAAGAGATGTGCTACAAAGCCTACCTTGCCATCCGACAGCATGCAAACCTCTTCATCAACCTCTTCTCCATGATGCTGGGCTCCGGCATGCCTGAACTGCAGTCCTTTGATGACATTGCCTACATCCGGAAAACTCTGGCACTGGACAAGACAGAGCAAGAAGCTCTGGACTACTTCATGAAGCAAATGAATGACGCCCACCATGGCGGTTGGACAACCAAGATGGATTGGATCTTCCACACAATCCGGCAGCATGCTCTGAACTGAGGTGTGTTCGTGAGCGTGGACTCCATCAGACTGCAGAAGGCAGCCCGCCGCAGGTGGCGCAAGCAAACTCTCAAAGCGGTGGATGACACCAAGCCAACGGTGGAATGCTGAATGTTCAGTCCACAATCTGAACATACAAAAAACCCTGTTTTCTTGGGAAAAGAGAATCTCATCCTGTAGATTTTTGGCAGATGGTTACTGGTTTTGCCTGTGGTTTGAAGACGAGGGTGTTGTCCGTTCTTTCCCCATCCCCCAACTCCCCAGGTATGTGCTGCTTTTACCTGGGTTTCACCCAGGCCTGTGTTCTCATTTATGGCCTTTTGTAACAAATAAACAGCTAAACAAGGAAAGAATACAACAGAAACACTTACCTCTTTAATTTTAAGAAGCTCTGGGGGTACAGATGTCTTCCTAAAACTTTAATGCCTTTAAATATGCACAGAAAACATACTCCTGAGCAAAACAGGGTATACTTTTGTTATTCTAAGTTACTGGCCCATTTGTTGTCCCAAAAAACACAACGGAAGTGCCCAGATGTGGGATTACTATGCTGGTCGTATACAGAGTTCTTTACTAAGAGACATACTGTCGACAGTCGGCGTGGGCTGCATTCGTCGTGCTGCTGTCCGGTTCTGCACCACTCGTGAGAGCACAAGCTGTCAGTGCTTCTCTTTCTGAGCCCACAGTGAAGATTTAGTGAAGGAGATGAATGCTGAAAGTGCTATTTAAACACTTGCTGTGTAGAAACTAAGCCTTAACTGATGTGCAATGAGAGTACGCCAAGGCCCAGTACGTCCAGCGCGCTGCAGAGAGAGACTGACCCGACAGACCTCGTCGGCAGGACACACACCCCATCCATCGTGTCCTGTCAAATGTCTGCTGTAGTGAATGTTTCAAAGTACATTAATGTAAGAAGGACCGATCCCTGGTCTAGTGGCAGACATAGCGATTGTTTGAAACTGTTCATCATTTTGCTGATATGCATCTACATGAATGCTGATTTGCAGAAACGCTGGAAAACTATAGGTACTTAATTTAGGCCTAATACACTAAATTAAGTGGAGAACAGTTTTTTTGCCAGAAGGGATTTGTGTTTACGTTTTAAAATTTAAGTATCGGGTTACCTTTTTTTTTTTTTTTATGTTATCTACATTATTTCCAAACACAGCATTTACTGCCTCGTACTGTAACTCTCACAAGCTGGTATTTGTACACTAGTCCTAAAGGTACAATGAAGAGTACTCACTGACGCAAAGAGCTACTTAATCTGTAGGCAGGAATGCAAATGACTCGGTTGCCGTGCATTAACTTGAGTAATAAGTGCTTTTGTTAGGAGAATCTGGACTGTTTTGGTTTAGTATAGGTACTGTACACTGCAGGAGCACCCAGGGCCTCTCCATGGAATTTGTTGGAACGACGTCATCATTCCACGACAACCTCAGTACATAATTCTGAGCACCTGGGCTGCCTTAAATATACCAGCCACACTCAGTTTGTAGTAAATTAGGATGCTCACAAAGGGAATCTTTAAAATTGTAAATAAGATTTAACTGTGTATTATTATATTCAGGAATGTGGTCTGTTACATAGCACTAATCGCTGTTATCTGCATAGATAATGATGAACCCATTTTATATCTCCTCCTCACTTTTTAGTGTTTGTGTTTAAAAGCTTGCTTATCATTCTGACAGTAATTAGAATTTTAGATTTAGTCTTTAATGAAATACTGGAAAATGAAGCTGACACTCTCGACTGACAAAGTTAACGTGAAGCAGAGGCTCTCGAACAAGTTCTCTATTAAGGTTACTTATAATTGAAATGGGAAGGCACTGAAAACCTCACATTTCTAAATCTAATCCTCCTTTCTGTAAAAAAAAAAAAAAAAAAAAAATCACCAAAAGTTGTTGTATAGGAGTTAAAAAGGAGGGATGGTACCATGGGTTTGAACACAGAAGACTGTTAATATAAACAAATAGCTGCTTTTTTTTTTTTTTCTTTTTCCTTCATTTCCATTTTGATGGTTCCCACAGCCAGCTACTCTTCCGAACTGGTAGCATTAAGAGTGTTAGTGTATAGGCCACAGTTCAACAAGAACTCAAGTGCACCAGAGACTTCAGTAACAGAATCTTAAAGTTCTGGAGTTTTTGTATGAATTGTCCAGGTGTCTTTCCTCCGGTGTCTGCGTGTTTATATCCCCATCTGGCTCTCAAAAAAACAGTCATGCTGTCACTCCTCCATGTAAGGCATGCATCTAAAGCTACTGATTTTTACCCCCCCTTTATTTACCGGTCGGTGGAATTACTCAAAGCAGGAGGAATGTGTAACTGCGCTGTTCTGTAATTTTGCATTCATGTGAGATACTTGAGGTCCTAAATTTCTGTATACTCATCTGGTTCTGATATGCAGCACACCGTGAAACAGCTAAACAATCATTATTGAAGTATGTAGTATGTACTTTTTTTTATTATTTTTTATTTAAGGGCCATCATTTCACCCTATATTACTGGTAATGGGTCTGAATCTTTTAAAGCTTATAGTGGTGAGTGCCATTTATTGCATGATTGTCAAGTGGTCCCCCCCCCCCGCTCCCTCTTCCTCCTCTTTGCTCCGTTTGTACAGGTTACAGACACCATTGGGCTGGACCCATTTCAAATGCTCATTATAATAAGAAAAAGAAACAAGTGTAAATCATATTTACATATTTTTTCCACCTGATGTATTAATCACCAGTTTAAATTCCAAGATTCAGTTGTACTTGAATTTCATTTTTGCGCACCACCATTTTTTCTGTATGTAAAAGATTCGCACTGAAGGTTAGTAAACCTAGGCAATTTCATACCGATTGTGAATGTTTCAGTTCCTTGGTCAAGCAGATCTCTCAATGCTCTTAGTGACACTAGTTTTATTTAATCTTAGGCCAAACCTTAAATGGATAAAACAAAAAAAAATCCTATTTATGATGCTGAGTTGGCACTTACTGTATACTGCTGGAAAGAAAATGAAATGGGTATTGTACAGTTATGGATAAGTATTGAATTTATGTTTGTTCATTTGACAAAACTAAGTATAAATTTTCATAACTTTGTATCTATTACTACTATTCTAGCTATTTCTACTACTATTGTATCATTGGCCAAATGTAGATGACGCAGAGTGTTATGCATGCAGTTTTTCCCCCTTCCCATACATTGAAATTGCTATACAATAGGTTTGGCCTAAGACTGCACTCTTGATAACCATTTATTACATTTTAACTACCCAATAACACATTTTCCCCCATTTACAACTGTCTGTGTTGTGCAATGAAAACAATCACTTTGTATCTGGCTGTCCGATACTGAGTGCCATGTAATTATGTACAAATAAATTTATTTCAATTGTCATTTCATTCTTTGATGTTGATCAAGTAACCTCTTTACTGTGCTAGCAAAATACACAACTATATGAAATTATTTAAAAAAAAAAAAAAACTGAAGGAAATTGTAGTAAACCTGCAGAAAATCTAAACCAGTATTTGTCAGTACCCCTGTTGCCACACAATGTAAAATAGAAGTAGATCATCTGCTGGATTTGCTCATCCCCCAAATTCTTTTGAGCTCAACTGATCCAAGCTTACATTTCTAAGTGGTGGTATCACTACACACACACACACACACAAAAATAAATGCTTGATGGGTTCTGCACCATTACAATACTCTCACACATAACTGTGGAGCACTTGAGTATCAAGCTGAGTCTTTATATACATAAATGCTATTTACAGTCCTGTAGAAGTCTAAATACCACTTGTCTGTAGCTTACACACTTGTTTCCATGAATGCTGACAAAGAAAAAAAAAAAAACTTAACTGACCTGAAGTGCTTTAGCACATGGCAGAGCAAATGTATTGCTAGCACTGAGTATATTTTAATTTAATGTGAAGAGGAATGCAGAACAACAGCCCTCAGTATTTCTGCTTTAACAAGAGTCACAGGGCTCTGGCCCTCAGTGAGATGAACCTCTTATGAATGAGAGGAGAAAAGAAAAAAAAAAAAACACTTATGATACTGGAAGAGGAAAAAAACATTAGTTATTACAGAAATGTATGTGCACAGCTAAAATCTGACATTTTAATTTTTTAGTTTTAGCTTTAAGAGGAATCTGGGTGTTTTGGATAAATTGATGCTGTTGTGATATTTTCAAATAAGGGAATGTGGAGACAGAGTACAACAAATTTGCATGAAATTAATTATTAGTTGGGTGGCACAGTGGGTTTGACCGGGTCCTGCTCTCCAGTGGGTCTGGGGTTCAAGTCCCACTTGGGGTGCCTTGCGATGGACTGGCGTCCTGTCCTGGGTGTGTCCCCTCCAGCCTTACGCCCTGAGCTGCTGGGTTAGGCTCCGGTTCACCATGACCCTGTTTGGGACAAGTGGTTTCAGATGGTGTGTGTATGTAATAATTATTATAAACACATTTATTTACATATTTGTAAATTTGAACAAATTTATAAGTTCTCATTCAATAATTCAATAATTGCTCATCCTAAGGCTGGCTGATGGTGGTCCAGAGCCTATCCCAGAAACACAGGACACTCCCCGCACAGGATGCCACTCCACTGCACATCTGCTGTGCGGAAAATGTTTTTATTCATGGCATCCGGACCGAGGTTCCGGACGCAGCGATGAAGGCTGTCACCTTACAGTCAGAAGGTCTCCGGTTTGCATGCCCCATCCTGCTGTTGTGTTCTTCATATTTACAGTTGTGTGTTACTCTGGGGTAAATACCAAGGGTATTAATTAAAGAGACTCAGTAGAAATACTCTGCTGTAGAAAATGGATGAACAGTCTAAAATAATAATGAAAAATCACAGTGACCACACTGTTACAAAGCCAAAAAAAAAGGCTGATTTGAACAGCGAAGAAGTTTGTTCTGCGTTTAAATTTGTTCAGGCAAACAAAGGGTGCTAGCAGTACTGACAAGCGGAAATCACATCCGTTCTGACGATATAACTTGATTTCTAAGTTTAGCAGAAGAAAACGCTTTGGGTTTCTAGGCGGAATATTAATTTATTCGTCCACGGCTATTCGCGCAGACCCCCAACAGGGCGTTCCCTCCCCGTTACCGCCCCCTGCCGGTCCGGCCCCCGCACTGGTGCTGCTCCTAATTGCCGGCGGTTCGTCCTTCATTTGATAAGACAAGGAAAAAAAAAAAAAAAAAAAAAAAAAGGAAAAATGGAGCGAGCGCTGGGGTCTGGATGCGAAGTATAAAATCTCAGCAGGATTCATACGCACGTGTTGTTTTTATGAACACAACCGTATTTTCCGTGTACAAATTAGACCGCGTCGTTTGAAAAAGGAGAAAAAAAAAAAAAGATGGATCATAGACGGAAGAAGAAGCTGACCTTTGTCACGATTCTGTTAATCTTCCTTCTTAGTGGAGTCGAGTACGGTGAGTCGCCTTCGTCCCGATGACGTTTTAAGACGCCCGTTGCGGCGACGCGCGCGCTCCTGTACCCCATTTCTGAGGCGATTTACGTGTCAAGGTGTGGCAGGGCGCTACTTGAGCGAGAAAAGTGGCTTCTTTTCACTCCGAACTCTTTTTCAAAAAATTGTTCCATTTCCCCGCGTATTCTAAGAATAGAGTCCTCGAATGTTATTATATTTTAACTTTAAGTACATCTACAATGTTCCAGTATGTTCAGGACAGAACAGGGAATCTGTGTGCTCCCGTGGGTGTGTCCACGCACGTATGAATAATAATAATGATTCTTACCTTTGAATAATTATTTTCTTTTTAGTGAAATTTTTTTTTTTTTTTTTTTTTTTTTGGATGCACAGGTGTTTGTTAGACTGTTCTCTGTTCTATTTACCTGTATCCCTACTTTAAACTGAGTTTATGTTAAAGCCTGATTTTTAAACTTCTTCTCATTGTTCTTATTATTTGGTTAAATTATTTTTCAAATTTTTTTTTATTCATATTTATACACATATTTATCCATTCACTAACTGCTTATCCTGTTTGGGTTGTGGTGGTCTGGAGCCTACCCCGGGGTCACTGGGCACAAGGATCCGTCGGTCGGTATGACCAACAAAAAACAGGTGATGCTATTAAAATGATACCCATTTTCACCCTCAGCTGTGATCCTGCCAACCATATGGAGGTATCTTCAGACTCTAGAAGCAGCACCATACTTTCTGGGTCTTGGCTTGTCAGCGTTCAGCCTGAGCGGACTCCTTTCGGGACCCCTGTTTGGCTACTGGTCTGACAGGACTCGCTCCACCAAGGGCATTATTCTGTTCGCAAACCTTTTTGAGATTGTGGGTGAGCATCAACTGTGGCTTCTGACAGTGCCTATGAAAATTTTAGGGCCTATGAATGAGGGAGAACATGTAAAAGGCAGAAAAAAGTAAGGAGACATTAATTGCACTAAAACTTTAAAGTTAAATTTTAAAAAATGTAATTCTTTCTTTGTAGATGCTTGAAGAGAAAAATTTTTCTTGACATTTATCAATCACATTGTTTAACATTAGAATAGTTTAAAGTCTGACATGCCAACTGATGTAATTCAATTTACCCGTGTTCCTGCATATTTTGGAGTGGAAGTTACTGTCGTGTATGGAGTTGATTGGAAGTGTGGAGCAGATTGTGATAGATGATGTGATTTAAGTTTTTGGAGCAGTTAGGAGATTGGAAGAGAAGTGGGCTTGAAAGATAAGCTTTCACACGCTTTAATTGTGAGTGGGATTCAGTAGTCCTGAAGAACACTGGGAGTTCTCTCCACCACATAGTAGCCAAATCCAGGTTTTCCTTATTGGAATTGTCATGAGTGGTCCACATACTGCCTATGTAAATGAACATGACAACACTCTTGCTCACCTCTCTTTCTTTAATCCCCAGGGAACTTTATGTATTTCATGGGCTACTCAAAGTGGTTGCTGTTGTCCAGTCGTTTTGTAGCAGGTAAAGAAACATGTTTAATACGATTTAAACTTTCTGGGAATCTGAACAAAAACTTTGAGCAAATGACAGATTTTAAGCTTAATGCTGTGTATGATAAGTAAATATGTAGTGAATGAGGAAATTGCATGTCTTGAGTGTAACAAATTTTGCATATTCATTTATAGGTATTGGTACAGGTGCTGGCTCATCCATTTTTGGATATCTGACTCGCAGCACAGCCCTTGAAGATCGTGCTATTGTCTTTGCAGCTGTGATGGCATCCCGGCAGGCTGGGCTCTTGATTGGTTCGCTGTCTTCTTTAAGCAGTTTGACATTCAGGCCTAATGTTACTTAAATATGCGCACACACGCTTCCCCTGTTCTCATGTATTTTTCTATATGTTCAATTCCTCTCAAATCACAGGTCCAGGGTTGAACATCTTCCTAAGGTTGTGTGATTTCCAGCTTGGTCCATTTGTTGTGAACAAGTACACTGCTCCAGGAGTAAGGAGTCAACATGCCTGATTCTGCTATTTCATATTTAACCGAAAAGAAAAAAAAAAAAAAAAAATCTGTGAACAACATACAAAGAATGGTTGAGTTAGCTACTGGTTCTGAAATGTTCCTGTTTCAATGTTTAATTCAATTATCAATGATATTATCCGCAAATCTTTTGGAAACCTTATTCCATACTTCATTATTGTGTAATGTATAATTTGACTCCTGCTTGCAGCTTTGCTGGTCTGTGTTGTAATTGTCTGCCTGCAATGTGCAATATCTGTGGAGGCAGTACTAGTTTATAATCAGTTAATTCTGGTAACAATGAAGTTCTCACAGATGGATGTTTAGGGGGGTACTTATTCTGGGTTTATTGGTCTTTATCTCTTTTTTTACAAATAATTCAAAAATAATTGTATCATCATGTTTAGTATGTTTTATGAATGAATGAAGCATCATTAATTCTAGGGGTAAATTCTAAATGGGTTCAGCAGGATAAATGCATATATACAGATATATAAATGAGCTGAATGAGCAAAGGTGGACAGCCATACAGTATTATAGAGTAGTTAATGAAAGACTGCCTTTTTATGTTATAGTGATTAATGTTAATTTGTGTTGTCCATTTCTCATAGGTTTTCATGATATTTAAGTATATGTGGGTGTCAGTTTTTGAGGCTCAGGAATACATAACTTTTTCCATTGAAACTAAGGGTAGTTGTATTTATACATTTCATACTTTTTATGAGTTAGAATTCACCATACAAAGGGTTTTTTAGGAAAAAATTCCTTTTGTAAGGTGGAGAGAGACTGTACAATGCTTCTTTTAATAAACTTCTTCCCAATTTATAAGATGTTGAGGACAGGTGAAAATAAGAACACTCCCTCCCATTCCAGCTGTTCATGTGCCTGCTCTGGACGTTGCTTGAGCTAGCAGTGCTGCTGATGTACTGGGACCTCCCTCCACAAGAAGGCAGTAACAGCAATGTTTTGGTGAGGGAGGTGGAGGAGGAGGGCGAGAGCGATGAGGAGAAACTTCTGATGAGCTCTGAAGAGCACTCTGGGTTTTACGGCACCGTTTCTTCAGAGCAGTTGCAACCGACTGCAGGATGCAGCACTGATTCACCTAGTCTTCCCCCACCCCCCTCTCCCTTGCCGCTATGTATTCGTTTGAACCCCTTCAAGAATGTGAGCACCAGTGGGGGTGAGTCCCTTCTTGCCTCCTTTCAATTTTAATATCCACATGACTTTCTTCACTTCTTCTTGACATTGTAGCCTGTGGTTTTTCTCAGATTCAGACATGTCATTGTGAAGCTCTCCTAAGTGACCTTTCTCTCTACAGATCTTCTGAGGGAAGAGGTAATGGTTCTTCTCATGGCCCAGTTCATCACACTCTTCAACCAGACTGCCTTAGAGGTGTAGTATCATTCTGAGTTGTGTCCATGTGAACTGTACTCATTTGCATTTTTATTTGCTTATTTATCTCATACTTTTTTCCACTTCACTTAAACTGTTAAGCTGCTTACAATTATTTATCTATTTATAAAGCTAGGCCACTTTTACTGGAGCAGTTCAGGGTAATTACCTTGTTCAAGGCTGATGCAGCAGTAGCCATTTGTATAATGACTCACCATTAAATATAACTCCACACTCACCCAGGTTATTAAAAACAGGTTTATCATCTTATTTATCTCTTTATAGTTTGTTTTGTTTAGTTGCTTTATATATAAGTATGTCAGACAAATGGAATCTTTTAAAATTGTAGAATTTTCCCTCTTATTATTGCGTTGTAGTGTGCAATGACATGAAAACATGGATAACTGTTGTGGCTTCCTTTGTGAATCACAGGCCATGGTGACTCCTCTCACACAAAAGTACTTCAACTTTGGTGAGCTGGAGAACAGCGTGATGTACTGCATTTGTGGACTGGAGGTGATAATCACGTTCTTCTTCCTGCGCTGGCTGACTGGACGCATGGCTGAACGTGAAGTTCTGGCCTTAGGACTGATAGTCTCCAACATCTCTTGTGTCTGGTGCCTCATTTTCCTGACCAACCCTCAGGGTGAGTTCTGCTGTCTTGTGTTGAAGTGAACAAATTGTGACTGTGTGTGTGTATTATTTATATATATATATATATATATATATATATATATATATATATATATATATATATATATATATATATATATATATATTATTATTATGAGAGAGAAGAAATAATATAGATGAAATATAACAGAAGCTTCAAGTAATAGACTAAATATTACAAAAAGCTTTGTGATCCAGACAAATGTACCCGCATACAGTCAGTTTGAAAATGGGTGGGGGGGTGTTACTCTTATGTCATAACTGGTATACTTGACATTTTCAGCCTTTTTTTTTTGTTTTTTTTTTTTTTTTCTCTCCCTCCCAGGTGGGTTCCGATGGCAGTTAACAGAGTTCATAATTGGGGTGTTCTTACAGGTACTAGGATTGCCCTTTGTTAGTGTTTCCTTGGTGTCCCTCTTCTCCAAGATAACTGCAGAGAAGAGCCAAGGTGAGCAGCATCACTCCATCATGGCTCTACCCTAACAACAGTTTGGCGGATAATAAGAACTTCTATATATAGGGTTCTATACAATACTTTGTCTTTTGGAAGCTGTCCAACTTTCATATGAAATACATTTTTAACTTCTGTATGAAATACCTCTATTTTCTACAGAAAATGTGGTGTTCTCGTATTATGAACACTCAAAGGCAAATTTTTTAGTTGATTTATTTTATGGTTGTATTTTTTCCTTAGCCAATTTTTGAATATTTGTTTGAGTGAATGAACTTCTGTTCTTGCACCCAGCCTTTAGTTGGCAGTAAAACACGGTCAGACAGACTAAAGAGATGTACCAGTCAAAGTGGAGAATGAACAGAACCTGCTTCACATCCAGTGTTTTCATGTAAAGGCTGGAGCACAACTCTGGGGTTGATGAAAATAGAACAAATAAAAAAGTCTTTTCATTCATGATAACCTTATCCAAGGTTTTTATGAAACCTAAGCCATGAATAAATTTAGGGACATCTGCATTAGGTATTTTGTATTTATGTAAAACTACTGTCTTAATTTTGTGTATGCATAATGTGAAAGTCTTAAGTAGTTATACTGCATTTTAAGATGCCTAAAGAAACTTTCTATATGAAATATTTTTTTACAGTATACATGGAAATCCTGGTGTCATGTGAGGCAATGCAGTGGCACTAAATTTCACAGTAGTATCAACCTAATTTCTTCAGGGTTCAGCCAAGGCATTCGTCGCTCTGTAGGAGGACTGGCCACTATTCTAGGACCCATTTGGGCTGGGGGCCTTACAGGGAACCTTTACATCATGCTAGGGGTCATGATGGGCCTTCTCACGCTGCTCTCTGTAAGTTCTCCTTATGTGAAATGTCAGAGAATCAATGTACGACTTCTTTCTACGCTTGCTCCTTGTGTCTCAAACAATCAAGCTACATGTTTTCAAAGCTGCAGATATTTTCCAGTTTGTCTTTTTGT
This sequence comes from Scleropages formosus, assembly GCF_900964775.1. Classification (NCBI taxonomy): domain Eukaryota; kingdom Metazoa; phylum Chordata; class Actinopteri; order Osteoglossiformes; family Osteoglossidae; genus Scleropages; species Scleropages formosus. The sequence continues at coordinate 24,970,066 of NC_041813.1, forward strand.
CTTCTGTTTAGAAGAGAACAGATATGAGCTGTGTTTCCCGTTGAGCTGTTAGAAGGACGTGTTGTATGGGTTACTCTCATCTAATTCAGCTTGCTTCCAGTGTTTGCAGTTCATGTCTTGTTTGTGACTGCTGGTAACATTACGAGGCAAACGTTTGGCAAATTTTATGGAATGAATCCATCAACAGCTGGGATTTGTAGTGATCAAGTTTTATTTTAACTTTAATAATCTCATCTCATTTTAGTCCGCCCCCATTTTATATTAGTTTATCTTGAAAATAATACAGAAATTGTACTATAACTGTCCAATATTTTTACAGTACCTAATTCAAAAACCATCTGTGTTAAGCTTTTATTGAATGTGGCTTGTTCATATGTTGAGCAGTCAGTGTACTGAATGTAAGCTTTTACATTTTCTAAAATTGAAAAACTTTATCTTTAAACTGAATAGCTTATTGTTTTTCTTATATACATTTATAGGATGTTGTCCCTGCCTCTGTTTCAGGTTATGATGTTTTTCTCCTACAACCGCCTGGTAGAACCACGTATTGTACAGCATGGTGACATTTCAGAGGATTGTGGGTAAAACGGAAGGCAAGAAAGGTAAGGGGTGGCAACTACAACAAACCAGAAATTTGCACTGCAAAGCAGTGAATATTTTATTCTGTCACATTTTCCCACGGATAGTATAATGTTAATTAAAACTTTACTATGATGTTCAGTTGTGTTCTACCTAGAAAATGCATAATTATTGCTCATGTCCTGCCAAGTTAAGAACCTGTAAATCATACTTAATTTCATTTTGTTCTTTTAGAAGTGTATTTAATGTGCTTCCTTTGATCACAAGAGGGGGCCATTGTTCTGTTGTTATAGGAAACATAGTGCATCATCTCGCTTTCTTCTCACTAGTTCTCGTAACATGATGTATTAGCGCGTTAACAGTTTTTTACAGTTCTCTTTTAAAACATGAAAACAGATTTAAGATTTGAAGTCTCTAAAGAATATGGTGAGGAGCACTGGAACTTTATCTACTACAGTAAATGCTTTGTGTGCACAGGACACCATAAAAATAAAATGTCTATTATAGTGCTAGCAAGAGCAATAGTGATGGGTATGGTGTCAAATATTTCAGTATCCTCTCTTCAGCTAAATGAATTCATGTAAGGAAAATTCACATTTGTTCAAAATGTGAAATTAATTTGGAAAATGAGGGGAAAAAAACATTTTAAAAATAGACAAATTGGCTTTTTTCCTTACATTTAGCACTAGTATCTTCACTGAAGGTCTGATTTGTAAACGGTAAACTCATCTTTTCAGAAGTCACATTTATTCACTAATGTATGAAATGCTTAAGTTATTGCATCTATTTTATTTCATAGGAATAATTCACATTTAAATCACTTTTATTATTTATTCATATGTTGAAATGGGACAAGCTGTTTCAGTGTGTGTGTATATGTTGAAATAATTGTCATCTAACAAGCTAAAAAAATGTGTTCAGAGGAAAAACGGTGTCACAAATCGGTATGCTCTAGTATTTTTCTCCAGTTGATTTGCGACAGACATGTCCCAGTCTTAACTGTAGAATAAAGAAGTTCTTACACTGTACTCAAATAACACAACTATGAACTTGCCTACAAAATTTGGTTTAAGATATTATTCCGATGTGGCAAACATCTAATTTATACTTGTACAAGGATACTTTAATATCCTGACTACAATAAAATCCTGTAGTTTTTTTTCTACTATGCTAAATGTACAGAAAATGGTATATTTAACGAAAATAGAGTAACACATGTACCAAGATTAAGCGATTAGCCTTGGTCTTACCTTTCACTACTGCAATAAAATTTTTTCAATTTTATTTTTTTTAAAGAAATTTCAACTGAAACTAGTACATAACTTTCAGAAAGGGTAAACTTTTTCAGTGTCATAGTAGAATATTAATAATTGCAACTTTTTATTCTTTCATTTTTATTCAGTTTTTGTCATGATTTATCACATTTTTGAAGTAATGAGAAATACATTAAAATACAGTGCATTATAACATTTATTTTAATTTATAACTTTACTCTTTGTAGGCTAATATTTTCTGAACTTTTGAAGCATGCCATTCCATATTTATTTTGTAAGAAGTTTAGCCCTGCTTTTTATTTAGTTTTGCTGAATGGATTTTCAAGGGGAAAAAAAATATAGTATCCTATTAACTTAAAAGTTTCACATCAAAAAGTAATTTTGTTTCTATGATCAGTAAGCAGGCTCTAGCAATTTTTTTTGAAAAATCTTAAATATATTACCCGTATTGAAACCGAACGGCTCTCATATAATGTAGTGCTTGTTTTTCAGGCTATTTAACAATATTTTACTACAGTTGAAAATACTTTTTCGCAACTGTACATTCCTTTTCGGGATTTTGTTTTATAATTATTCCAAAAATAGAGACAAACTGCAAAAATAATTGACAAAATAAACATGGGTTTGCTGAAGTCACTTTTTTAAAGTATAAAATTTTACTTATTTATTTTGGTCATTCCTAGACTTTTAGTAATAATAGAACACTTTAATAATATGTTATATAGGTATTTATTAGTGGAAATTGTATTAAATAACAAATCAAGTTATTTTAAATAATTGCATCCGTTACAATACTTCTACAGTACTGCCTTATTTAATAGATTTGTTTCAAAAATACTTTGCGTCCTACCTTAAGTGAACAAGATAATTTTTAATTTAAATTTAAAAGATGTAATATGCACAAAATGGTTTTCTAATTCACGAAGTCTTGTTGTTTGAAACAATAGAGGGCGTTGCACATCCATATAAATCCCAAAGGACTCCAATACTTCCTGATGCAGACTGAGCTAATGGGGGACGAAAGACGTTCTAATTCCTAAAGTCCCCTTCGCTACAAAAATGTCGAGTGTTGAACACAAAATATTAGCGTGCCCTTTCTGTGAACTCGATCAGTGCTAGGGGGTAGACAGGAGTGCTGAGAGTATGGCACAAGTCCAGCAATATAGGGTATTTTTATTCTGTTTTACTGAACCGGCTGTGGCTAGGAGGAGAGGTCTGACCGCGCGATGACCCCGTGTTTGGGGTCAGAAGTTTAGGAAATGGTCACGTGTTTGATTCGACGTAATAGTCATGGGAGGGGTTTATCGAAAACCAGGTTACAAGACGTAAGCTGTAATTGTAATATCGTGAAAGTATAATTGTGGACGGGTGAACTTTCTGTGAACTCGATTATTTTCGGTTGGGGGGGGCTGGAGTTAAAATGAGGCCAAATATGTAAGAGTTGTTGGAACACAATATTTTGTTTTTTGCTGTTGTTTTTTTCACTAGCTCATCCCCGTAGCATGCCCGAAGATTGACCTACAGAGAGCGATGGCAAGGGAATTTCGTGGAGACTGGGACATGGTTTCTGTTGAACAGAGCATGTTACTTTCTGTGCAACGACAACGTTTGCCAGCCATTTTGCTTTCCTCACGTCCCTGTATTGGGAGGATTTAGCATTTTTACATAATATTCAGCTATCTAATACATATGGGAAGGGAAACGATAAAAAAAGTGGAAATATAGCGACTATCAACAAAATTTATATTATGTTCACTTCATTGAGTTTTGGTAAATATAGCATTTCACCCCCCCACCCTTATAAGATCACACTTTGTCCTCTAAGTGCTATCCAGTATTATCACTTGATTGCTGGAATTCCAAAATTAAATTTTTTTTTTTAAATTGTTTTGAAGGGTGTGGCTGTCATCGTTCATGAAATCGCTTTAATTTGTTTTTCCTATCAGTCTTTTAAGCTCATGTAATGTTATTACTAATACTATCTGTTCTCTCTGCCAGCTCTATATGCTGCTACCCATGTAATGTAAGCTAGTTTAAATGGTGATAGCAGACAAACTCACTGTACTTTGAGAGTCACTATCTGCATCTTTATTTCTCTCCCTATTGGTTAAATGCGCTTTTGTTTATTCTGAGACTCACATTGCTTTAGAGCAAAAGCATCAGCTTAATTAATAAATTTAAAAAAACTTGTAATTTTTCTGCAAGGATTATCTGATTTTGAAAAATTATTGGTGAAGGAAGTAATTAAGGAAAGATTCAGTAATTTTAAAAGGATAAGAGATAAGAAATATCAGATAAAGAAAATCGAGTTGTTGATTTGTGCTGTGTTTTTGTCAGGATGGCTGCAGGTTTGGTGGTGGTTTTTCTTGCTATGTTACGTGATTCAGGGATCGATTCTATTAAAATTTCATCGAAATGATGGAAAATATCAGGCGTTGCATGAACAGTGGAATAGTGCTTACAGGCTACAGTACAATATTGTTTTCTTGTTAGCTCTTTCTGTCACTTTGAACACTAACATTTCTCTTATTGTTATTAAAGAAAGCTACATGCTCTGTCCGGTTCTTTTATTTTTAAAATTGGACCTGTCCATATCCTATCTTAACAAAATTGTTGGATTATCCTACTTGCTGACAGGTGCTCAACTGCCACAGACAATGGTAGATCATGGCAACAAATATCCTTTTTAGAATACAAACAGTATCCCTGGCTTTTGGTTCTTAACGGTGGCGGAGCACCATCACTAGCTCCCCTGCCATCCTCCCTGTGGGCATCCAGATTAGTGCCCCATCTGTGTCACCAGTGCATGTGGGCGCGAGTGCTAAGCCGATGGGAGCTGTGCTCAACGAGGCACCGCAATTGTTAACCCTGATTAACTTGATGTGGCGTTCAGTGGAGGAACAGTGTGAAAATCAAGTGCGCGGCATGACCCACTGCCCTGCCGTTGAACCGAACAGAAATGGGGCGGGCGGGCGGGCGGGGGGGGCGGCAGGGAGGGAAGGAGGCAAACTGAGACAAGTTTGTAATGGCACGCTGTGGCCTTCGCTGCTAGCGAAATAAGTAGAGAATGGGAAGGAATGTGACAAATAGACTGCAGGGATGCAGTTGTCCTTCGTTTATTCCACTGGTCATTTTGTACAAAATAAAATCTTACGTAATTAGTTAAGGAAAAAAAAACTAATTCTCATCAACCTAAGCACTTCTCATTTAAGGGTTCTGTGCCCTTTTTCTTATTTTCATTTCACTGGATTTTACAGAAATTAATAATAGTTTGTCAATTCAAGTGAAACTAATCAAAAGAATTACCTGCCACACAGCAAACATAGCTCAGTTATATATTGGCCATGATACCAGCACCCTATGTTGACAGAAGCTGGTGACTGATTGATGAGACATGCCTACGTAAACTGGGAAATCAAGTTTTTGGCACTCAGCTACAATGCCTTTCTACTTATCATTCATTTATGTATCTATTTTATATATATATAATATATATATATATAATATCATGCAGTACAAATACACAATACATAAACAGATACATACAAATAAGACAAAACACTGATCTCTGACATGGTGGTATCAAAAATGTAAAAATGTATGTGTAAATACAGTGCTGCTTGAAGGTATGTGAACCCTGTATGAATGGTCAATATTGTATAAACCAATAAGTTTAGAAAGTTTACATCCTAAAGTTATAAAATGAATAAATGATTGATTTACTGATTCTAAGTATCTGCTTGGTTTAACCAGTGCAACTGGGGGTTCACTTATTTTTGCACTTGCACTACTTCCATTTCTCTACTATACACGATTTCCTTTAAACCAACTTACAGTATGGAATTGGTCATTATACACCTATTATGTCACATGAGAAACACTGCTTCTCTTTCAGTAACCGCGCACACACACACACACACACACACACATCTTCTGAACCGCTTGTCCCATACGGGGTCACGGGGAACCAGAGCCTAACCTGGCAACTCAGGGTGCAAGGCCGGAGGGGGAGGGGACACACCCAGGATGGGACACCAGTCCGTCGCAAGGCACCCCAAGTGGGACTCAAACCCCAGACCCACTGAAGAGTGGGACCCAGTCCAACCCACTGCGCCACTGCGCCCCCCTTTCAGTAACCATTTTGTGGTAAATATAAAGGACACCGGGCATCCACATATTTTCAAGCAATACTATGTAATTTAAATATATTCAGAAACCATTTGGCAGGGTAATACTGTTTGCTGCTTTGCTGACAAAAGTTACAAAAAATTGAAAGCTTTTCTTAGATTATTAGCAGATAAATATTTTCAAAATTCCTTCATGAAATTTTGGTTTTTGTTTAAAATGTTTAAAGTGTTTGCTGAGTAATGTTTGGCTAGGGTAGTACTTGTCTCAGTATTAAATTCTATAGTCCAGTTTGTGTTCAACTTCAGTCCAGTGTTATTTTTAATGTGATGAAGCAGTATTGATTCAGTGCTTATTTAGTATCTTTTTAATGAATTACTGTTTACTGAAAGTGTAATTTTAAAGTATAAAAATATATTTGCATGACATTCAATCTGTAAATGAACATTAGAAATACTAATTTGAAAACAGTTTAAATGGAAGTATTAAGTTTTCATTGGAAAAAAGTTCTATTGCAGAATTGACATGGAAGAGCTCCCTATCCATGCACTACCTCTCTCCATAGTTCTGAGGTTTTTCTGGTCTCTGAGATTAATATAAAATCATGATTAAGCAGTTTCCTATTTTAGGTTTGCAATCAGCTTTCTGGAAATGAAGCTAAAAATTCTTTCAATTAAATAATAATTTCAAATAATGTAGATGTTTCATAATTCAATTAACCATTTCAAAAAGTGAAATGCATGAGATAAATTAGACTAGATTCAATGTGTATTATGTCACTGTGCACCTTTACCTATGGATAATTTATTTAAAAGATCTTTTTTATACAAAAAGCTTTTGTGTTACAGTCATGTAGAGGTATACTGTTGGCTTGGGAAACAGATTGGAAAGGCAGTGATGGATGGATGGATAGATATATGGATAGGTGACAGTGACATGCATCAATGTGGTTTGACAGAGAAACTGATGGAGAATGGAAGGGAAGAGGGATTTGGGTGATCTTTGAGGGAGGTCCTTCCTTCTGTTGCCATTACAAACCCTTGACCTGGGATTAAGCACAAGGCACATTAGCAGTTTTGTTTCATATGCAAGTGGTGTGTTGTTAAATCACTCATTAAATCCAGTTAGCAAAGCTTTTAATTTGACTGTGGTGCTCTTGGGTGACAGTATGCACTTTGGAAACCATGGCCTTTCAACAGCGACTTCCATCCATAATGAGGGAAGAAAGACCTTGTTTACTCTTATCAGACACACAACTGGTAGAGGCATCTTTGTTGCTCTGTTCTCAGGACTTTGCTGAAATAATTAAGAAAAAACGTGTTAACTTTAAACCCGAAAGGGAATAAAACAAACTGAAGTCAAGGAAGATAATTGCTGATAGTTGTCTGATGTTCCGTAGACAACATGTAAACATATGTCAATAATTTAGGAAATTATACTTTAATGCACTTTTCATTTTGTTTTAGATTAACTGTCATTAAATCATTAGCTTTACGTCTGTTTGCTGGTGTCTTCACCTGTTTATTTTATTAATAATGAATACTTTGTCAGCAGATCTTGTTAATTTGAGAATTGTGTGAATATTTAAAAGACAATTCCACATTGAAGGTAAGTAGGGATTTCACTGACATGCTTGCCAAATTAATTGCAATTGCAATTTGTGCAGTCGATAATTTGGCAGAAATTACATGTATGTTAAATTAATAAGCTCTGGTGATTGCTGTTTCTGCCCTATGAGGCCACTGACTCTGTTTAATTAATTAGGACTGATTAAGATTTTATTTTAATTCTGAACTGGATTTGACATCTCTTCTGATTTTGTTATGCTTAATTCTGCCAAAATGTCACAATCGTGGTTGGTCTTTCTAGACGGTGGTAGGATTTTTTTTTTTTTTTTTTTTTTCCTCCCCCGTAAAATTTCAATTATTAGTATGCCTTTAATTTGACACAAAAAACAGACATAATAGATACAAATAATTTGATTTGGTACATTCAACTACCAGTGCTCTCTCAGTGTAGCTAGAACAGTGGCTGTTACACTTGTCCTCAACATCTACTAAGTTTATCAAAACACCATCTTAAGTTAGTGCATGTAAACACTTTCTTGAGTTATTCACATTTTATCAGTTTTTTTTTTCTTTTCACCCATGAAAATGTGTTTTGGAACAAAATTGGTGACTTGTATAATAAGAATTTAAGAGTTCGTTACATTAATAAAGTTAACATTTTTTCAGGGCTTTCATTAAACATAGGATATTAGTACATGAAGCCGGATATCAATGCTAATAATTTAAAAATATTAATTCATCGTAGTTTATAGATTTATATAGTTTTTTTTCATAATATTATAGAAAAAAGATAAAGGACGATGATGATTATTATTATAGTTTACAAAGCATTACTGCATTAAAAAGTTAAATTTCTTATTACAGTAATATGCATATATCGTGCTACATTTACATAGTATTTCAGGCTGCTTTGTCATTAAGTTAATGTTATTTTTTTCTGTTAGATATAAAAAAAATATATAAATAAATACACACACACACACACATTTTCAGAACCGCTTGTCCCTGACGGGGTCACGGGGAACCGGAGCCTACCCGGCAACAGAGGGCGTAAGGCCGGAGGGGGAAGGGGATACACCCAGGACGGGACGCCAGTCCATCACAAGGCACCCCAAGCGGGACTCGAACCCCAGACCCACCGGAGAGTAGGACTGCAGTCCAACCCACTGCGCCACCGCACCCCCTCATATAAATAAATATATATTTCTAAAATATTTTCTGTTTTTTGACTGTCATGCCCCACATATAAATCACACACACAAACAATGTCTACAACTGCTTGTCCTGAGCGGGACTGCGGTGAGCCGGAGCCCAACCCGGCGTTACAAGGCACAAAACTGATGCGGGAGGGGACACACACCAGATGGGACGCCAGTGTGCCCCAAGGCACCTAAAGCAGGACTCGAACCCCAGACCCACCCCACATATAAATCAGTCTGATAAATAATTTCACTATACATTATTGTCATGTGATGCTGTTTCTAGTGGGATAATATACTTTTTTTCAAGAAGGAATCTTTTTTATGTTTACATTTATTCATTTAGCAGATGCTTTTCTCCAAAGTGATGTACAACTCAGAGAAAACAAAAGTGCATTTCACCATTGGACAAACAGATATGGATGCAGAAGTTCCAATACCACCGTCAAAGCAGCGTACATTACATGAAAAGATACATATAATATACGTACACATTATGTTGTGAAAATTTACAGAAAAGATAGAACCAAAGGAATGTGAGTTTGAAAAAGATGTGTTTCGAGACCTTTCTTGAATATTGAGAGGGTTTCAGCAGTTCTGAGAGACAGTGGGAGTCATTCAACCGCACCAGACCCAGAAAGGAGAACTTTCAGACTTTTAATTCGGACCTCTTTTGAGTCAGACCACCATGGTGGAGAAGCATAGCTGTCTGGCTGGCATATAGGAGTGTACCTCTCACTTCTGTTTTGAGCTCTGAACTTTTCTGATACAATTTTTAATATAGTATGCTATGATGAATTTCAAATATGTTCCTCTTGATACACTACATAACAGCAGTTTTTCTAATGTGCCTGCAGTTATGGCCCCATTTGAACTTTGTTTCCTCATTGCTTTAGAAGCTGAAGTATTCATGTTCAGATTGTAGACTTTTATAACTGTCATATTTTGATAATTTGTTTTTAATTTTAAATGACTAATCTATTCAACTTCTTTTCCACTTGTGAATTAATTACTTTAATATTTGGGTGAAGTGTCATGTGCGATTTATTTTATCCAGCCTTAGATATACTGTAGCTATAGTCGTTTTTATTTCTTATTTGACACATGAAATTCTCATGTTTTATTTTTTTTTTTTTTTTTTTTTCTGTGTCTAGTGTATCATTTTTTACCGGTTTATGGAATTAATGGAATGATAATAGTAACATGGCTTGTAAATTCTATTCTCATTTCTAATTATAGTAGTTATAGATATATTTTTCTAAAGACAATCTTGAATTTGTGTACATATCACTCAGTTTTTGTTTTTTCATCTTTTTTGACTCTAATACAGACAAAAGAGTATTTTGAAACAGTGTTTTGTAATGTCTTCTTTACAACTTCTAGACTGTAGCAGAAGGTCATTTCTGTCTCCATGTCTCTGTTAGACACATTAATACTTGATAGTAATCATTTGCCAACATGAGACCATTTTTGCAGTGGCCCATGTCAACCACGATGAGTACAACTTAATGGATGACCATGAAAAGGATATTTTTAAATATTCTGACTAAGTGGTAAAGCAGCAGTAATTAAAGTTGGAAGTGGGAATTGAAGCTTTGAAGCATACATTCCAGAATCTTCTACTCTCTAGCTAGCTGAATTACCCTCCCAAAATGGGCAGTGTACATTGCTGACCCGTTGAGCTGCTGACCCATTATGTATGAGCCATTGGTAAACCACTGGGCCACAGCTGTTTCCTCGTGGTGATGGGGAAATGGTTACCTGGGATGCCCTGACCCCACACTCTAAGTGTGAACACAGGAAGTGGAGAACCGGGTGCCTGAACTTTTCACCCTGATTTCCCCATCGCAGGGGAGGGGGGGTTCCGAAAGCGATGCAGGTGCTGAGCTTTTCTGAATCAAAGCCTACGGTCGTGACTTCGGCCTCTCACTGAGGATTAGAGCTGGTGCCCCACTAACCTGACCTTTAATACTCCTCAGTGATGAAGGAAAGCTGTGCCCACTGGAGATAGAAACTGGGTTCCCCGCAGACCTGCCTCTTCACATTCATTTTGTGTTGTTTAGAATAAGAAAGAGTTATCCTTTTTATCCAGTATTTTTTTTAATGCGGGGATTGTACTTTTCCTATTATATTAATACTTCTAAATCAATAGAATTTACCACAGTCAGAATACAACTGCAGTCCCAACTGTGACAGCTGGAAACCATACATGAAAGTATGGCAGTTTTCTGCTGTGTGTTTCAACCCCAGTAAGTTATTGCAACAGTACGTTCATATTTTACATTTACAGCTATGCTTTCGATGGATATGCTTCTCCAAAGTAACATATACCTTGTACATCAACATGTAGACCACTATTTTGATCACAATAATTCAACAATTAAATTTCCAAGTAATATCCTACTTAGTATTTTGTCTAAAGAATTTTCAAATTTTGGATGTAAAAGTGTACTGTTACTACCAATGTTAATATTGTTATTGTTGTTATTATAAATATATGAATACTATTTTACAAAATTACATGCCAAAGTATTAAATCATTAACTTGTTTCGATAACTCTGAATTAGAACATGTAAAAAAAAAAAAAAAAAAAAAAAAAACATCTCTTAATTAACAGATTTATCAGAGCAGTGGCTTTTGTTGTTTTGGAAAAATATGAAAATTCCAATCAGAAAGGTTGTGCTTTCTGACAGTTTTATCTTTTGAGGTTTGCTGGAATGATATGGAAATATATATTCCCTTTGACATTAACAAAACATTGTTTTTTTTCTCTTTTCAATGTATAAAAGAGAAATGTGAGATACACTAAATTTTAAAGTATTTACATAGGAATACACAATTTTATATTACTTTATCAGGTGTAAGTATTTGTAGAACATTATTGACAGTTACAGTATAATGGTTGTTTATTTTTAAAATGCACTTTTTCCAAAGGTGTTTGTGTACATTCAGTGTCATTTAATTCTTCCCTTTTAAATTACTCAATCAGTTACTTTAAATGACTTTAAGCTTGAATTCTAGTAAAATGCAGAATATGTGTTGGAACTGACATGTTATTTATTTATTTATTTATTACCCTTAATGGAAAGGGGATATTTAGTCCTGATGTTGACAGTATTTGAGTGAAACATTTCTTTTTGAAATTTTACTTTTTTCTCAATGAGAATTGCGGTTTTTCTAAAATTAATAATTTGTCAGTTTTCCCAGAATATACATATAATCACTAACACATTTTTTATGTATACATTCTGTTTTCCAGAGATTAGGCGTCTGCTAGATTATATGTACTGTATGCGTTCGGAGGCATTGTTGTGGTGCCATAGTTCAACGTCTTCACGCTTGTCGCATGAAGATGACAAGCCAACAAAAAAGGGAAGTGACAAAACACCCACAGTGTCACCCACAGTGTCACCCACAGTAACACCCACACTGTCCACTTGGGCAGGACAGGCGTACCTGGCTGCAGCTGATCCATGTGCATTCATTATCTTGGACTGTGTGTGTTAGCCATGCACTGCTGGACATCATGCCTGGCAGCCGTCAGGCCGTATCTACCGCGCCTGTGTACAGCATGTCTAATCAGCTGCGTTTCCTGACAACTTCTCAAACACACTTGTCAGGTTCTGCTGAGCAACTTTCCAATTAAAAGGCAGTGACACCATCGGCAAACTAAGGAAGTTAACTGTACAGTACGGTTGCTCAGTATTGCACTAGTACAGACTCCATGTATCTCATATATGTGTGTGTGTGTGTGTGTGTGTGTGTGTGTGTATATATATATATACACACACACATATATTCATTTTTAGTTTTCCAGTGCTGAAATTATAAATTTTCCCTTTTGCCAGCCCATTAATCCCAATCCATATAATACTGATCCATATGGAAATCTATTGAATTTATACCTAGAAATCTGAGTTGTGGTAATGCTTGTACAGAAACCAATATTTTCTTCTTAACAGGAGTCAAATTTTTACTAACATTTTCAGTCAGTGCCCCATTTTGGTTTGGTGCCTTCTGGTCCACTGTTTACATCTCCATCACTGAGCACTGTTGGAATTCAATACTCCGTACTTGTTTGATTGTTCCATCAAGGCAGTTGCAGGTGCTGTGCACTGTGATTGTCACTCATTAAAAATCAAACTAATTGTTTGCGAGCTTAGTCACCCTTTTGCTCCTCAGTGGAAAAATGGGTCATAAGTTGCTTTGTTTCTCAACCAAATTATGTTGCTAAATTATAACGAGAAAATACTTAATCATAATTAAAGGTTTAAAAATTAATTCATAAATAATTGAACCATAAATGACTCTTTAGTTCTTGTACTGCTTCCTGTCCACTAGATGACGGTGTGTTCCCCAGATTTTCAGCTCCAGTGAGGTGTTTGCGCAGAGACGGCTCTTGAAGAACTAATGAATCAGTGTGAGTGAGAGGCACTGAGTGAGTGATGACCCCTCGATGAACTGCAGATTCTGGCTCGAGCCCAGCAGAATAGTGCTGAGTGTTTAAAAGTGCACTGGAGTTGATAACTGAAAAAGAAATTGTAAATTGAAGGAGATGATGGGGGAGTGTGTATGCATGCCCGACAGAGTGTTAGTCTGCTGGGTTGCTTGGGTAAGGTTTCTAAATATCAGCAGATCAATACATCACATTTTTTCAACACTCCTTTGTCAATCAGCTGTTGCCGACACTATGGCCTTCGTCAGGTCCGCTGATACTGAGATCTTCGCATTGTTTGCGTTGTTCACGGACCCCGGTTTATTTTCATAACAGTTAGGATAATTCATACTCAAATCGCTTCTCAAAGACATCAAAATTCAGCTCATAACATATTGAGTACAGCTCCTGCCTTAGGATCCGAAACTCACTGGTTTGAGTCTCACCTACTGCTGTAGTGCCCTTGAAAGGTGCTTAACCCAAGTTGCTCCAGTAAAATTACTCTGCTGTTTGAAAGGGTAAATAACTGTTAGTAGAATAACATTGCAACTTAGTTTGGAGAAAGCCATCAGCTAAATGAATAAATATGAATTTAAAATGTCAGTCTTCACTTTGTTCACTACCCACTCCTAATCGTAGCTGGTTAGGAACAAGGAGCAAGGCTAGAAACATGTGTTGGACTGGACTGTTATGGGTACAGAAGGGACAAAGGCAAAACTGAAAACAAGTCTCAAAAACACAAATACCAACTGAATTACGAAACACTGGCGGTCCTCAGTTGGCCAAGAAAGGTCTATTCGGCAAGTTTCTATTGCTCAGGTTTATAGTAAATCTCCTCATATAAACACCCTTCACAGCTTGTTAACCCTCCTGCCAGAAAGCTGATATGTGGACAGATCAAGGGTTGAGCCAATTGTTGCCGTCTGGACAGCGGTATAAGAATCGGAGCCTTGTGGGTGACAACGTGCTGAAAATCTTCTCTTGTTGCTCCTAAACTTGCCATGTCAGCATTTTCCTGTTTCTCAGAACATTCAATTAAATTTATTTATTTTTTTTTATTTTTAAGCCTCATGGACTTAGTGATGTTATAATTGTATCAAGATTTCTTTTTTTAATACAGGGTAGAGAAACAAAACTTACTTGAAGCCAAAGCATTTGAGACCCCCCCCCCCATTAAATTGCCTTAACAGTTATCAGGAAAAATTAGGATTTTATTTCATAACAATGTTAAATTTCACAAATCGCCACTTCCCAGAAATCCACAGCAGACTTTTCCCATCACAGCATGCACAATTTAAGAACGTCCTTCTCCACCAGATGACTAAGAAGATGTGCTGATAGGGGCCTGGGAAATGCAGCCCCTCTAATCCTGTCAGGAAACTGGAGAAAGGAAGAAAGGGACCATCCCAAAATGTGAAGTCATGATCCCAGCATCGTTCACACGCTATGCCAAACTGGTTTCGAGAGAAGGAATCTGGGACGCAATCCCTGTGACTTTCGTGGCTCTCATTTTGAAATTCAGTCAAAATAAATTGACAGTTCAGATCTCTGTAAAAGATTAGCATCAAATTCTTAGGTACTTAATAATAATGATAATAGTAATAACTGCAATGCCTAATAACTTCACCAGAAATCCTCTTTTGATTTTAACATTTGTTTGTATTATTTTTTTTTATACAAAACTCTTCCTCTGCAAAGTAATTAGAAATCAAGGGTGGCTACATGATAATTTGACTCAGCCATATAGGGATCAGAAAATAGAGGTATTTATTATACGAAGATTGACATTTTTAAGTTATAAAGCTTATTATTCTGTGACACTAGGGGAAAAAAGCGTACAGTTGGCAGACCTCTTGACAGGAGCCCAAATGTTCATTAACCTGCCTTTAATAAATCTGAATTATTTTTACATGTTATTAAATCTTGTCACTCCCCTGGAAAATACCAGGAATATTTTAGTCTGAAGCCGGAGAAGAAAAAAATGCAAGGGCTCAATGACGGGATTGTTAAACCCTGTCAAAGTAGTGTATTGTGAGGAGTGAAGTAGACATTGATGATGCCCGATGCATTGTGAGAAAGGGCAGTTCAGGAAAGTTCATTCTAGGCATTCTGCAGCAGGGACAGTGATGGCTGTACAAAATGAAGCACAGAGAGCCCAAAAGCTTGGCTTTTTCTAATTGAGACTTTTCAAATATATAAATACTTCCTGTTTTCCTTGACTAATATAGAAGTGGAATGAATGAGAGAAGTAATTTTTATCAGCAGTTTAAGATAGTGTTTAATCTGAACCTTTCCTGAATCCCAGGCTGTGGAATGAGCTTCCACTCAATGTCAGGTGTGCTACCAGTCTTCTGAGGTTCTGCCACTCTTGGAAGACTCTTCACTCATCATCTTGGAACAGTCTAAACATCTTACTTCCCATAGTACTTCGACTTGTCCCTTGGCCTATTTCTTTGTGAAAGCTTGCCATTAGAAATATATTTGGCAGCTGAGGTGATTGAGTCTGATGTTCAGATGATCACTGATCTTCAAGATGTTGATTTTCCCTTATTTGGTAACTACATGTTTACACCAAAAATTCCAATTTCAGTAATCCACTGAACATCAAACTTGACTTTGTTGCTAGTCACCTGGGCCTTGCCTCTTGTTATATTTTATTGTCATTAATATTGACAAGTGTGTTGTCATCACAAGCTATAATAGTCCTTTAAACCCTTCTGTATTGTATTTGTGTGTGTTTTTTTTTTTTTTTTTAAACAAACCAAATGTTGTAAGTTGCCTTAGACAAAGGTGCCAGTAAAATAATTATAGCATCATCATCATCATCTAAACAAATATGTATTTTCATCTTCATATTTTTAAGAGACACATTTCTGTCTACTTCTACTTCTCAAAAACATTATCTCATCTGGGAACACCAAAATAAAATATTTATGTGTACATTGGATATATTAGATATACCTCTGATATATTGTGCTAACAAGGAAACCAAAACTGAGCTGTCTTCTTCGTTAAAGCGTTACACACCAAACCCAGTAACTAACTGAATATAAGTGAGGGACATAATATAGGTAATATAGAAGATATAAAGATAATCAAAATGACTTTTTTGATAGGAATCTTTATTGTTTTTTTTTTTTTTTTAAAAATTGTACAAAAAAAACATTGAACAGATCTATACCCTTAAAGTTTAAAAGAACATGAACAAAAAACAATACTAATATATTTATTCATTTAGTTGGCGCTTTTCTTCAGAGCAGCTTACAAGGTTAAGGTACCTACAATTATTTACCCATTTCTACAGCTGGGCCTTTTTACTAGAACAATTTAGGGTAAATATATTGCTCAGGAGTACTACAGCTGGAGGTGGGATTCAAACTTGCAATAATAATAATAATAATAATAATAATAATAATAATAATAATAATGATGATGATGATGATGATGATGAAGCTGCAATGCTTTAAACTCTTAAAAAGCACACCAACTACTGTGCCCGAGTGCCAGATCTGGCCAGTGTAACCAGTTCCTGTGTAATGCAAAGAGCTGGCAGTATTATGCCAGCTGTCACTCTGTGAATTGCTCTTGGTGCACTGCTCCTGAGGGATTCTCTCAGATCCTACTGGAGACAGTGGGTCAGACACTGTTGGGCTCCAGTTACATCCAGACTCCTGACTTTAACAAGCGGTCTGCTTTCATGAACCAAATGCATTAATCATGCTTCTGCTCGTGTGCACTTCCTGAAACTGCAGCTGGAAAGTGTAACAGCCTTTACTCCGTTGCTTTCTGAACTGCTTCTATTTGCTTCCATTTATATTTTTATATGTATGTTTTTCTGTACTTTTGCTACACTCTCAAATAATTCTTTACTTGTGTAATTTAATCAAGTAAAGCATATGACATTGCGATACCAGGCTGCTAAAGTATTGTAACATGTCTGTTATTACTTCTCTAAGGATTTTTTTTTTTTTTAAATCTGAAAATTTACAAGTTATAGCCAGAGACTAATAAAAATCTGCAGGACACACCAAATATTTCATAGAGAAAGCTATGTAAAATATAGATGATTGTTTCTCCTATTTTCTCTGTAATTAATATACTTCAGTTTTAATCCACTTTTTCAGTTTGACTTTCAGCTGCAAAAACTATATTGTGTTCTCGAAAACACAGTGCTGGAGAACTTCTATTTAAATTCTATATCATAGATAGGTTTTTCAAGAGTAATATTTTACCTGAGTTGGAAAAAATTAGGATCGTGGCAATATAAAGCCTAATCTAGTAAGTAGTATATACAGAAGTCTGCAAGTGAGGTTGTGGGATGAATCCAAACTACCTAAACAAAACCCATGGGTTGAACACAGGGAGAACAAACAAACTTCACATAAACAGAGCAAAAGTAGCATTTGGGGTATCAAAATGTGCATTTCTGGATTAAACGTTTTTTTTTTTTGTCAATATTATTATACACAGTATTGTCATAATAAAATTATTATTATTATTATTATTATTATAACACAGTTTTTTGCTTAGCTGAACATTTTATTTAAAAGGTTTACAGTGTTAGATCCATTTATAGCATGAGGTATTTTCACTGCAGCAGTTCAGGGTAAGTACAATGTTCGTGTAATATACTTTTATCCTTTTTACCCTTTGTAAGAGATGTAAAGAATTTAAAAACCAGTGCTGTTGCCGAATTTACTAGTAAAAACAGATTAAAATTCTCACTGAGTTTGATGAGAGAGAGACCATTAGGAAACTGACAGAAGAACATCAGAAGCAAACTGCTGAACTACAAACTGTGACAGTGAATAATGTGGTAATCGAAAAAGAAAGCTGCCCGGCAGGACTACTTCTGATTGATCAGTGATTTGAAAATGAGCATTCAAGATGCAGACATTCAGGGATCACTGCTTTTGTTCTGAGCCACGGTGAAATGGAGAACGGCCGCACGGCTTCCAGGATTTTGTCCGCGGTGATGTGAGACCCAGTGACATCATCTACAAGCTGCTAAAGGACAGCAATCGTCTTCAGAGACTTTGATGTGGATGCCGGTGTCATTTCTAGTCATAGCCCTGCAACCTCTCTGGAGAAGGTGTCATTAACTGATATGAGAAAACTTCTTCAGAAAATGTGGGCCAAGCTTTATCATGTGATGCTGAAAGCAGATGCTGGTTACAGAAAGCAAAATAAATGATATTATTTCATTCATTTCTTTTAATAAAGGACTAGGGTATTCATCAGTTTATGAACCCCACCACTTTGGATGTTTAATAAGGTATGTAAATTTATCTCTCCCCACTGAATTTTAACCATGTCCATGACAAACTGCTGTTTGGATCAAACTTTGCAGACATAGCCTTGCCACTGATAGCATACAATGCATTCTAAAGACCTGAAAGACTTTGTTATGAGAGGAATTGTGTAAATTGGGACTGAGTGCCATCTGTGACTAAAGTCTGTATTTGGGAGGACAAACACAAGAATGAAGGGAACGTGACATGTCTTTTCTCGAAGAAAACATCATTGTTTACACTAGCATGCAAGAAAATGAGATATGAATTAATAAATTGTATAATCATGAAATCCTGCTTTAAATTACCAAGCCTAGATAAACTCTTGGGACCCTTGGACCTATCTACATTTTATCTGCTGTGCTTTCCACAGTGTGTTTACAAAAGAGTTTAAAGAAGGTTCTCTCTTTACACTGACCAGAGCATTTCAATCAGTCATTTATAGCATTCCTTGCACATCTACACTTATGACCTGTGCTGTTGCTACACAGGCTCAAAATAAAAAGAGAAAACAATTAATTTATCATGTAAAATACACTCATGAGCATTTCCCTCCAAAACTTCAATACCAAACTCTACCCCCATTCCCACATGGAAAGAATTTGTGGATTTACTTTTTCCCAAGGCTCTGTAACAGTCTGCAAATTCTTTTTACAAAGCAAGAAAAGTGGGTGGCCATCGATGTTAAGTGTTTGTACAAATGGACAGAATGTATAAAGAATGATCACTCCCCCTTCTTCTCCCACAATCCCCAAAGTGTCAAGTTTTCTTGGAGGGACCAATAAGCCCAGACATCAGTGCTAGAAGTTGCAGTGTGACTCACAGGCTCAACCATTTCATACCTTGAAAATGGTGTTAAAAGTTCCCCGGAAACATTCCTTGCAGGTTTTTGCTGGTTCAGCTAGTTCTTGTTATTGTTCACATTGCTGGTGGCTGTCTGACAGTCTGTAAATTGTGCCGAGTTTTCCCTGCTAAGACAGAAGCTCGAGGTCTGGGCCAAAGCAGTAAAGAGATGCTGAGTGGAATTGTTTATCCTTTCACCTTCCAACATTCCCTCCCTTCTGTCTCGACCTCCCTTCCCCATTTCCATTAAATCCAAAAATGGAACCTGTGGGAGACTGAAGCAATATTAACAGAGGGAGCTGGCTTTCAACAGGTGGACAATCTTTCCATTGACTTGTTGTGAGGCTTGGCGAAGATCTTGAATCTCAGATAGGTGACGTGAATGAACTGGGCTATGTCCTGTTTTTATTTCTGTGAACACAAGAGTTAGCGAGAGCAAGACATTTTGCTGAACTCCTTCACCATTTAGGTAGACACTACTGATTCGGAGCATAAGGACACTGCTGAGATTTCTAATGCTGCATGTATCATTGACTACAAATCCTTTTTCCTGTCTGGTAGTCTATTCATCTTTTATTATTATTTTATTATGTACTTTTTTATTTATAGCCAATTACCAGACTATTATTGTTCCTTATATTGTATGCATTTCTTTCCTTCTGTACCAATTTATTTTGCTATAATGCCCATATTGATGTGACACTGCACTACCTTTGAAAGTTCTAAATATGAAGACAAAGCATCCCTGTAACTAGTAATTTTTAACCAGTAGGGATATGAGACTGAAAGAACTTGAAATGCTTTTTGTTCGGAAAACACAACTATAACAAGTAAGTTTTGGGGTGTATTAACAGATTGTCATACATGTACATCCAAAGTGTTTTGTGTGGATCTACTTGACGGTTAAAATCTGTGGAAATTCTATGCTGAAACAAATATATTGAAAAATAGAAAATGAAGAAATAAAATATCTTTATGCTTTACTGTGTCTTGCCAGTGACTCACCGAAAAACCAAGAATTGTCTCAAAAAGATCAGTTCCAGCATTTCCCCAATCCATTACCAGCTCTTCATCTCTTAATGAGATGAGACACTAATGAGAATTTTTACAAATATGTTCAGTTGTCACTTTTTCTTTTCTTTCTTTTTTTTTTTAACCTTTCCCCATTGCCTCTATCAGCATCCTCCCTCCTTTTTTCACAGTCACAATAGACCCCCTCAATTCAGCGTGTTTGATCTGGGGAATGAAAAGAGGAGCTCTTCACCTCTCTGTCATTCTCTGTGTTTCCTTCCTTTTATTCTTCTATTATATATTTATTTATTTCCCCCCACTCACTCATCACTCCCCTCTCTGAGCTGCCCCTCTTGTGCCCTTTTGCAAATGGGGCTTATAGTTCTCAATCACCACGTCCCACTCAGTAACCTGGCCAACTTGTCCAATTCTCATGTGTTCTGGCTCGTCTTTGAAGCTCAGGGAGAGTTAGATTCAGTACTAGTAATGTGATTACAGCATTTTATAATAACAATGATAACAGCACAAGCTATTAATCTAGATGGCATGTTCATGTAATGCTGCTAAACCTGGATCTAGTTCAAAACTGTTGACCGAAGCAGCCTGGATTCAAAATGGTCCCAAGAAAAGCGTACCGTGGAAGCACCATCCTTGCTACTGACCATTGTCACTTCATACATAACTGTACACATAAATATTCTGAATCCATCATAACAGCTCTTTATCAAAGGTACTGAAGTGTTCCAAATATTATTTCAACACACTGATATTTGCTAGTTTTACATATAATGATTATAACCTGCTTCTTTACCATATGATCAACGGACACAATTACTTCAGTAGTTAACACTAGTTATCACAGCACAATATAAAAAAGCAGTTCGTTTTCATTTGTTACTCTGTAATACTGTATGGCTGTCTTCATTTTTTTCTTCAGCTCTTTCGTAGCTATGACGTAATTAACAAACAAAAACAAAACACAGATATAGACGATACTCAATGTCGTCTATTATTTCAGCCCTTAATTTCCTTCCATCCTTCCACTTTCAATAACTGCTTGTACTAAGCAGGCTCGTGATGAGCGGGAGCCTGTTCCAGAATCGTTGGACAGAATCAACCTTTAATTAAAAAAATGAACAGTACAGACAAAATATATGAATGAAAACATTGCCAATGAATTCATTCTCACAAAAAAGGCCATGGTTTGGATAGCCCATGATTATGTACACTATGACATGTTATAGCAGCTGAAAACAGCAAATGACGGTGAATAGCATTTAAGAGCGTAATGCAGCACAAGGCAAATTATAGAAGAAGACCACATGGTAGCTTCGGTCTTGCACCTTTCAGCTGTTAGGAGGTGCCAAATCCAAATGTGGTGCTTTTAAATGTGAAGGTGTGCCTTGTAAGCTAAAGTGGAGGTGTAAAATAAAACTCCTCGTAAAGTCGAATTCTTGTAGCTTGAATGGGTTTGTCCAGGGCTTGGCTGCATATATGGAATGCTGATAGGGTCTTTTCATTGTCTTCGGTTTCCTCAAATTGGAGTAAAAAACTCGTGATACAAGCTGACTAGGAGATCAGTCCATCATTAGCTCACTATGCCGATGCAATCATTTTTGGACACGAAAGTGCACATATATCATTTAGAGCACCACTTCAGCTATTATGGGGGTAGCAGGTAGTTATGAAGGCCATGAACTTTCAACTCAAGCCCCCTCCCTGCTAATGCAGTTTTACCCATGAGCAAGGTAACTACACTACTCCGCTGCAGAAGCCAAACTATACAAATCAGCTGAATACTGGTAGTTTCTTTGGATAAAATTGTTGACTAAGCATCAGATTAATAGTTGAGAATATTGAGAAAAATCCATTTGCCCCCTGAAATATTGACAATAGTTTCCAGAATGTGCACTGTTTAAGTGCGACGAGGTTTGGATCATTGCAGTATTGATGAAGACGAGTTTTTTTCTTTGTGCTAAGAATGCAAAAGTGATGTGTTTCTCTCTTTATAGTGTTATATTTTTTTTTTTTCCACAGCATCCTGAAGCCATCCTCTTCCCAAAGGCATAACAGGACCTGTGCATTTCTAGCACATCCTGCTGCATGGTGCATTGTTCCATTTCAAACTGTCATGCAGCATGTCAGTGCTTTCCCTCAAATTACCCTGGTAAAAACTCCAGTTTGAAACATAATTATTAAATCAGCACAAGCTCGCTTCTAATTAATAAAGATGAGATAATTATTTTGTCGATGACCTCTTGAACACGTCTACCAAAATAAATATGGAATACCATGTTACTGGTAAACATTTACGATTATCTTGCAAATTATCTTTGTGCCATATGCAAAAAAGTTTAATAGCCCTACACTGTGCATAATAAACAAACAAATATATAAATGAAACCAAAACAGTTTTTTTGTTCCAAAATTTCTTTCTGTGTAATGGCTGACTTATTTCACATTTTTTTGATGACAAAATTCCTGCCCTCTTCTGTTCTGCCTTTAGCTGCAGAATGTCATAGGGTTTCTGCATGATATATACGTCATATTATCTCACACACACACAAAGTATGGCTATATCAGACTAGACCAGGTTCAGCTGTAATGCCCACATACTATATGTTGCCTGTCAAATGATTTTGCTCTTCATGTTTTCAAAAATGACATGAAATGCTGACTGGTGTGCAGAAGCTACTTAAGTTCTTAAAGCACCCTGGCCTGCAGAAGAGCTTAAAGTCATCCTTGAAGCAGTATGTTGAAATGTGGTGTAAATCCACATAAGAGTCCACTGGATTCCTTTGTGTAGCATCATAACTTAAGTGCCACACTGCTGCTCATAAAACACAAACATGGCAGGACTGCATGCATCAACCCCAGCACTCTGGGAATGGTGATGACTTTTCTTCCGCTATTCAAAGATTCAAATGATGCAGCGCATCAAAAGGTCATACAGTGTCCTTAATCACACCCCCCACATATTGTTTCCGGGATACATCACACCGTCTTTGTGATCATATCTTTAACCTTTACCTATAAAACATAGTGTTAGAACTTCAGAAGAATGCAAAATGTCTTTGAGTAGGATACATTTTTTTTTGAAATCAACAAAAAATGTATTATGTTTTTTGTTTAATGTTTTTTCTTGTATCATTATTAATGGTGTTTTTGAAGAAAATATGGGACCAGTATGTATTTTTTATAGTATAGCACCGCATGATTTTTATATAGCAGTGAAAAGACGTGTTTGCTGTTGCCTCCTGCTGCTGTTCCTTTGGATTTATGATCCTACCTGTTGCCCCATATGCTGCCCCAGAATTTTAGCACTAACTCATTATTCCATTAGTACAGTTGTAAATGAGGATTAGAAATTGCTAAGTTGTATGTAAAAGCATGCCTACAACATATCTGAGAGTTACGTTTTGCCATTCACTTTGTCATACATTTTCCTACGTTTTTATTTAATGTGGTGCCATTTATGGCTCCAGCGGTGAGCAGAGCCAAGGCCATGGACTGCAATGGAGAGAAATGATGGGCTTTTCTGAAAGGTGTCACGTTCACATAGCCAATGGGAATGTGGGCAATGTTTCAGTGCCACATTTCAGCCCCTCTTCACTTTTACATTTATTAGTTTATTGGATAAGGTCCTATGAAATCGGGGGCGCGGTGGCGCAGTGGGTTGTACCGGGTCCTGCTCTCTGGTGGGTCTGGGGTTGGAGTCCCGCTTGGGGTGCCTTGTGACAGATTGGCATCCTGTCCTGGGTGTATCCCCTCCCCCTCCAGCCTTATGCCCTGTGTTGCCGGTTAGGCTCCGGCTACCCACGACCCCTAATGGGACAAGGGGTTCAGACTGTGTGTGTGTGTGTGCCCTATGAAGTGGCTTCCAGTATTAAGCTAAATATGGTGATTTACCCTTTTATACAGAAAAAATTCTGGGTAATTTTTTACTGTACCATTCCTGGGTAAGTACCTCGATCAAGGATCCCACAGCAGGTGGAAGGATTCAAAGAACGATCATTTAAGAAGAGGGTGGCAGCTCTAACCACTAAGACATCTACTGTCCCCTTCACCCTTTATCTGTCATCTAAAATATAGCTTTGAGGAAGAAGGTATTGAACAAGAATAACAATTATTCACTGGAATTCCATGATGCAACTTTTCTTATGTTTGTAAGCTCATATAAAATTTTACTAAAAAGCAAAAGTCTGCTTTTGACAGCATAGATCCATTAGTAATAAGCAATAATAACTAATAGCAACTTCTAAGCTTGTACTGGACCTGCTCTGTGATAAGAGAATTAAGCATTACTAAACCATAAATGTTACTTCAGTTCTTGTGCAGATTCATGAGCCTTAATTTTATGCCTAATTCCGTCTGAAACAACAAGGAGCGCTGTCCAATTAGTAAGAGCAGCAGATGGAGCAAGCTTTTAAATTTAAAAAAAATAAATATCGAACAAACATGTCAGCGCTTTATGCACGTTGACACATTCTGTCGTTTACCGAGGGTGTCTGGGGAGAAACAGCTGTCAAAATGAGCAGCTTTGCAGAGAAGACCACATAAAGAAAGGAGCAGCATGGAAAGCAACATACTGTTTGAGATAAGTTCCAGCAGCTATAAACACTGTAGTACAGCAATATTCAGAACAATATTAATAAATTATGGTTCACAATGTATTTTTAACCATTCTGTTTAGAAAAAAGCACTGATTTTTTTCTTGTGTGTTATACCTGTATCTTTTTGTGTAGTATTGATTTTGTCCTCTGCTAGCTGAAAATGCTCAAAATGCAAGGCAGGCTGCTTTACTTGACCTGGTTTGCCATTTTCATCCATCCAGTGGGGATGTAGCTGCATCCTGGATATGTCTTCTGCAAAGTGTTGGAAGGAAGCTGTCAGCGGCTTCACTGCAGCCTTCGCTCACTGAACTGTGTCCAGCTTTCTCAGATGTTCTGCATCCCAATATTTGGGTTTAGGGGTCAGGGTTGTACTTAACTTTGAGAAATTCCAGAATTACAAGCTGGCTGCCATTTGGGAAACCCTGAACTTCTGGCTAAAAGCAACATGTTGACAAATTATGTTCCTCCAAAAGGGAAGATTATCAACACGGACGTGTCTCTATGCCTCTGCGTATTGTCTCTGTTTCTTTGACATTATCCCAAGCCATTATTTTGTTTCTCCTCTTCATTCTTCCTTTCTTTTTCTGTTTAATACTGGAAAGGGGGATAGGGTATGGAGTGACATTAAGTGTATTCACTTGCATACCTCACACGTGTCCTTATGAATTTGTTCAGAAATAAACCAAGATTGCATTTGATTTATCTGGTCCCCCAATTATCTGTTTCAGCAAGGACAGTTGCTTAAAAAATCTTTCAATAAACTACTTAAAAGTGCCTTTACACCAGCCCATTTCTGGTTTTAGTTACTTTGAAGGTTAATTTGAAAATGAAATTAAAAACACACAAGCATCCACACACTTTTATATATATATCTGTGTGTGTGTGCATGTACACACACACAAAAGAAATACTCACACACCACACTCAGTGTCCTATGTCGTTTTACAAGCACACAATACCGATGGGAAATTTTATAATAGTTAGTCCAGCAACGTATTATTTCATAGTTTATATAATCATGTTCACGATAGTTTTCTAATGTATGCAGGAGAGCAGCAGGTAGAGTAGTGCTCGGAGGCCTGGACTTGGACCAAGTAAATACTGGAGTTAACCTCTGCTTACATTTGCTTTTATTGTAGTATTTATATCTTTTGTGTTTTGCCGTTCTTTACACTGTTTATTTGCTGTGTCACACTTGTGGAGTTGCAGAAACCGAATTTCCTTATATTTGTGTAATGACAATAAAGGAGAATTGAACTGAATTGAATTAAATTCCCCAATGGAGTCCTGCTGTTCCCCTAAAGCAAGTGTTCTAAACTGTTTCAAAAATGTGTCCAATTGTGTTAAGTGCGGAGAGCAGTTTTCAACTAGTCCCGGTGACAGTGAGCTGTTAACATAGACCTGACCGGCACCAGTGACATCTAGGCTATAGGCCTGGGGATTAGCTTTTTTAGAGACTGACCAACTTAGAAGCCCCAGCATTATGCTTAGATTTTTTTTTTTTTTTTTTTTTTTTATTCAGCCCTAACCCAGATTTTATTTGTTCTCCTCGTATTTCTAGAGGAGGGATTGCCAGCTACATTCATACATATTTCATGACTTGGTATAGACGTGGTCAAGGACCTAGCGGATTTTGAACTAAAATTATTTATAAAAGGCAGCCTGTTCAATGTGTCTGAAATGCATCTGGGAATGACTATATACTGTAGTTCACTGGTGCACCAGAGCCCCAAATTTAAGAATTGAGTCCCTTGGCTAATGGAAGGATGCTCTGACCCTTTAGGGGGCGCTGTGGCATTTCTTAAAGTTGACATGCCGGATCATTCGGGTTGATTAAGGTGTTGCAAAAGTAATAAGGTATAAGTGAAATGAGGTGTGTATTTTTCTAATCAAATACACTGCCGTTTTGGCTCTGACTGTAGAAATTTGTTCATACACACAAATACAAAAAGTGCGTCGAATATTTGCTTTGTAGCTAAGAAGGGGTCCAGAATGGTACTGAACTGATTAGAGTGGGGTCCGAAACATTGTTGGGAGGCTTAGCATGACTAGTAATACTTGGCCAGGTTGATTCAAATGCAAGTGTGCGGACTTTCCTGCAGTCACCTGTGACGACGTCGCCGATGTTCAAGCGCGAGTGTGGAGCCGGTAAAGGCCTGGGAGAGTAACCAAATGTGACGGTAGTGTGGGGAAGGAATGTGTGCTTGACATTTTGCGAATCACACACCTCAGACCACTGGGCTGCACTGCTAACCCGATCATCCCTCCTTGTGACCATATTCTATATTCCATATTCTCTTTCCCTCCCTCCTAGCGCCTCACTCGACAATGTTCTTGCATTGCTGTGCTCAGACTCCTTAGGCGATCTGTGTCACTGATCTGCCACGGGCACCCCTGAATACGCCTTCGAGCACTAAGGCACAGAAAGCCCTGTTAACCTCTTGCCAACCCCTAAATTGCCTCTAAATAATTAAATATCAGATCGCAGTAAAAAATACAAGATCTTTTAATAATTGATTTGCGACACTCCTTTTCGGGCGAAAGTACCCGGTGAATAATTCAGGGTGTAGTAAAGACACCTGTTGGATGAAGTGTTTTCATTCTTCTTGGCAGGGTGCAGCGGAGCTCTAACAGAGCCTGGAAAACAGGGACGCGTGACCTCAGAACTGGAGGTGAACACACTCCCCCAGCCGACGCTACACAGCCGCACAGTCCTTTCTCCTCACATGCTTATTTGGATGCTTGCAAACCAATAAAATTCTCAAAAGCTGAATTAAGGCAAAATCCTAAATTTGCTTGTACCTCACTGGAAATGGAACCGTTTTGTGTAAATGTACGCATCAGTCTTTGATTTCACCTAATGCTGTGTGCATGGAACAAATAAACCCCGTTTGGCAGGGGGTGGCTGTATATAAATTTATATTTTAATTTTGTATTAATTTATAATTCGAATTATTACAATGTTAGTTTATCATTATTAATCACTGGAAAATATAATCAGTTCCAAGATTAAAAATATGTTACCTAAAATGAAAAATTAAATAGTATTGTTTATATTGACCAATGATAAGACTAACATATCAACCTAACTAATATTACTGAATTCTAATCTATACTATCTATATTATTAAAACTGGTACATTTACATTTATTCATTTAGCAAACGCTTTTATCCAAAGCAACGTACATCTCATAGAAAATGTAGTACAGGAGAGTGAATAATTTCTGGACTGTTAGTGTCACCTTTGGGTTCTGGTAAACTGCAAGAGAAACTATTTATTTATGAGAGTGTAGGGGTTTTTGTTTTGCTGTTTACATGATTTAAACAATTGAGCTAACGTTTATATGTTGATAGTTTACTGGAAAAATCTAGCAATGAATCTGCTGTTTCACTTGTGAGTTGGGTTTACTTTAATTGATGTTCTGATTGGTTCACACTGTCATGTGACAGGAAGTAGGTACTAAATAGCAGGGAATATGGGAAAATCCTAGCATTTGTGTATTTTCTAAGGTGAAAGACAGGTAGGCAGTGAGTAAAATACCTGTTTTGGAAATTAAATGGGCATTGTGCTGTTAAGAACTGAATAAGAAGCCTGTTGTAGTGTGAAGTGTGAAAAGGGAGAGGTGGCAAGGGCTAAGCAGCAGTCTCTGTAGTGTAATTTCATTGTATGAACATGTTGGACAAGGGAATGGTGTATATGGGTTTCAGTGCATTTGCACTAAATTGACAAGATGCTAATGCTTTCCGAAGGATTGCTGAGAAAATAAATAGCTTTGAGAATTTATCCATTTCTTAGCTGTTTGTTTCTCCTCACACAGATTAGCAGGGATGGATCCTGCGGACACAGTTGCTGCCAGCAGGGTATCTTACGTGAGAGATAGTCCCTTCTTATCCGCAGAAGAATTGAGAAGGGAGAAGATTGAAAGGGGCTGTTTTTGCGGGGAAAGGTGAAGTGGAGATTGCAGACAGACAGATCCAAGAGGTGAGATACAAAGACTGGGACAAAAACTGGGGGAAAAAAAAAGAAAATTGGATTTCCAAAACACTGTTCTGCATTTTTTCCCCTGCTGTGACATAGTTGACATCTGTGACACTGTGATGATGGTCCTGTAGCTTCTTGAAGAAACACGTGCCTTGATATCAAATAGGAGTGAAGGATACCTCCCAAGTAACACTACTTCGCGGTTCATGTGTTCTTTTCCCGTTCCATGTGTCATTGACCTGGACTCAGAAATATTCTTTCTAAAGCTGCTTTTTTTTTCTTGTATCTGAGGCGTTGCAGACATCAGAAGACACTGTAATGCTTCAATTTAAATAGTTTATGAGAACACTTCCATGCACATGAAAAGCCACCCCCCGAGACAATGACAAAAAAATGAAAAGGAAAAAGATGGTGTTATATATATATATATGTATTGTGTCAAGCTTTTTTTCCTAAAAAAGAAGTAAATAAAACAAATAAAAAAACAGCAATGCAATATACTCTGGAGAAATAAAAATATTTCTCAATCCCTTAATATTTCACTAATTTAATACACCAGTTTTTTTTTTTACTTTTTCTTATTAATCTTGATGTATTTTAAACTGAGTAAAGCATTATGGAATTTAGATGTTTAGATCTGTCTGTCTGTCTGTCTGTCTAATCTGCCTGCTTACTTGTAGGGGAAAACATGTTTAAGCTTTTCAATATATTAGGCAAACAGACAGACCACACGTCCCAAGAATGTTATTTTATGCTTAATTTCTTAGTGATGACCGTTTCGGATGTGGTTTAGCTGTAAAAAGACAAACTTTTGGCTTCATTTGCAGCTGAACCTCGATGACAAGGGTTTACATTGTTTGTAAAAGCTCCTCTAAGATGCCCGTTGTTCTTCATTGTTAATATTACGAGGTTTGTAGTATTCGCTTGTGCTGAGGTCGTGAGGGATCTGTGTCATCTAAATGCTTACCAAATAATATTTAACATGACCATTTTTCACTTTGCAAAAACATTCGTGACCATTCACACATCCATGGTTTTGTCAAATATGACAATGTACTATATATATAATGTACATCCAGTATTCAATATAATTAGATCAGAAAGACTAGTAGTTTATTGATGAGCCATAGCTATATAAAGCAGTACCAGTACAGTCCAGCAGGAGGCACTAATGACCAGTGACAGTGTGGCGCAGTTATTGATGGGTTATGTTGGAGAAGAGTTTTTACTCTGATGTCTAAAGGGCCCTTTTGTCTGAAAGATAAGACTCGGTCAAGAAACAGGAGTGCTAGACGCTCCAAAGAATGTCAGGAGATATGAGAGTGCAATCTTAAAATCCGGCAATTTCAAGGTTTCACAATTAAAAACAGTATTTACCTATTTTAGACAGGGAACAGTAGAATTCTTGGCACAGGAACGAAACATGTTCTGTATGCAGACAGAGGCTAAATACATGAGGATCCAACAAGTCATTTCTTGTTACTATTAGCAAAATACTGCTATTTGTCCGGGTCATGAAAAGCTAGTAAGGTACTAAGGTCAGGGATTTTTTTTTAACCCCTTTTTCTTTTAGCCTTCTTTTACTGTACCTAGATAAATGACTGTTCACTATAAGAAATTCAGCAATAATCTCAGTTCCACAAACATATGCTGACAATGTCAGAATCTCATTTATTTTCAGGACAAATGTCTTAAATGGATCAGGAGTGTTTGTCTTCCATTAAAGTGAACACTGATACTTTTTAGGTACTCTCTTCTTTTCTGCTGGTAACCAATTATTGAATACAAACAGATAATTTCTATAATAATCTTACTACATACTGCAGTGTGTAGTGTCTGTATGGTACATACAGTGTACGTACACATTGCACCTTGTGTTACCACCCTCCAGTACTGAATTTAGGTTTCGCACTGAGTTGCTTGATAATTTTGTCTACAGTGCAGCTAAAGAAAGCCTTTTACCCTCTTTTTGAAAGACACAGAGAAAGAGCCTGCAAAAATAAAAAAAAAAAAGCAATGTGTAGGAGGCTTGCCACCTGTCATGGAGGGGTGAAATACTGGGGAATATTCTCGGTGAGCCTGGTGCTTTGAGACCAACCAGAGGATCCAGGAACAATTAGTACAGTTACTACAGTTCTTCCACTCTATACTTTACAGTGTTCTGCCCTTCAGTAGTTTATTTGCATGGATTTCTTAATTAAATGCATTTCTCATCCAAAGTGCATTTTTAATATGAGCAACTTTAATTGGATTACAGTTACTGCCTTCACCCTGTAACAGGTCATAACTGTACAGTGTTTTAATTTAGTAGCTGATATGGCTCTTTCAATGAAGGCTTCTTTTGCCAGGGATCAGCAAGCTACTCCTTAGGCACACTTAGAATTTTTAATTTGCTTTTTAATAGCCCTCAAAGAACCTGACACACAAATCCACACATCTGTTTTTTTGTTAATTAGTTATTTAGTTAGTCTTAAACTGCTCACAAAAATGTACTGATCAGATATCCGGATAATTCAGATGAGTAATATGAAAAATTATGCCCGAGTACATGTAGTCTGCATTGAATTGGCATCTTGTCCAGGGGAGTTGGTGCACCCCAGCCTTGCACCCAGTGATTCCGGGGATAGGCTCTGAATCACTGTGACCCTGACAGTGATTCTGACAAGCAGTTAATGAAAGTGAGTTCAGTTCGATATTTTAAATATGATTTGCTCATGCACAAAAGTGTCTACACTGAGAGTTCTATTTTTTTCTTGCACAGCACTGCATGTGTTACATTTTTAAAATATTTCACTCTCACTGGATATGCCTCATTCACTACAGGAACCAAGCAATTATACTGAAATTAAGCCTGTTTAACATAAGGTTTATTATTCTCTAACTGACAGTTAATTTCCTGTGTCTGTTAAGTACTTTGGGTTATTCTACCCCAATAAACATATGTCCATTATGTGCTGCGTGCAGTGATGTTTTGTTCCAAGGACTGCGCAGTACAATTATTACTTAAAGTACATTAACCAAACAATAGGGGTAGCTGGTCGCATAGTGGTTAGAGCTGCTGCCTTTGGAGCTAATGTTGCAGGTTTGTATCACAGCTGTAGTAACCCTGAGTATGGTATTTACTTGAAATTGGTCTCGTGAGAGTTACCCTGCTGTATAAGGGTTAGTATTTCTAGGTTTCTTAATATTGTAAGTTGCTTTGGAGAAAAGCATCAGATAAGTGTAAAACAACACCTTACACTGCAAGCTGATCTTGAAGTATCGTTGTGATACAACTTTGACAGACTGTGTACTCAAGGTATTTCAGGAAGTGCATTGAAAGCAAAAGTTTATATCATATGTAGTAAAAGTGGAGTAATTCAAAGTATGACATAGAATTCAAAAGAGATTTGCAAATTGCAGTACAGTTGAAGTTTCTGATAAAAAAAATCAACTTTTTTCTAGTAAATTAAACCGTAAATGTAATGTTACAAATAAACTTATTTTCAGAAGTCGTTGAAGCAAATTGTTAAAACAGTATTTACTTTAATGTAATGCATTTATTTTGATCATACATGACATTCATGAAGCCTTCAGTAAGAGAACATTCTATATTTATTCTTTTATAAACCCATTAGTAATAGATGTTTTTAAGAAGGGTTTTTGGGCTGAAATGTGTCCATATGTGTCCTACATTTTCATAGTAACTGTCTGGGGATTCTTCTTGGATAACAAGATGATGACTTTCTTCAGGAGTCTGCAAAGTGTATCTGTTTGATTCCAAAGCGGAATTTGTCAGAATGTCACCAAGAAAGATTTCAAAACAGTGTAGAAGAGTAATAAATGACGGTCTACCACAGTCATTTTACCCTTCTGACTGCATGAAGAATTTGTAGATAAGACAAAAACAAAGCTTTGATGTTCCATTATAGAGTTTTGCATAATCCTCACTCAACCACACCCATGATCCTAGATTGCCTACGTCTTTCCCTCAGCTAACCCACTTGATAAAAAGAAAACAAAAGAAGAGAAAGTTTACAAAATAAAAACACAATTTGAAGGAATATTGAAGAAAAAGGGGGGAAAACTATCAGAGAAATCTTTAAATCTACAGAAAACTCCGTTAATATAAAGACTTAATACTTCTGTGTATCTGTTGTCTCCTTCTGCAAATCCAGGGTTTATTAGTTCTTATAGGATTACAATTATTACACATGCATAGGTACACAAAGGGAATATGCAGCCTAATTTCTTCCATCTGGTAATGTCAGAATATAATATTCTTTTGCTAGTGTTTTATCCTTAGCAAAAAGAGACTAGATTACCATCATTTCCCCAAAAAGCACACCTCTTTTACTAAATGCATTCCTTTGAGCTGTTACATCATTGCATTCAGGAAAAGAAGGCCAAAAGATGCTCAGATTAATTTTGTCTTGGATTAATTTGTAATGGTAATTAACAACACTTGGCTAACTTTCAAAATAAAATCCACTTTTCCTATTCAATCTTGAAGACAAATGTCTTAAACTGAAGACAAATTCAATAAATGTAGTGCCAAAATAGATATGCCAATGCAGTATTCCTATGGGCTTGGAGGTTAAGATGATCTTGTCCTTGACTCCACCTTGCAGACAGCTTCTTGACTAAGGTACAGTTATTTTTTCAGTTTTGATGCTATTCACCGAACCGTAGTCGTGACCAAGATTACCGGAGATATCTGGGACCAATGAGGAACGAGTGCAGCCAAGGACCTCTGGAAGAGAATTATCAGAAATATTAACACAATGTATTTGTACATACTCTTTGTGGACACACATTTAATTTGTTGCTTACCTAATGCTTTTTATGCAAAGCGGCTTACACTGGTTCAGTAATTTAGGGAAAGTACCTTGACCAAGGACACAACAGCAGTAATGATTTGAAGCTTGATACTTCTCGGTTCAAGTCTACGATATGCGGGAAGACAGTATGCACACATATACAGTATCCAGAACACAACACGCACATACAGAATGGAGCTGATTAATGTATTACCATTATTATATGTGAAACATTATGCTCACACTTCAACAGCTACAGCTGCTTACCGTGCTGATAACGATACCACCTTCTTACCAGTAACAAACATCATTGTGTCATGACTCCCCTATTTCAGCTCCTGGTCGACAGTGAGAGAAGACTTGCCCTAGACCAGTTTTGATGCTTTTCCCCAGACACCTCACCCAGCTTAAGAGTTCCACCATAAAGACCACTGAATCCAGACATCCAGAGTCCCACAAACAAGCACACGTCAGAATGTCTATATTCCTTGTTTTTATTGTAGCTGCTGTCCAACACATTAATGTATTAGATGTCTTCTTGAGCCCCAAAACACTAATATTGAATTCCCATAATTTTTTTATGCCAACTAATTGATCGCAGCTCAAATCATAAAATTAAAAAGTATTCACAAATGCCATGTGCTTGTTTGATGAGCAGTGTTTTCTAGCTAAGGACTTCCAGACATTTGAAATCGATACTGGTGTGGAATTCATAATCTAGGACAAATCCCCGTCCTGCTCGAGAAGCAGAACTTTGTTGAAACTCTGCTCGGTTTGCTTTAAATAGCCGTTCCCTATTATATGTCAGTGATTGCAGGCTAAATCTATACTCTTCAATCATTTAATTTAATTGTAGTTTTACACTTCAGGAAAAGCTATATTAAGATTATTAAAATTTCAACTTTTTTTTATCCTATGCCTCTTCATACGGAAATTCTTTCTAATACATACACATAAACAAGTAATTATATGTTACATTGCTTTGTTTGGTTGTTATTTATTTACATATCTTTGTAATGTTTGCACATGCTGATGAAGGCCTGTTGCCAAAATACACCCGTTTCTCAATTTTATTCTGTATTGTAATAAACAAATAGAGTAACAACTGTCAGTGCTGCCCTAGATATGCTCATATTCAGTTTTTTCACAGCATCCAACACTTATTGGAACAGTTTTTTCCTCGACATTTGCAAGTATGTATTATATTTTCTAACTTCTTTTCTAGATAAAGAATAGCCTACTGTGTATCTGAGATACTAGGCATATTTCAGAGCAGTCAAGTTTAATTGTTATAGCACTTCTGTCAGTTCCCACAGATTTAATTTTAAACCTAATTCCAGTAGGCCTTTACGTTTCCTGTTTGAAGGGAATTAACATGTTCCCTTGGTCAGGGAGTGATAGCAGTAATGTGGGGAAAGTATGATGAGGAGAAGATGAAGAGCAAAGAGTGTGGCTGAAAGGGAGAAGCTGAGCAGCTTTGGCAGTGCTAATGATAATTAGAATTAAATAAGTACTCTGTGCTGTGCATCCACAGAACAGTGCCCAGCCGCCGCGCAGCCTCATTTGTCTTCATCTGCTTAACGGCACGGAGACAGGGCAAACAGGGGCTCCTCTCACCTCGCTCATCCTCGCTGCTGTCACCCCTTCATCCTCTCTGCCTCCCCTCTCTTTACTGCCACCGCACTGCCGCCTCCATCCCCAACTGCTGCTTATCCCTCACCACCTCTCCCTTTTCACACTTCATAAGTTCCTTCCTTCCCTGTATCTTGCTCACCTTTCCCAAACATGACCGTGTTGTCTTACTGTCTGCTCTTTTGTCAAGGAGATAATGGAGTGCAAAGACCATGGTTACTGAGCATGTGTGTTGAGGCCTGAAGAAAGAGAATGGAGGAAGCATCCACAAAAAGAAATGAGGAACAATCTACCTACCAAACCACCAGTGTATATCTACCATTAATATAGGTAATCTATTGAATACGACAGATGTGTTAAAACAGTCCCCTGTAAACTCACATAAGCTACAAAGCAGAAGCACACCACATACTGTACATTCACATTTTTAAATTTTCTGCAGTTTGAAAGAAAACGTAAATAACTTGAAAGCAAGACATAAATACATTCATAGATTGGGTTCTTTTTAAATCACATTCGCTTTTTCAGTATTGACACAAAATAATTGTAACATAATTCCTTGCTTCCCAAAACTTGATCCAGCAACATTTCCCTATAACTACATGTGCTGTTAGTTTTGTATCAAGTCAGAATGCAGCTCTCAGTTTCTGGGCTGTCTTTAAATATTAATAGATTGATTAAAATTAATCAGCCTTTCAATCTGTTTCTCAAAATTCACAATGTTAGTTGTCTCTGCTTCTGTGAAAATATTGTGGACCACCTGTTTGTGTAGCGTCCGGACGGGAGTCCGACACGGACGCGCGTTGCTATTACGTCCAAACACAGACGAAATATATAATGACTTCACGTGCAGTGTGAGGTTAGACGTGTACGGTGCGTATTGTAAGACACTCGGTGGAAGTGAAACAAGAAACACGAGACCAGGAAACACACACGGTGTTGGAACTACGGTGAACAGTGAAACGCTAATCTGTGAGTCTGACCGCAACCCTGAGACGTGACGAAATACCGGACAGGAACGATGGACCAGGACTGAAGAACAAGAGGCAGGAACTGACGGGACGGGCACTCGGGACTGGAACATGCACACCTAGGAAACAAACTGAGGGAACAAGAGACTACCAATCGCCAACGAAGCACAAGAGAACTGCTGATTAAGAATCCGCGACTAGTTCTGCTCCGCTGGCTCCTTTTATACCTCCATGTCCTACGAGACTGTGAGGTGATAGGTAAGCGTTAGCTAGCGGCACTGAGTGGCGCCGCCTCTGACCAGGAGGGGCAGTGACCCCGTGGGATGTGACAGTACCCCCCCCTCCAGGGGCGGCTCCAGCCGCAGAACGCCGGCGGGTAGGCGGTCGCCCCCGCCGTCGCGGAGCAGGCCGATCTGGATGACACTCATGGAAGTCCTCAATAAGAGCTGGGTCCAAGATGTCCCGTGCTGGTACCCAAGACTGCTCCTCCGGCCCATAGCCCTCCCAGTCGACCAGATAGTACAGCGTACCCCGTCTCCGTTTGGAGTCCAGGAGGGCCCTGACGGAGTAGGCAGGAGAACCATCCACATCCAACGGTGGAGGTGGAGAAACTGCTGGGCTCTGCAGGGCGGAAACACAATGGGGCTTGAGGCGCGAAACATGAAACGTGGGACAGATACGATAATGCGAGGGCAACTGAAGACGGTAAGAAACCGGGTTGATCCTCTTCAGGATCTTGAAGGGGCCGATGAAACGGGGGGCAAGCTTCCTCGAGGGCAAATGCAGTTTGAGATCCTGGGTGGACAACCATACTCTCTGCCCTGGCTGGTACAATACAGTCCTACGCCTTTTGTCGGCCTTCTCCTTTTGGTGGGATACCACCTCCTGGAGACGGACATGTGCGGATTCCCACACCGACTCACTCCTCTTGTACCAGTCGTCCACAGCTGGCAACCCACTGGTCTCCATCGTCCACGGGAACAGCGGAGGCTGGTAACCGAGCACACACTGGAAAGGAGTTAAGTTTGTGGACGAATGGACCAGGGAGTTCTGGGCGTACTCTGCCCAGGGGAGGTATCTGCTCCAATCCGCTTGATTCTGAGCACAGTAACTCCGCAGGTAACGTCCAACCTCCTGGTTGAGGCGTTCCACTTGCCCATTAGACTGTGGATGATAACCAGAGGAGAGGCTGACTGAGACTCCTAAGCGGGCAAAGAAGGCCTTCCAGACCCTTGAGGTGAACTGGGGTCCCCTGTCCGAGACGACATCCTCTGGCAGGCCATACAGCCGGAAGACATGTTGGAACAGCAGTTCCGCGGTCTCCAGGGCTGTAGGTAGACCTTTCAGAGGAATCAGTCGACAGGCCTTGGAAAAGCGATCTATGACGACCAATATGGTGGTGTTACCATCAGAACACGGAAGATCAGTAAGGAAGTCCACCGCTATATGGGACCATGGACGGTTGGGAATCGGGAGTGGCTCTAAAAGCCCTGCTGGCAGCTGCCGTGGGACCTTGGCCTGGGCACATGTGGTGCAGGCAAGGACGAAGTCTCGTACGTCCTGTTTCATGGATGGCCACCAGAAGCGTTCAGCGAGAAGCTTCAAGGTTCGGTTGACCCCTGGGTGTCCTGTACTTGGACCATCATGGGCCCAGTGTAGGAGCTCGGACCGAACAGTGGACGGGACGTATTCTTTGTCTTGGGGCTGCTCGTTGGGACCGGGTTCTTGACGTTGGGCTGCTTGGATATCGTCCAATAAAGCCCAACGGATAGGAGCCACAAACTGCGTCGGGGACAAGATGGTGTCTGGTGGGGAGAGCTGAGGCGATACCTCGAACAAACGGGACAGGGCATCGGCCTTGCCGTTCTTGGAGCCAGGACGATAGGTCACCGTGAAACGGAACCTGGTGAAGAACATGGCCCACCGCGCCTGTCTGGA
Organism: Scleropages formosus; assembly: GCF_900964775.1. Classification (NCBI taxonomy): domain Eukaryota; kingdom Metazoa; phylum Chordata; class Actinopteri; order Osteoglossiformes; family Osteoglossidae; genus Scleropages; species Scleropages formosus. The sequence continues at coordinate 25,008,328 of NC_041813.1, forward strand.
ATTGAGCCTCTTTGCCTTCTGCAGATACTCCAGGTTCCGGTGATCAGTTAACACTAAGAATGGGTGCGTAGCCCCCTCTAACCAATGTCTCCACTCTTCCAAGGCCATCTTTATGGCTAAGAGCTCCCTGTTTCCTACATCATAATTCTGTTCAGTAGGCGACATCTTGTGTGAGAAGTACGCACATGGATAGAGCTTCAGGGGACTTCCCTGGCGCTGTGAGAGCACTGCCCCTACCCCGGCCTCAGAAGCATCAACCTCCACAATAAAGGGCAGTTTGGGATCAGGGTGCTTCAGGATTGGGGCAGAAGTAAAACGCTTCTTTAGGTCTTCAAAGGCCTGACTCGCCTCAGGAGTCCAGGTCAGGCGCCTAGGGGCTCCTTTTAACAGAGCAGTCAACGGGGCTGCAACGGAACTGAAGTTCCTTATGAAGCGCCTATAGAAATTCGCAAAACCTAGGAACCGTTGCAGGTCCTTTACTGTCTTTGGCTGGGGCCATGACAGAACTGCCGAGACCTTCTGTGGATCCATCGTGACCCCGTTGGGTGTTAGGATGTACCCCAGGAAATCCACAGAGTGCACATGGAACTGGCACTTCTCCCCTTTCACGTACAGCTTATGTGCTGCCAGCTTTTGCAACACCTCCCTGACATGTCCAATATGCTCCTCACGGGACCGAGAAAAGATCAGGATATCATCCAGATACACTAATACTGAGCGATTAATTAGCTCTCTGAGTACTTCATTAACAAAAGCCTGGAATACGGAAGGTGCATTCGCCAGGCCAAAAGGCATGACCAGGTACTCATAATGGCCGAGGGCGGTGCTAAAAGCGGTCTTCCACTCATCCCCTTCCCTAACGCGAATCAGGTTATATGCGCTCCTAAGGTCCAGTTTCGTAAAGATGGTAGCACCGGAAACCTGTTCGAGGGCCGACGTGATAAGAGGCAAGGGGTGCGGGTACTTCACAGTAATGGCATTTAGCCCCCGATAATCAATACAGGGGCGCAAACCCCCGTCCTTTTTCTCAACAAAGAAAAAGCCAGCGGAAGCTGGAGAGGTAGACGGCCGGATGAATCCGGCTTCTAGTGCCTCCGTTATATAAGCCTCCATTGCCTGATGTTCAGGTTGAGAAAGAGGGTATACCCGCCCCCTAGGGGGTGTAGTGCCCGAAAAAAGATCTATAGCACAATCCCAAGGTCTATGAGGAGGCAGTTCTGCAGCCTTGTGTTTGCTAAACACCGCCACTAGATCTGCATACTCCCTTGGAAGCTGCAGGGGCAGATCTGCATTAGGGCTCTCTATGGATGTGGAGTTACAAGACGTCTCCAGGTGTTTGGGACACTGCTGTCCCCAAGACAGCAGTTTCCCCTCACTCCAAGAGATAATAGGGTCATGGGTGCATAACCATGGATATCCCAAAATAATGGGGTTATCAGGGGACTTAATCAGATAGAACCATATCTGTTCCTTATGGAGTGGCCCTACCTGCATAGTAACGGGCTCTGTGCGCTGTTCTACACGCCCCGACCCGATTGGAGCGCCATCAATAGCTTTAATAGCCAGGGGTTTTGGGCATCGGGCACAGGGCAAGCCCCAGGACGCGGCCATATCATGATCCATGAAATTCCCTGCAGCGCCACTGTCTACCATAGCTTTCGTCTGCTGCTGCTGGAAACCCCAGGATACTGTAACTGGTAATGTCAACAGGGAGGTATGGAGAGATACATCACTCACCAGTAAGTCGGTCCGTTGGGGTCCACGGGGTGGCCGCACTGGACAGGAAACCTGAACGTGATCCGCAGCTCCACAGTAAAAGCACAAGCGTTGCAGAAAACGGCGCCTCCTTTCCTCCTCTGTCAAACGCCCGTTACTGAGTCGTATTATTCCCTGTCTGACGCACTGTTCTTCAAGCCCTGCACAGCTGACAAGGTTGCGTGCTTGAGCCGGCTCACTGTCCACAGGGCTGTAGGGCACCTGCTGCCCTGGCGGCGTCGGGGTCCGGCTGGACCCGGAGTTGCTCCGGTAATCCGGCGAGAACTCCTGAGAGAGTGGTCTTGACAATCGGGGGCTGGATGTCTTCTCCACTGGAGACCAGGAACGCACCTGAAAACTCCTGGTGCTGGGGAAGAACTGTCTCTCTGTCTTTCTGTCTGGGCTAGGGGGTGACTCAGGAGAGTAGGGCCCTGGGAACAGAGAGGCTGGACTGGGGATTGAGTATTCTGTGTAATTCTGGTTCTCACCTCTGCTACCTTGCAAAGCCTCCTGGAAGGGAACGGACAGCTGCTCAGTAGCGCTGATCCCATTGGTCTGCACAGGGCTCGTGGGCTCCGCGCGAGGACCCGAGGAAGCATAAAGACGATCAAAAAGACATGTCCGCCAATCATCATGCGTTTGCGAACTGGTCGGATCGGCGCCCCGCCCACCATGACTGAGGAGTCGTGTCAACTGCTCGAACTGATCTGTGAGGCGGCTAGCGGCGTTTGTGCAAACCAGGAGTCGTTCTTGGTTCGCCTCTGTCAGATCCGCCAGCTCACGCCATTCCGCTGAAGTCATATTAGCAGGCGGATTCTTCTGTAGCGTCCGGACGGGAGTCCGACACGGACGCGCGTTGCTATTACGTCCAAACACAGACGAAATATATAATGACTTCACGTGCAGTGTGAGGTTAGACGTGTACGGTGCGTATTGTAAGACACTCGGTGGAAGTGAAACAAGAAACACGAGACCAGGAAACACACACGGTGTTGGAACTACGGTGAACAGTGAAACGCTAATCTGTGAGTCTGACCGCAACCCTGAGACGTGACGAAATACCGGACAGGAACGATGGACCAGGACTGAAGAACAAGAGGCAGGAACTGACGGGACGGGCACTCGGGACTGGAACATGCACACCTAGGAAACAAACTGAGGGAACAAGAGACTACCAATCGCCAACGAAGCACAAGAGAACTGCTGATTAAGAATCCGCGACTAGTTCTGCTCCGCTGGCTCCTTTTATACCTCCATGTCCTACGAGACTGTGAGGTGATAGGTAAGCGTTAGCTAGCGGCACTGAGTGGCGCCGCCTCTGACCAGGAGGGGCAGTGACCCCGTGGGATGTGACAGTTTGTTTGTTTCTTTCTGAAAACATGAGCACACCTCTGTCTGTGAGGTCCTGGAGCGTTGCAGACATTCCAAAGAAAAGATTCAAACTAAGGATGAAACAGAATTCTACAGAAGTGAGAGATGTTATTAAAGAGAGTCACAGATCTGGGGATGGGTACAAGACCTTGGCAAAGGCACTGAGGAGCCCTGGGAGCTTAAGCTGTCCATGGTACAGAAGTGTATGTATAGAGCATGAAAGCACAGAGATGCTCACTGGATCAGGTTGCTGGGCAAAAAGGGCACTTTTTGGAGAAGCTGCTGTGAAGCCAACTGTAGTGCAGAATGAGCACAGAAGTTAGTGGCTGAATTCTATTGGAGATAAAGAAATACGTAAAGTCTCAATTCAGAAAGTCAGCAATCCACAAAACCTCTCTCTCAGTCTCTATACAGGTAGTGCTCCACTTCTGACAGGGTCCTGTTCAGACCACCTCATTGTTACACAACTTTGTTACTCGTTGAAAATCTCCTATAATGCATTATATGGGTCGTAACGATATATAAACATGCACAAACGTCATGTTGTGTAATAGGGCTTTGTCGTATTTTTTCGCTAATTTCACACATTAATAATTTCTTGCTGCACTATTATTTTCACTTTCTTTTGTGAATGCGTTGTCTTTCTTTTCAGCACCCCCAGGACACTCACTTATTCCACTTACCTTTTCTCAAAAAGCGAAGGAGGGATCATGTCCCCCAGTGCTCCTTTTATGATAATTGAGGGTGTATGACTTATAAATGTGATTTGTACCCAGACACACTTTCCTGCCAAAAAATTGCAAAACTGCATCTATAACATACTGCAGAGATGAACACTGTACACCAGCCTCTTAACACTGTTCACACCGTGACGTGTGGCAGTGCAGCATCATGTTATTCGGATGTTTTCGGCAGCAGGGACAGACAGTGTCATCTGGATCGATGGGAAGATGAAAAGGGGATGTTACAGATAAATCCTGGATTAAAGTCGTTATTCTTTTCCAAAAAGCTGAAACCAGGGAAGAAGTGTGTCTTTCATCAGGACGATGATCCAAAGTGTACCAGAGTGGCTTAAAATGAAGAAAGATAGATGTCCTTGAGTGCACCCAGACAGACTGTTGACCTTAGTCTCATTGAAAATGTGTGGCGAGACCTCGATCGCTTTTCCTTATTGACTCATTTCCTCACTTTTGCAAGGAGGTATAAGAAAATATTGCCCCCACTCATTAATACAGATTTACCCAAAAGCCTACTAGCTTCCAAAAGTGGTTCAAACAACAACTAAGTAGGGTGAATACCTGTTGATGATGTTTACTTTTTTTTTTCTTTCTAATTTCTCGATACTTTAATGACTTGTAAGGACAAATTTACTGTATTGTGCTTGAACACTATTCTTCCCTTCTCTATTCCAAACAAACTTTTGAAAAGAGGTGCTTCATATGACTCGAACAATAGTAAAAGTGAGCCCCTTGACTTGAGAACTGTTGGTATAAACAAGATGTGCTCTTCCGCCACTTCAGGTAATTAGTTCTTGAAATGGGAGTGCCCTTGAGGATCTTACAGCAGCCTTCAGCTAGAGCATCTCAGTGTGCAACACTTCCTGGTGTTTGTACCCCACTGTCACCAAATCAGCATGGATCCAGGGGCCTCCAGTGAATAAAGTGAGCAACTTTGCATTGCAACAATGAGTATTTCCTGCAGCGCCGACCTGATCGGTACATCTCGGTGTGAGACTCAGCTGGCAAAGTCTTAACTACAGAGTGCTATTTCTTTGCCACTTTTCCCTGAATTCTTTCACTGTCTCTATCATGTGCACAGATTTATAGTTGCAAATATTACGGATACAATGCAGGTAGTCCTTGTTTTACAACTTACGACAACCCAGACTTACAACAGCAGTCCCATCAACCCTATTATATTTGTGAGTCCTGACAATAGGTCATGACGTATTACCACAACCACTCCATATGCTGTACGCTAACACAGGTTGGCCGTGCTGCAACAGGTCCCCCGTTTTTGCTATTGACTCAATCGATGAGTCTCTCACTGACTGTGTTTTATTTAAACAAATCTTTTGTTACAGAACGGTTCATTTATGATTCCATTCATTTTACTTTTCGTTTAAAATGGTGAGCAAGGAAAAATGCGAGTGTTCTGGTGGTGCTGAAAAAAGAGTGAAAGAGAATGGATTGGACAAATAGGTGAGTTTGCAACAAAGTCGAATTATTGCAAGGTCATCAGAACGGAACTCTGTCATAAGTCGAAAATGAGCTGTACTCTGGAAGAAGCTTGGGTCATGTGACAAAGTACAGTACTGTGTGTCTGTCCACTTTGAGAGTTGTGGCTAAAGAGAATTGTGGTTTAGTGTTCTGTGGGTCCAAGCAATATTTATGTTGATCAGATAACTAACACAGATGCCCCTTCCAGTGTTCAGACAGTTACTGTCTTATTAGATTTTTTCTTCGGTTTGAGGAAGCTGGCAGTGAGAACAGTATAACAGGAACCTGCTGCTCCACCATGTCATTAGTCTGCCTGTTTTCAATCGTTTGGATAGGTCTCTACATAGGCCAGCTTCTCCCTGGATGAATTCCAGTTATCTATGTGCAATATTTCATGCACACTGGGTAGTCGGCTGGTTATGGAGTTCGATTTTAGGGTAATTGTCACCTATTCATAAGACAGCCAGAGAATTTTAATTTTGCATTGGCATCTATTCTGTTTTCCACATCCAAATGAATTGATGCATCATGATGCAAATTGCAACTGAAACTTTGTGAAAAGTTAAAATTGTGTCACTATGCACAGCAATTTATCCATAATCATAACAGAAATGACCGTAGCAAGCAATCACATAATCTAGTCAAGGCACTGGTGCAGCGAGTAGTGCTGCTGTCCCTCAACATCTGCGAGAGGCTGTGGGTTTTCTCTGCTTAGTCTTTGGAGACTTCCCATGTTCTCCTACTTGTGTGGCCTTCCACACACACCACTTAGGGTTAACTGTGGTAAAAAAAAAGAGGGCCAGATTAGCTTGGGTTTTCATTTGTAATGTATTAAATTGACTTACGTGTTTGAGTATCTTTAGAGCTGTGGCAGATTGTGATAGTTTAGTGTGGTATTTAACCACTGCACACTGGTGTCTTATGCGGAGTGTACCCTATATAGTCATAGTACACCCTGTGCTTCTGGGATAGGATCCAGATCACTATGACTTGGACAAGTGGTTAAGGAAAGTGAGTGATTTATCTTCATATTTCATTTAATAGGACATTTATCTTAATGTTTTAAACATTGGTTTCCTTTTCTGATTCCACTGCCCTAGCTTCTTGTCCACATTTGTGCGTCATGATTTTTGCTTTCACCTATTTATTATAAAAGTCATAGGTCTATTGTTTTGAGACCAAAGACAAAGTAAATAAAGTCAATAGGTAATAATGAGGAAATGCATATGGTGTTAACATTAGGGTTATGACACGCTTTGTGCGTTTGTCCTGCAATTTTTAAAGTATATGAAGAGCAGATACACATTCTTGACCTAAAGGGACAGGCTTACTGGTATTATAAGTTTACCTGTTTGTCATTCATTTCCCCTCTTTACTTGCTTTGTATAAATAATAAATTGTAATTCTGGGAGTGGCGACACAGGCAACACGAGACATTTTTCTAACAAGCTTGTGTGAGGATAGTTCTCCTTTACTGTCTTCTACTGCCAGCATGAATTTGACTCCTTATCTATCAAACCAAGTGTGGGTGGCGCACTCGCCTCATACGCCATTCTGCCAGTGTTTACCCTCTGCATGGCTAAGATCAGACAAGATAATGGTGAGATTTGCATCATGAGATCACAGCCATGTGTTTTTTTCAGACCAGCATACAACATGAAAACAGGATACAACAAATTTTAGTCCAGCCATGTTCCACATAGTTGTACTAGCAATGCTGCATTCACACAAGGTCAAAATGTGCCATTACATCTGTTTCTTGCACATCATGATTTAAAAATATCTATATAGAAAGAGACATGGCACCAAAATGTTTTTTTGCATACTATATCATGATTATCATACTATGATTACATTATGAATGTAATCTAAGTGCTTAAAAAGGCAAAACACCAAAACTGCTGAGGAGACAATGTCTTAAGAATTAAGGTATGTATTTAGGACTATTCTGTTGAATGAGTGACTCATTCTAAGTAGTGTATATAGCAGTGTAAATCACCTTGGGTGAATAAGTTGTGCTCTGATACTACTACAGTGTTCATTAGCAGTTGCTTTGGAGAAAAGCATTTACTAAATAAATAAATGTCAATGTGCTGCAATGGAGCGTTGTACCTCTCCACCAACCTGCAAGTTTGTTCTGCAACACAAACCATTCTTCACACAATCTTGACTGAAATGGGAGTGTCGAACTTGTGCACAGTTATAACACAGAAGTGACAACTGGTCTATGACTATTAGAGTAAGTTACTCAGAGATAGGCTACATTTTAACTCATTTTTATTGTAATAGCTGCATGATGCCTAGCCCTTGCTAATGACAAGTATTCATTTAGCTGACACTTTTTCCCTAATGCGACACAGCTATCGATCCATTGATACAGCTAAGTAATTCTTACTGGAGCAATTTGGGGTAGGTAGATTGCTGCAGGAGCCTGGATTTGAACCCACAGTTTCCAAGTCCCAAAGGCAGCAAGCCTAACACCTGCATTACCAGCGATCAGTTTGCCTTTAAAAAATATGCACCATATCCTGGTTGACTAACCATGACCATTCTACAATATCAGAGCAAAACAGAAACCAGCCTCTTCAGTATCCAAAGCCTCACATCTACAGACAACTACACATGAAGTATCAAAGCAAAATGCATGTTTTTGTGCATTGATAGGTGACATTGCTGTGGGTAAGTTATCTGCTCATACAAGGGTCTCTGTCTGGGATCTATAACCTGCTCCATCAAAGTCAGTGGGGCCTGCCATGACAGGTCTATGAATGCCCGACGTGGTCCTGCACTGATAAGGGATACACGGGTGGGCAATTTGTCTGGAGATAAGAGATGGCACAGGAAGGCTTAGGGGTGAATGGGAATGTTTAGGATTGCTACTGTATATTTCCATGCTATGTTACCAGATTACAGTGATTGTGTCTAAAGCTCTGACTCCTCCTTCCAACTGCATAAGCAAAGCCTTGTAATGGTATCAAAGCTATGTTATTTGTAGTTACCAAGTTGTAGCAAAAACTTGCATTTTGAAAATTAAATATGTCTGCATTGTCTTTGAAACTATACATCCTGATGTCAGGACACTCAAGTGTGAAAGATGTAAGCTGAAGAATATTGAAAAATGTTTATATGTAAAAAAAAAATGAACCAAAAAATATCCACACAGCATTTATACTGTTATTTTCTCAAGTCTTTGTTCATGGGAACTTTTCTTTGTCTTGTCTCAACTTATAAGTATCTGTCTTTATACATTTTTGCTATAAACAGTACCTAGAATAGTTCCTTTCTGGCAAATGGAAATTAAAAAGCAGCACATCTCTGGTTGATGTCTGCCATTTTTAGGACCTTATAAACAATCCCTTGGAGGTTAACAAAGGATGTACTTTGCGCTCCACTGCAAGTTTTTTGCGATGTCATTTCTTAAATCTTTCTAACAATCACACGCTTTTGGGTAACCTCACTTGTGTACATGTATGGCTACTTTTCTGGTATATGGTCATGTGAAAGACAGAATGACACCTTTCCTGCTGTCCATTTTGTGTTGTCTGAAAGATGACAAGAAAATTGACAAATTTGCATAGATTCAGTAGGAACCAATAGGATAGAAAATAGTGATGTATACAAGATATCAATATTGGCAATGTAACATGCATCTGGAGCTGAACAATGAACCCTTCATTACAGAGCACGCAATTTAAGGGGTTAGCCCCCAAGGGGTATATGTGAACTGGTGGAATTCCACCCATGAAGACATACAGGATAGCGGAATTTGGGACTGGGGAGGTGGTAGGATGCTGAAAGCAAATATGCAGTCAGGTAGATCATGAGCTTTTTAACTTCTGTATTTTGGGTGGGGGGAAAAAAAAAATCTTACTGGATATAACAAAAGCAACTGTTTTTTAAACATTGTGGGCTGCATTTTACAAGGCAGTAATGCTACAACAACCAAGTCAAAACAAAAGACAGAAAAGAAAGCAAGAATAAACACAATTTACTTACCTTGAGGACCACACACACATACACACTGTCTGAAACTACTTGTCCCATGCGGGATTGCAGCGAGCCATAACCTAACCCGGCAACACAGAGCACAAGGCTGGACGGGGAGGGGACACACCCAGGACGGGACGCCAGTCCGTCAGAAGGCACCCCAAGCAGGACTTGAACCCCAGGCCTGCCAGAGAGCAAGCCAAACCTGCTGTGCCACCGCGTCCCCCTCCTTGAGAACCAAATTCTACTAATTGTATACATGTAGACTGATAGTAACATTCACCATGTTCTTTGCACATCCCAGGAGTTTCCACATCCATTAGTTGGAATTCCTTGCCTGGATCCTCATTGCCTGCCGACAGCTTGGACCCTGGGCAGCCTAGTGCAGCTGATTCAGTCTACCCAGACAGCATTCTTAGATCTGTAAAGACATGGAGCACTGTCTGAATGCTGTGGCACAACCCAGGAATCACTGTAAAGGTCGTTTACCTTTGGGGGGGAGGGAAGAGGTTGACATGGGAGGTGAGCCACAGAACTGCGTTACACAGTAATCTGGTGGTCTTCTACACTTTTTATGAAGACTCATGGCATAGTAAAAACGCCATGAAACCAATCCGAGGGTACAGTTGCTCTTTTTATTAGCTATAATGTTGAGTCAATAAAGTGTATTAAAGACCTTGATAGCACACAAAATTTCGCATACGGTTTACTGAGCACACAGCAGTCCAGAACTGTAATCTGTTGTGAACATAGCAACCCTGATACAGTTTGTGTCTGTTTGGCTTGGTTCTTCACTCCTTTTAGTAAAAACATAATGTGAGTAGCAGGCCCAGTCTCACTGGCTCTACATGCTAAGCAAACACTGGCTTTGCCTAGAGTCACACCATAGTGTGGTGTTTGCTCACTAAGCCTTAATAAGCTAAATGTAAAGGAAAGCTGGTGTTACGGGTTTTCATATTTGTGTAGTCTGCTTCTGGATGATCATTAACCTTCTCTCATGACCACCACTCAGTGTGATGCCCAGTGAATGTGAAAATACCCACAGGGTAGCTGTACTTTTTATGCGTTATGCGCTATTGCTGCACAGTGTTAACACTTTTGAAAGCAAGCATTAAATAGATGAAATCCACACATGGAAGTAAGTGGACTTGAGTTTTTTTCCCTTCTCGCATAGACCTGGTCTCAGTGCGATTTCCCTAAACGGGTCCAGATTTGGTACCAGCAGTACTCTCTGGATGTGTTTCAGTCTTAGAATTTTTAAACCTCTAAACATGGTCGACATTACAGGCAATCCCCAGATTACAAACTGATTCTACACCACATATCATGGAGAAAATACAGAAAATAAAAGCTGTAACAACAAACCAGCTCACAGACCCATTTATTTTTTCCTATTATCTTTTTAGTCTCAGTGGTATGTAACATGATTTATAAGTGATGACAAAACTAACAAGGAAGTGGCTCGAGGAAGTGGATTATTTCTGTGTTTGACTGGCAGGTACACCCTGTAGAAATGCAATTATTCTTCAGTTCCTTCAGCTGTATCAGCAAGTCAGGTTTGTTTTAGTCACTGCATCATGTAATTATTCAATGAAAAACTCCTACAGTGCATTAGATATTAATGGCAAATTCTACAATAATGTTACTTAAATTTGGTACAGTGTATATTTAGACAAATATCACAATAGCTAACCAAATTTAAAAAAAATCTGTTTTGTCACTCTTCTCTTTAAGAGTCTGACTCTTCTTCAGAACCATATACTGCTGTTATACAGAAAGACACAAGATGGCCAGTTCTGTTTGTCTCTGGCTCCCCATATTTTTCCCTATCTCTATCTGTCAACCCCTCTTTATTTATCCATCCATCCATCCATCCACCAAATTTCTTCTGTGCATTTTCCCTTCACATTCCCTAACACTGTTTTCTAAGGCTTGTAGTTTCAACCCACTTCAGCCTGTGCTCAGTTAAACAGCATGAAAAAATGGTTCATATTGTTAACAAAACACTTACCAAACCATTGCTACAGACCACTCATACACAATAGGTGCATTTGATACATATAGCCTTTTATTCTCTCTAGGGAATGTAATACGCATTTAATAAATATAAATCATTACCAAAAACATGTTCATGTTTCCTCAGTCATCCTGTCTATGAAACATCCCTAGGGTATCTTTCATGACCCTGCCCACAGCTCAACCAGCACCACCTGATTCCACCACTCAAGCATATTCTAGCTGTAGAATCTTATGGAGATGGCTGCTTTCCTTGTGATTTTGGTCTGGGCCCTGGCTTCTGACTGTTTGCCTCCCCTTTGATTTTGTCTATGGATCCTTGCTCCCACTCTGAGTGCCAATTGACCAATTCTTTGCCCATCCCTGACAACTCTCCTGATTCCTTGCTTTCAGACAACCTCTTCTGCAGTTGGGTCCCACCTTCCCTGTTGCCTGTGACAGTACCAATATTAACACCATTTTTGCATGTGTCTCCACATTCCTCTGTTCTATTTCTCTGTGTTCAGTGACTGTGGAGCTCCATGAGCTGAAGAGGACAATTAAATTTAGCACAGCTTTCAGTCAAGAGGGTCAAGCTTGCTGCATTCACCGCTGACTACTGATTCGGTCAGAGCCTGTAGAACAGCTTCTGCAAATGGTGCTTAGGGTGTCTTTCGGAAGAAGTGAGCTCTTCTTTGTCTTGCCCCAAGAACCACACACAGACCCATGAACACCGAGAAAGTAGTTCAGATGCCATTCAATGGCAAAGATTAAAGCCTTCTGGAACCAGTCCTGTGCACTCTGTTTTGGGTCTCAGTACCAGAAACTAACCTATTGCTCTAAAGGGGATCTGAACTGGACCACATTTTCTGCCTTTAGAAGAACTTTTTTTACCATAATAACCATAAGTGACTAAAAACATTTGTTGAAAGAATATATTAATGGTTCAATCCCTCTGCAATACATGAACCATACATAATACTAAACCATTTAATGCACCATCACAGGAAATTTCATTAATTACTTATAGCAGAGAAGGTATTGCAAGCAGCTAATGATCTTGCCCTTTGATTTGATTCATCGCATGGTAATTACTTTGCCTGCAATTAGCAACCATTTGCCAGATAGAATTATAACAGCAATCAGACATCCTGGGCCATAATTTGTGTCCCAAAATGTTTACGTAAGATTCCGTGAAAAAAAACGGTACAGCAAAAGTAGTGTTTGTTACATGGAACCCCAAAAAATGCCGATGATATGGTCCTTGAAATCGCATGCGTGATCTTGCAGTGTGACCGTCTAGTTGATTCATGATCTTTTAATGCTTGTTTTGGGGCTGTAATTGCTGTGCTTAAATACACTTCACCTTGATAAATGGCACCTACGAATCAGACTGCGCTGCAGGATGGGGACCTTGTTTATAATGACCTCTGGGATGCACCAGCCCTCTGGCATCCTCTCTATCTTGGTCGCTGTTTCGAGCAGCATAAAATGTTGCCTGATGCCTTGCCCAGTGATAGCAGCTTCAGGAGTAGAATACAGTTACCATTTAATCCGGCAAACCCAGGAAAACATCATCCAACGAGCATGAAATTGCCAAGAACTCATTTAGCAGCAATAAGTTAAACGACTTACGTTTCACCTGGCACAGGTCACAGATTTAATGAGCCTTTTAATGGTGATGATCTATTAGCACTGTTTCCCTAATGTGGGAGCTTCTGCTTGTTTCTGTGCATCCCCAAACTAGAGAACGTTGTGCATCTCACATTTAGAGCTGTCCTGGGAAACTGTGTCGGAGAGAAAGAATAAACACCCTTAGTTCTGGGCAATAGGCAAAATTATAAATATAGGCTTGCAGTATAGACAAGAATAATAGTGATAAACTTTTGTTTGCAGTTATACTGTATTTTTTTTTTTTAATTGAGCTTCTTGTTCTTTAAAATTTTCAAGCCATTTTAACACCATACTTTGAAATGGCACCAGGGAATGAAAACTGAAGATGTAAATATGGAGCAGTAATAATACATCATTAGGTATGCCTTGAGATTTTGAGCACTACTGTTGCATAATGTTCATTTCTTTTTTTTTTAATATACTAAAAATACATTACACAGTTGGTTTTAGGGACTTGTTATTTGAAACAGTCCTGAAATTAGCACAGATACAGATCGCTGGGCATTCCTGGTTTTACAGCTTCGCGCTTGTTTGGACAGCCTTACTTTAATGCCATTGCACAGTTGACAGATTACAGTTCCACCAAAGTACCCAACCTTAGATTGTGGACAAACAGGACCATAAAGTTATTTCCTGGCTTGCGATCAGCAAGATCTTGAGTGTAGTTTGAGATCACTGTTCACTGCTTCCCTTCAGGCTGTCTGCAGCACAGAGGGGCCAGAACACACAACCAGTTTGCAAGAAATGGAGCAAAATAAACAGCACACACATTTCCAATTACCATTATACATTCATTATATATCTGTAATAACACAGAATATTAGTGTTTTTGCTAACAATGTTAAACATGTTGAAGTATATATTCTTGATTTGCAGTTGGACTTTACGGAGCGGTGTTCAAATATATTGCTGTTTCTGGAGTTGTTTTCTAATTTAAAAATGCTCTCTCCCATCACGCAGCAGGAGCCTGCATTCAAGCTTTATCTCTCTATAGTGGATTTTAAACCAGTCTTAAAGATGAGTATTTCCATAATAATGTTGAGTGGTGCCTTAACAGCACTTAAGCAGAGATGTCATATTTGTACTTATTACTCAAAAATCGTGAATGCACGTGTTATAAAAGCAGATTGGTGCTGCTGGTTTCCCTCACTGACGTCATGGTTTGGGGCTCATGGTACTTGCCATGTTGTATCAGACTGTATTACACTCCCATTTTGTAAATATTGATATTTGTTTCTACAGTAGTTAACTGTTTCCATTATCATATTAGTTTTGCAGCTTAATTACTACAAAAACACTGAAATAAATTGAATTATTTCATAAAGCTTTTTTTTTTTATTATTTTTGGCTTATGCGCACTGCCGAGGTGTGACTGTACAAGTGTGAACGGGAAAAGCCCGGGAGGAAATTTGGACTACGCTCTGAGTTATGAAGTCTTGCATTTGCCATCAATTTACTGTGATATCTGCAGGGCAACAGCACCGACTAAACATAGATTAAATTAATTTATTCATATTATAAGGGCTACATTAGCCCTTTTACCCTTATTTCAGATTCTTAAATTTCAGTGCATAGAATATTTTTGTGAGAGATGTGGAGAATATCTGGGACATTTCATATGTGATCTTTTAAGAAAGAGAAGAGTTTACAAGCTGAACAGAAAACCCCTTATGGAAACGTTATTTAACACACTTTATAAGTGCAGCTGGTAGCGTAGTGGTTAGCGCTGATGCCTTTGGCCCCAAAAGTTGCAGGTTTGAATTCCACCTCTTGCTGTAGTACCCTTGAGCAAGGTACTTACCCTTAATTGTTTTGATAAAAAAAATTACCCTGCCATATAAATGGGTAAATAAGTGTAGGTAGGTTATCACTGTCAGTGGCATTAGAGAAAAATGTCAGCTAAATGAATAAATGTATCAGTGCTGTTCATGAGTAAGTTGAACAGCAGTCCAGAGATTGGTTGTTTTGGCGGCATGGTGGCACAGCGAGTAGCACTGCTGTCTCACAGCGCCAGGGTGATGCGAGAGAATGTGGGTTGGATCCCTGCTCAGTCTGTGCGGAGTTAGTATGTTCTCCCCGTGTCTCCATGGGCTTCCTCCCACAGTCCAAAGACATGCTGTTTAGGTTCCCCATAGTGTATGAGTGACAGAGATAGTGTGTTTCACTGATGCATGGATGAGTGACCCCTTGTAAGTAGTGTATCTAGCAGTGTAAGTCACCTTGGTGAATAAGGTGTGTGGGCTAGTAGCACTACATACTATCCATTGTAAGTTGCTTTGGAGTAAAGTGTCTGCTAAGCGAATAAATGTAAATATGCTTAATTTGGTTACATTGTAATGTAGGACACAGAGATTCATATCTGTTATAACAGAAGTTAACTTTGACTTTGCAATCCTTCCATGAAATGATAAAAAATTAAAACATATATTAGAATAAGTACAGTGCTGATCTGGGCACATTTCATGGCTACATTGAATAGAGTATATCAGTCAATACAATTAATGTACAGTCTGACCACAAGCACTGAAACGTATAATCCGCATAATCTCTATAAGCCTCGTGTATGTTCTGCACTTCTCCTTTATTGGATTGCACTTTTATAATTCGGCCACATTTTCAATATTGCATGGTTTTTATGCCCTGCTCTGTGCCTTGTTGAGCAATGGACAGTGAGTGCTGCACCTGTTTTGTTCTAGATGTGTTTGTGTGCATCTGCCAGGTGTCTGCACATCTGGGCCGCATATGACTGTAGAACCCTAGAAATCCAGGTGTATCATCTTTGCTAAGGAATTTGGATGCATTTATTTGTCTAACATTTGTTAAGAGGTTACAGTGAAAGAAGCACTAATCCTAAATGACTTCTCACTTGTTTTAAGTTTTAAAGCATCTCATTAGGTTTGGCTGACATCAGAAGCATTGTAAAATATGCAGACAAATTAAAAGACGAATGTAAAAAAAAAAAAAAAAAAAGAAAAACATTTGAAGAACCAAATGTCTGAGGACTCATTGTGATTCAGAGAATTCAGTTCACTGTAGAGTTCATTAATAGAAGCAGATCCCTGAAGAGATAATTTAATTTAGGATCAAGTTCTTTTTCCATTTCAGTTTTCACAATTAGACTAATTTGTCTGTGGGGGATGAGTTTTGAATGGACTCCGGGGAAGTACAGTTAGACAAGGTAGAACTTTAATTCAGGCCTATCTCACACACACACACACACACACACACACACACACACACACACACACACACACACACACACACAAAAGTTATTTTTAAAGATGGAGTAGAAAAACAAACATACTGTTGCAACTGTGGAAGCAAAACTGTGTGAATTACACGGCAGGTAAAATAACCTAGACTTTGAAAAATGTGCTTACATGTAGCATACGCTAACTGAAGAACTCATTTAAATTTGTTTTCTGTAGGCATACTACAAGACATATTTAGAGCATAAGTAAATTGTATTATACAGAAATCCTACATTTTCTCCTTGTATACTGGATGGACACTCGTACCCGCATACTACACCATATACTAAACTAAATATATAAATTAATGATCAATTACACAATAGGTTTGTCTGATAGAATGGTCTGATGTGTGTTAATACTTCTGTTAATACCTTTTATTAGTGAAGGGATATGATTCCATTTCTCCTGCAGAAGAGCTTTTGTATACTTTAGTTAAAGGATTTTTAACATCTATAAACAAAATATATATATATATACACACACACACTTTCAGAACCGCTTGTCCCATACAGGGTCACGGGGAACCGGAGCCTACCCGGCAACACAGGGCAAAGGGCTGGAGGGGGAGGGGACACACCCAGGACGGGATGCCAGTCCGTCGCAAGGTACCCCAAGCGGGACTTGAACCCCAGACCCACCGGACAGCAGGACTGTGGGCCAACCCGCTGCGCCACTGCACCCCCTACCTAAACAAAATACAATTTTTATTAATTAGAAATGCTTTCAATAGTCGGGAGTGCAGTGGCGCAGTGGGCTTGGCCTGGTCCCACTCTCTTGTGGGTCTGGGGTTCAGGTCCTGATTGGGGTGCCTTGCGATGGCCTTGCGTCCCGTCCTAGTTGTCTCTCCTCTCCCTACAGCCCTGTACCCTGTGTTGCTGGGTTAGGCTCTGGTTCACCGCGACCCCTCTTGGGACAAGAGATTTCAGGCAGTGTGTGCGTGCGTGCGTCCTTTCTATAGTTGGCACAGCAGGTATCACTGGTACCTTCTAGAAACTGGGTTGTGTGTTTGGGCTTGAGTTTGAATCCGCCATAATCTCAGTGGTGTTTACATGTTTGTCAGTAATACATGGCGTTATGGTTGGTTTTATTCCAGTGCACAGTTCATCCCATTCAGTTATGACCAGTTAATTAATTACCCATCTGTATAAATGGACAAATATTTGTAGATGGTTTAACAACGTAAGTCATTTTGGAGAAAAGCATCTGTTAAATTAATAAAGGTAAATGTAACTTTAATTAGGCAAATATGGAAGGGTAGGGATTTGAATGTACAGCTTGATGGTTTCTATTTACTGCTAGGGAGGATGTTAAAGAGGACTATAGGGCAGAGCTCCTTTTAGTGCCCAGACACTTCCTGAGGCTGCTTTCCAGTACAAATAAGTGCAATGCCCAGCAGAGTGTATTATCGAGCTTGTGCTCTGCTATACTTTAAAAATAAGGCGAAGGAGAAAACTCTCTGGCTGATTGAATCATACATCACTTCATAAGTCCCACAGGAAGTGGCTTTTGTCGGATACAAATTCCTGCGCGAATGCGTTATAATTGGAAAATTGTGATTTTTGCAGAGCTAGCCTCTTAATTTGAGCTGACTGTACCTTGGTGTTGCAACGGGTCCAGTAGACTACAGTTCAGTTGCAGTTCTCCACTAGGTGGTAATGTGAACTATGAAACTTGCTGTAATATTGGAAATTTTATTTTAGCAGATTTTACTCCAGAAAATAAGGGGTTTTATAAAATACACTTTAGAGAACAAAGCCCCAGCGTACACGAAAATAGTTCCAAAAACAATGTCTAAATTTGAATGTTTTCAACAAAATACTGATATTATTCTGCATTTTAAATAAATGAAAGAAAACAAATATTTCAAATTTGAGGGCCCTGTGCGACTTCCCTCTGGGAAATGTAAAACATTCCAAATCCTTTGAAGATGTGGATGTGTTCACACTAAGTCTTTCTGAAATGTGGTACAATTATAACATAGCAATGATAAACATTACCAGGACATAGATGACAGCAGGAAATCTCTTGTTTGTTTCTTTTTACAGGCTGTTATTTGATGTATTTGCTCTAATTTGTTTGAAATTGTAAATATACCACTGCATTCTTAAAAAAAAAAAAAAAAAAAAAAAACAAAGCTCTAGAGATCTTTGTAAAAGTTTCTTGTATTTTCATTATAGTTTTTTGATGTGTGTCTTGAAATGAAGTGAAATAAAATAAAGTCTTGTGTCATTCCACTGCAGGTACTTTACAAAACGGTACCCAACACCAAAGAAGCCTTTTTTTCCTCATTGTTATTCCGTTGTCTATAAAGGCTACGATCAAGGTTCACTGGTTAAATTACAAAGTTTACATAAGGCATCAGCTACAATAATATTGCAATTAAATATTATTAAAATTTCAGAATTTTTCATCAATTATAATAGAATTACAAGTGCCAATGAAAGCATTGCAGGGGTAAGTACTTTATTATGATGCAGCATTTGGCTAAGTAGGTAATTTACCAGCACTTTGGTTTCATTAAAAATATTAAAACTGTAAGAATAAACATTCTTTCTTCGGTATGTGTCATTTGGTTTTTTAGAAGTAGAAAGAGCTTCACAATTTAAAAGATGTTACACATCTTCATTGTGCGCAACTGCTACTCAGAGTCTCCTATATTCTATCCTCCGGTATAATCAAATAAATTGTGTTCTAGCAAGCAAACGAAACAACAACAAGCAAACGACTGCAGCACAATTTTTTATAAATTGTTTTTCAAGGTAATTCTAAAGGAACGTCTTTCAGTTCCGTACCACTCACGTGCCTGTGTCTTGGCAATTAACTTTATCCCGAGAAACCGTGGACTAGCTGGAAAACTCCATAAATTTTTGTTGTCCACAAGTTAAATGTGACATTGAAGGGTTAGGATGGCAACAGCTTAATTTCTATGTCAGTATTTATAATTCTGGCCTTGGTAATTATTTATAATTCTGTAAATTTTAATGAAGAGAAAAAGTAGGAATCGCAGCAGCATTTTCAGCATGGTCCTAGCTGAATGAAGTTGACGATTGAAATTCAGAAGCTGCCTCACTGCAAGCTGTAAAGAGGGGGTCTAGAATATTCACAAACACAGAATCCCCCCCCCAGCCGGTGAGTTTTCTGAGCACAGACGAGTGACATCATCTCTCTTTCTGCTATTCTCACACTCTAGTTAAACCAGCCAGGAAATCCACTCACGGACTGTTTACCTCCTGATGAAATTCAAGCACATATCAAATTTGTTATGGATTAGCAGGTTGGAGGAAGTATTTAGCTGCATTTACGTTGTGTATGTTTGTGGAGGTTAAAACCCTCTGGAACACTGTAACAAAATTATTAGAAATCTACAGGTATATTTTAGTAATGAATCAAACCCAGAGCAAATTTAATGAAGAACTACGCACACCACTTGTGTTTCCCCATCGCCGTTCAGAATGGCCCCTGGCTGGCATGTGTGTTCTTACTGCTGAGAATTCATTATTGGTGCTTCCATCAATCTATGAATTCCTAGAAGAAGAGAAATGAATAAGTCTGGCTGCACAGCTCTGCATCGATCGCACAGCGATACTCAGATGATCTGAAGCATCACATTCTCCTGTATTGCTCATCAGCCTGTTACGGAAGACGAGTACTATGCTTCGGAGAAATTTAGCCAACTGACAGGGAGGTTTTATAATTAGGTGAACTTTGGCAATTGCCTAAGGACGTTAAAATAAGCGGGTGTCAGTTTTTGCTACTAAAATAAAAAAGTAAATTGTAATATTGGATAAAATAGTAATAATAACGATAATGAAAGAAACTTGCTTAAAAAAAGAGAAACTGGTTTATTACAAAAATGAAGATTTGCCTTACGTCTTAGGCCTTGTCTGTGATGTAGACATTGTACGAAGAATCACGTATCTTTAAAATGCTACAGATTTGTTGGTAACATTTTCAGTTAATCAAACTGTCAGTCCATGCAGTAAAAAATACATATCTGTTTGTTCCCTCTTCCCACCTAACTTCAATCTTCAAGATAACTTTACTTTTCAGTCTTTTTTTTTAGTTTAATCTGTGCTTAGATAATGCTATCATATGTGTTATAAATTATTACATAAACTTATTTTCCAGTTCAGATTTTATTTTCCCTTCATGATCTGTGTGTATTTATATGTAAAATGGGAACATTTTTGTCATATATATGTATGTGTACCATTATTAATTTAGAGATGGAAGTTTACAGGGTTTGAAATTGATTTTTGCCTAGGGGCACCAAAAGCCCTAGCGCTGGCCTTGCTGGTTAAGATTAAGGAAAATAATTTAATGGTGAAAAATAAATTAAAATATTTTTGGTCATGTAGAGTCTTCAGACAAAGCTGCAATACTTTGGCTATGGGGACCAGATGTGTGCAGTGACTTGAAACCTTCATTTGATATTCATGTTGACTCTGATTTGTTTTAACAAGGAACAAGAAAGGCCATTTGTAATGCCGAGATAACAATACACTCTTTACTCAGGATAATCGCATGCTCAGAGACGTTGCTTCTGCGACATACAGATCAAGCTCTTAGGCTGGGGCCACAGACTAGCAAAAGAAGGCAGCAGGGTGGGAGAGAACATGGGTGAGTGCCTTTCCAGCCAGTGCCCTCTTTCAGAGTACGGTTACAGATCTGCCGCTGCTTTCAGCAAAACCCATCAGGGATTTACATCGTGCAGAATGTCCCTCTGTTTCATCGTCTTCCAGGTCCGTTTTACAATTCCGGCCGTTCCTTTAGCTCGTGTTAAGCTCCCAAGAGCGGCCAAGGCAGTGTGGCAATGTGTGAGACTGGGAGGAGAGCAGAGGATCTGGTGACACATCACACGACACATAAAAGATTTAAGAGGATCAGACATGCAAGACTGGTGGAATGTCTTGGAGTGTTTCAGAGGGTTTACAAAGCCTGAATTGTCATTTTGTCAGAGTACTCATAAGGCTGAGCTTATTAATGTACACAGTGTGCAAGCAGGCAGCCTTTCTGGGGAGCAGCACTGCTTTTATTTACAGCCCCGTTTTAGCGTTAAACACAGATCGAAGCTAGGAAGCCCGTCGGCAATCTCCGCAAACGGTCGCACCGCAAATTCCCGGCACCGCCTGGTACATCAGCTAAACACACGTTCAAACGTTCTCTAATCTGTCACTTTCGTTCAGCGGAAAGGTGTCTCCGTAAGAACGGTTTACGCATCTTTGAGGAGAAACGGGCAGGACAGACATCTGGGTCTGTCACTGGCAGCTGAGTTCTCCATATTGTGCACCTTACCGGGCTTCTCCCATACACCCTCAGAACTAAATTGGTTGTCGCATGTCCCTGTTTCCTTCCTTCTCATTCCAACACACCCTGCCCCCCCGCACACATCAAGTGATGTCACTGGCTTCAGCACAGGCCCTACCCCACAGGACTGGAATGTGCAAGCTGTCTGCCAATGCAGATTTGTATCTGGTGAGACTTTAATTAAAAATGTAGAGAGATTAAAGCATCTGGGATGTTGACACTTTACCTTAAACTCACAAGGTAGGAAAGAACCCACCTGCTCTGTTCTGTCAGGGGTGGTTTGGAAGACTGATGTAAATACAGGTTGGAAAGCTGCTTGGCTCATTCCTCATCACTTCATCTCCTGAAATATATTTCCCTTATCACTCATCTCAGTACTTTATTGACTGTAATACCAAGTGAGTGAAGTTTACCGATGAGTGACGACAGACCATAATATGTCTGAGGCTTTGGAGTGTATGGAAAATAGTGCACAAGGTTATTAGAGATAGTAGAAAGAAGAGAGTAGCTGCAAAATCCATCTTAAAGTGTAATGTCCAATTAGCATTCTGCCCTCAAGAACCATTAAGAAAGCATTAGGGAAATGTTAATATGACTATGATAGAAAGATCTATAGAAGAACACTAATTATTTGTGGATATTCAGCGCTGCTATGTACCTTTTTGTTTTTCAGAGGGTAAAGCTTGATAACATGAAAAATTGTTTACTTCTTCCCTGATGACAAATCATTCGAAAACCAGGTGTTCTCAGGCCTTAGACCTGCTAAATGCCGCATATTTAAAAAGAGACTGTTGAATATTAATGAACATACAGAGTTTAATATATTCTCACTATATCAAGCTGAAGAGTAACTTATAGCTGAGGTCTATACGTTTTAATCAGAATGTTTTTCAGTGCACACTTTTTTAAAGCTGTTTTTAACTATATTTTTGCTAAATTTTTTCAGCTATATTTTATTAGCTTTTTCTAAAAAACCAACCTTGGCCTGGGCCATCAATTTTTATGCAGCCAGTGCCCTTTATGATATTTACTACAATTTTCAAGTTACGTTTGGGGACACAGCGCAACTCAAGTCTGAAATACGGATCCATCGATTAAACAATGAACAAGAAGCTGGACTGCGGTTGTGCACAGTTACCTAACGGCAATGGCCATTACATTACTCTTGACTATACTTGTGTTTTCTCACCCTGTAATTGCACCGAATCACAATAGAGCACTGGCACAGTAAAGGATGATTCATTAGGCTTAGAACGGGTAAAAAGAAATAATACATCTTTTTGCAGTCCAAGAAAAATAACACTTAGTCTCAAAGGCTGGTATGGTCGAAATAACTCTTGATGAATGATTCACAACTACTTTTTGCCTGACCCAAAACAGCCAGAATCTTAGGGAGAAAAATATGAATTTACTGTGTAGTACATAAATATCAGTGTGCTATTTCCTGCTTGGTGAAGCCTCATAAACAATGTCTAGAGAACCTTTGATTAGGATGTTATTTGCTTTTGAATTATGAAACAGTTCATGTAAAATAAGGACACAACCAGAGGAGTTCAGAATTTATAGGAGCTTCTGATTAAACAATTCACTTTCTGAACCTTTATAAAAGTTCAGAATCAAAGATTAAACATATATATACCCCTAGATAGAGCACATCTCTCAGAACTGCTTTAGAGAAATTCTTCTGTCCTCTCTATCGCCCTGTGATCACCGAGTCTTTACTTTTCCTTCTAGAGCCCATCTTAAAATGATATCTGCTTCATGAGCATATCTACAGATGGCAGTATAAACAATATATCAGGTTAATACTACAGAAAAAAGAGCCACAAGGGAGCAAATAGAGGGAGATGCAGAAAAATGTGCCACATTTCTCAATGAGAAGAAACAAATGGACAAAATTGAGTATGTGTGAACATGTCCAAAAGACGCAAGAGACACACACACACACACACACACACACACACACACACACACACACACACACACACACATTTTCAGAACCGCTTGTCCCATACGGGGTCACGGGGAACCGGAGCCTAACCCGGCAACTCAGGGCGCAAGGCTGGAGGGGGAGGGGACACACCCAGGACAGGACGCCAGTCCGTCGCAAGGCACCCCAAGCGGGGTCCAACCCACTGCACCACCGCACCCCCCACCCAGACGCAAGACAAATATAGGATAATTTTTAGGAGGAAAAAATAAATGATAGATAAGAAAAAGGCAAATGAATAACAGCTAAATCAAGAGTAAACAAAACGAGGAAATTATATCACACATGGGAACTTGTGTTAATTGCCCAAAAAATGAACTCTAAATAAATAGCCTTGAAAAGAGCAAAACCTCCTTAAAAATAACCCAGGTATCCATATTCAGAATTGCTCTATGCATGATTATGCTCCTTCTGGTTTAGTTTTTCCAACCTGCAATTTTATTTTAAGTACTGCTGTGGTTATTACCTCAATACTGAGCTCCTGTCTGACTTTTGCCACCTGTGGATTTGGGTTTCCACTGCAATGAAATAGTACTCTAAATGTAAATGGGTTTGGTAATTGTTATCTATGATAGGGTAACTTTTGATTGACCCTATTTACATTTGAATTCTTTATTTGCTCTTGCTTGAATTAACTCCCCCATCATGCATCAAAGAATTTCTACAGATGAAAATTCTTGAAGGAGTTGAAATTATTATTATTTTTTTTTGTGTCTGTGGTATAGAGAACAAATCAGAAACAACTACACAAATGCAAGTGCTCTTTGTTTCTAAATTGCATGACTGATGTATAGTTAAAGTAAAGTGAGGGACCTATTTCAAGCAGAATAAAAGGCCACATCCATATAAATTTAATATCCACTGCTGTATAGTCTAGTCAACCAAGTTTCATTAGATGAATCTGTTTTCTGCATGTTTTTTTTCCTGTAATCTCTCTTTCCAAAATGGGAGATAAAAAATGGTGTTCAGACTTTTTTACTGAATTACTCCTAAGACCTTGAGCATAATTAGCTACATTTTGTTTTGTTAATATTTTAAGTTTCTAACAAAACTCTTCAAAAACACCACAAAATCTGCTGTGTTTTATGCAAATGAAAAATCTCATTAATTAAAAAGAGAAATATACATCATCAACAATGAGGAGTTATTTGAACACAAGAAACGAAGACATTAAAAATAGCCAGTTTTAATGGTACTATCAAAAACCATATGGCACAATTTCTTTGTCCAGTCTGTGGCCTACAAACAGCACAATATTCTACTCGTTCCCATCCGCCTTATCTCTTTGACTGAGTGTCTGTTTCTATCCAGGCAGAACTTTGCTGGTTTATCTCTCTCCAAGGAAAGCGAGTCCAACTTGAAGGCAGGGATGAATGTTCATCCCAATGCACTGCCATAATGGATTGCATGTACCAAAAGGCCTAAACTGATAAAGCAAAAAATTGAAATTGTTCACATCGTTTGAAGCCTGTGCCATTGTATCAAGTTTGAAATGTCCAGACCCGCTGTCTCAGGACCTGGTATGGATATGGCTGGTGTTTCATTGATCGTTTGTTCTTCTCAGATGAATTCACTTCCATTCTGTTCAGTGAGCCCAAGCAAACGTTGTGCTTGGGAGCTCAAAGGTTTCAAACTTTTTTTTTTTTTTTATTTAAACATTTCACAGTACTTCAAGAGTCTCGGAAGCTGTTCACTAAATGTGCTTGGCAGTAAATGATAGTAGCTGGAGTACAAAAATATAGATTTCTAAAAGCAGAATTATGATGCATTTATGCCATGAGTGCATTAAAAATCCCATGTTAATATGTTCTGTGCATGAAGCCAAATCTAATTCAGTATAGTAAAATAAATTATTGAAAATAGATGTGTGTTGTTTTGAAAAAGCACTGTATCATATAATGGATGATTGTCTGAAAAAAAACCTGTACAACTGATGTAACATGAATGGCGTGTGGTTTTTCCTGCTAGTATGTCGTCCTGAAAGTGTCCAGACAAGCAAATTTAATATGGTACTGTAGATGTATTTCTGAAGTGGGCA
The DNA here is from genome assembly GCF_900964775.1 of Scleropages formosus. Lineage (NCBI taxonomy): Eukaryota > Metazoa > Chordata > Actinopteri > Osteoglossiformes > Osteoglossidae > Scleropages > Scleropages formosus. The sequence goes on from NC_041813.1 coordinate 25,033,918, forward strand.
TCCCATGAATACTGTCCTGATGGAATTGCATGAGAAATCAAGTATGAAATTAATTATAAAATCCACTGCAGCCCTCAAAATTACAGTATTAATAGAAAGTGCCATAGCAGTATTTTCTAGGCAAAGCCAGTTGATGTTTGGTCTCATGGCTATGTTCATTATCTGAAATCCAAAATAAATAAATACATGGCAACAGCTGGCAGCGTAGTGGTTAGTGTTACTGCCTTCGGGTTTATGTGCTGCAGGTTCAAATGCTACCTGTGGCTGTAATCCCCTTGAGTAAGATACTTATCTAGCCTTATAAATGGATAACTGTAAGTTGCTTTGGATAAAAGTGTCAACTAGCTAATTATTTGTTAATAAACAAGGAAAATATTTATTCAAAAGGGATAAAGTAGCTACTTTTTAACTCTTGCATTGATCTGTCACCTAATGCAGCACGAACTGGGATGTCATGTTCAGGAAAACATGGTTTGTAACATCATTTCCAAAAGAGTTCTGCACAAGCTGTGATACCATGTCTACTGCTATGCTCCTCCACCTATTTAAACAAACCTGGATTGTTTCATCAGTTTCCGTGAGTCTGGACTAGACTTCTTTTTTGAGAAGCACTCTTGGCAGATGCAATGAAATTCAGTTACACTGTCACCTATGTTTTAGCAGATTGCCATGACTTTTAAGCAGAAAAAACTTGTAATACCCACAGTAAATAATTTGCAGGTAACCTAGTCTCCCCTGGCAATGTAACTGTTGTCAGTTTAGGAGGCTATTTGACCTTGACACACCTGCTGCTGTCAGTATAATACATGTGAACATCATGAAACTACAGCGAGCCATATTTCCTTTGAAAGGGTGTGCTTATGATCCTTTAATACAGGCCAAAACACTAAATATAAAGTGTTTGAAACAGTTGCAATTGTGCTTTTCACATTCTTATTAAATGTACAGGTCAGCTGTATATTAATGTTTTCACTGGGGTACTGACTTCTAGATGGAAGCTTCCAGTTAGACTGTGTCTTTTTTGCTTTCCCCATCATGCAAGGTAAGTGATGTTTTTACATTTACTTTCTTCTTTACTTTTTGGACAGAATAAGGTAGAACCCAGATTACTTCTTAATATAGATTTAAATAAGTTTAGTTTGACTACTGTAACTTTTTCTTTTTCTTTCTTTCTTTCTTTCTTTCTTTCTTTCTTTCTTTCTTTCTTTTTTTCTTTCTCATGACTCATGTCTCACAAACTACAGATAGCCTAAATTTCAGAGTAACTGGTGCCTGTTTTTGAAATCAGACGCAATAACTGCCTGTATTCTTGGCAAGCCCTTGGATAACTCGCTTATAACTCATCTAGGTCCATTAAAACAGTTTAGCAGGTTTACAACAACCAGATTCATTTAACATTAGATTGCACAGTAGGGAATCATTGCTGGAGGACAATAAACTGCAGAAGGAAATGGAAAAAACAGGAGAGAGGGAGTGGAATCAAAACAACTGATTTCAGCTGACATTTATTTTTGGTAAGTTATGGAATAAATAGTGCTGGGGAACATTCATTACTGCTAAATTCACATTTATTCAATGCTTTTCTTCAAAGTTATTTTTCTATTTTTATAGCTGGGTAACTTTTCCACTGGAGCAATTTATGGTCATTATCTTGCTCATGGGTACTACAGCAGGAAGTGGGGACCAAATCTATGGATCCAAAGGCAGCAACTCTATCCACTTCACTACCATCTTCTTCTCTTCTTTTAGTCCCTATTTAAAGTTATTTTATTACTTATTTTAAACTACCTTAGTGATTTTGAGCACAGTGCAAGTTTTGTTGCAAGGTTAAATATATATATTTTTTTTGTTTATATTTTTATGTGTAAATGACAGACATTCTGTAAATGACCTTCTGTGCTCTGGACAGCATAACCTGGTTGCAGAAACTGCTTTAACCATAGCAGCAACAGCTGATTGTGGATTCCTTGGGCAAAGACCATGAAGAAGACATCATGCTCATGACAAATGGAGGTGTGCACATGTGAAAATATACTCTGGAGTTTTGTACCACCAAGTCCCTAGTTCTAAATGTAAAATAGTCTCAATGTTCCATAATGGTAGGTACTCTATTTTCCTGTCAATGCTTGAGTGTACTCATTTCACAATAAGGCAAACTAGCAATATTTTTAGGCCTTCATGCCAATGTTGGAAGAAAAAACCAAATACCTGGTGTTTCCAAATGTCATTTGCAACTGAGTAGCCACTTCCTCTGGATCGTGCAAATCTGTGGTTGCTATCAGTTTAAAATGTGTCAGCCATACGTGGTAATTTAGTGGTGATAATCCCAAGTGTCATCTTTTGTGCTCTAACCTAATTTTTCCTCACCAGTTGCCCTGCTCCCAGTGCTCTCTGAGATTTTGTCAGTTCAGAGGAGCACAATCAGTCAAAATGATCTCTGTGGAATTGTGGCACAGATGATGATAACTAGTACCGTTCAAATTTCAGGACTAAAACACATTGACGGGGTTTACAGTTGGCACCATCTATACCATTGCCATGGGGCATTAATATCTTTGAGGTTCTTGCAAGGGAAAATTAATGAGTGAGTGCAGGAAAGTTTGGACTGACCAATGATGCAAAGTGAGCAGTTCTGTTACACTGTCACTGTTCTGCCTATGCCATTAAATGTACAATTTATGCTGCTATGTACTATTAACATTACCTAAGTGGGCTAAGTGTCTGGCTCTAAATAGAAAGACTCAGTATTATTCATTAAAACAGAAATAGAAAAATAGACACTGATCCAGCAGGACCAGGGATCTCCTTACCAAAGGGATGTTTTCACACACGGCAGGTGCCTGTGCGTGAATATTTTGGCTGCCAGAGATTAATGGGTTTTTTAAAAAATGCATTTAAAAGTTGGAAAAGGGTTGCAAAAAACAGTTGTAAAAATATATTATGCATTTAGTCACTTGATGTCATCACTTCTAGCTGATGACTATGATGCCACTTGAAATATAATTTGAAATAAAAAAGTAGTTAAAATGCTCTTGAACTCTTCTGTGTGACCAAATGCACACAGACTGAAGTCTAAATTCATTGCACTTATAGCTGCTCCACGTGAAGAGTTAAACAGCTTTCAGCATTCTGCTTTAGTTCCCATCCTTTGATTCCTCTGCATTTTTGCTAACTCTGCTTACAGACTCAACGAGGGTCGATTGCTCATGCACCAAATTCCAAATTCTATCATGAAAGTGCTGCATTGAAGACCAACTCAAACCATTCCACATGAAAGGCCTTCATCATCTTGGTGGAGCTTGCATGTGCAAGGACGAACTTCGCTAAAGCGTTCTGTGTCTAATAAGCTGTGCTCCATGTGCCTTTTGACAGCTGTTTAAAGCAAAGAGCATCGTGTCAGTAGGACTAGACACCAGACTCTACTCCTTTTACAGTATACACTGCAACAGAACCAGCTCAGGGGAATGTAGTGTGCAACTGTAAACAAATGCATATGTTTTTCATGAACGACAAATACTAATTAAGTACCGTAAACCAATTTATATTGATAAAGTAATTTACGGTATTTAATTAGTAAACTGAGCAATTCTAAATCTTAGTGGGGTAGGATAGGCTTTATTCATCTTAAGACAATAAATAAATTCACTGGCTAGATAAATAGATAGACAGATAACCCAAACTGTGTCATCTATGGCTTTTTCTCTGGAAATGGTTAGTCCTCTTCAGAATTGTGAGTGGTGCCAGCTCAGAGGGGTTTGCTTAATTGTTTTGGGATCTTCATCAAATATAGATAAGGCACTATTGAACGATGGGTTAATTATGGAAATGAGGCAACTAGGCACAGCAGTGCCTGGCCAATTTTTGGCACTAGCAGTCTTGCGTTTTAAAAAAAAAAAAAATCCCCAAGATTATTGATCTCTTAAGGGTACAGATGGGGGCTCTATCTGAAAATGCGTAAAACAAAGCTGTGAGATAATGCTACCCCTTGTCTATGTCTTAATTCTAGGGGATATATTCTTTAATCGTTATGTCGAAAATGTGAAATATTCACAACTGAAAGGCATAGCAGTCAATCCTATTGATCCCCAGTATCGTTATTCCTCAGGCTCAGGAATCAGTCACTGGAGCAAACATGGGTAAAACTGCAAGTGGCAGTTCCTATATTACTCCTTGAAATGGATTTTAATATTGTCACCTTCCCTTTCAGAACCAAATCTCCAATTTAACCGTGGCAACCCCCAGCTCCAAGACTGTTTTCTAATAATGCCTACAAAACGTTTTCACTCCAGAAATAACCATTTTATCTTACACAGACAGCAGATAACGTGAAAAAAATCAGAGCAGATTATTCTATGAACCTCCCTCCCGGTTAGCAATAGCCCCGTCACCATCATGTACAGGCCGTGAGATGACATGTGCAAGAGGGCCAGAATATGTGCCATCACAGGCATGTGTCATCAAATTATAATTGTGGCACTGGAGGCAGGACTATTAAAACTGATTCACTGCAATTTTAGCTGAAGAATCCCCTTGAAAATCCATTTAAACCCCTATCCTTGCAAACTGAGAGGGCTCCAAACATTATGTCATGCAATCCCCCAATGCTGTGTGTGTGCAGTCATGCACAGTTCAAGAGGGGTTATTTCCTTCTTCTGTGAAAAACTGTCAATATTTACAGCATACTCAGACAGTATTTTGATTGCACTGACTGTCAAATGAAGCATAATGAAAAACCTCACGATTGTTGAAGTGACCGAATATTGGCTTTATTTGTATTTTCATTAAACTTTGAAAAAGTATTAAGTATTTATGTTACCTAATTTCAACTTTGAGGTCCACAATCCATGAAAAATAAGCCACAGACAGAGAAGTTAACACTTTTTAAAGATATTAGTATTACCATATTACTTACATCACAGTTCAATACTACAAATATGGTAAAGAATGACTTTGACTGTGCTTACAGTGTGAAAGTATGACTAGGGGAGACATCGTAGGCTTTGAAGAACAAAGTAGATTTAATGCATCAAAGTCCAGGTTCCTGTCTTTGATGGTTTCATTTTTTCAGCACCTTGAATAAATAAATGATTCTTGAAGGGTCAAGATGGAGTGATGCTGCTGGAATGGTACCTTCAAGTCTTCAGGTAAAAGATCTCCTTTACCCATGCATGTAAACACTGCTTTCTTGTTGCAGTTAAGAATGCCACTGAATCAGGCTGCCAATTCCATAATAACTCACATTGATTAATCTGTTTCTGTAAACCACCATTATTGATACCTAGAGGTGATCGATGGCTCAAGTTCACATTATAATTTGACTGAAGAAAAAAGGAATCCTTGATGCCCTGCTTTGGTTACCATATGTTGTTTCTGTTGTCATGTCCATGTGCACTAAATCCCATTTCAGTCTGAAAGCTTACAAAAGGGAACTAAAGAGCAAATCATTAGCAATTCTGGTTTTCCACACGTTCTTAACTGTGTTGTCCTGTGAAGGGGGGTGGCGGTACCTTTTATCTCCTCCAAATTTATTTTCTTGTTTATGTGTTAAACCAGTTGGCAGCTGAGGCATTACTAAGACAGTGACAGAACAAAGATAAATTGGAGGGCAGGAAGGAGAAAAGACAGCAGGGGTGAATGGTAACGGTGACACAAATGCCATGAAAGTGAACAAGACTGATTTATGCTGCCAGTCTGATCAATGACCTCTTAGCCGAAAATTGTTAAAATGCCTATGACACATTATTTTCCCTTATCTTTTTTAATATGTTGTATTATATTTCTCTGACACTTTTCTCCAAAGTGACTTGCAATTATTTACCCATTTATACAGCTGGGTAATTTTACTGGTGCAATTTAGGGTAAGTACCTTGCTCAAGGGTACTACAGTTGGGATTCCAACTTGCAACTTTTTGGTCCAAACGCAGACGATTTAACCACTACCAGCTGCCTCTTTTAATGCAGTGTTAGTGTTTAAAATCTGCTAATTTTATAGTTAATATTATATTTATTAAGGGACTTTGAATCAAAGAACTGGGAGATTGCAAGGAATAATAAAAATGCTATATACATGTATGAACCCAAGGAGAAATGCACCGAAAGGACAAAATCTGAAGTGTTTGTACATTTTAGGAATGAGTGCTTTTTTGCCTTTTCTACAGAAAGGGCAAATAATATGCTTATTTACTCTAAAATCAATTAATCCCATCCAGTTTTCTATCTCTACACATACCAAAATCTGTGTCTTCAGACATATTCCAATGCGTTCATATTTCCTTCAATGTTGAGGTGATATCTAGGTTGCTTCCTTGCATGCTGACTACATGCAAGTTAGTTACATATATAAATGTTAATATAATTATGGATTTAGGAAGGGTTCTCTGGCTTGCATACATGTGTTGGTGATTTGGTTTCATTCTTGTTTTTGCTCAGAACTCTGAAAAAAGTTAAACTAGGTGACAATTAACTGATCTCAGCAGACCAGTACAAAAGATATATTGGATTGAAGGGTGAAACATAAAGCAGGACATTTGCTAATCTTCAGCTTTGTCTTTTCTACAACGTTACCACTACCAACGGACAATGGGTGGGTGTGAGTACCATCTATCAAATCTATTATTTCACCGTGTTTTCCAAAAAGCATCCATATCCAAAGATATGTTTCGAAGGGAATCTCTGACTCTGTATTGCCTGTTGTGTGTGCGACAGAGAGCTTCACTGGTGTGTAAATAAGTGACAAACTGTAAGTAGCATACAGTAGTGCATCTAGCATTGTCAGTCACCTTCGGTGAAAAGGTGTGGGCTGACAGTACTATGGAGTGTTAATTAGATGTCACTTTGGAGAAAAGCATCTGCTAATTGAATAAATGTAAATTTAAACGGACAAAAGTGTAACCTGTGATTATGCAGTTGCATAATATATGCAAAAACTTTTACATTACATTACATTTACATGAGCTGTTTTGAAAATAATTTTATGTCTAAAGGTGAATATTTTACTATGTTGAGGGAAGTTTCTTAAATGTTCTAAAATGGTAAAACCATGTTTTTGCATCACCTATTGTTTTAATTTTTTTCATGTAAATTATGTCCTTTTTGCTGTAAAACATGTTCTCTGTCCCTTTGAACTAAAAGGGATAATTGGTACCATAGAACATGTGAGTACTTGGGGCACAATAAGCTGCTGTCTTTCTGTTTTTGGCAAAGGTAAAGGAATGATAAACATGTGGTAGGTGCCCTTTGTACCTGCAAAGGTGCACTGAAGCTGCCTGCATGAACCTCAAGAGGAAGAAACAAGTCTTTACTCATCTCACTCCTCTCACTGCCATCTCAGAGACTGGATGAAAGCTTCCCTGCGGTAGAGTGAATGACAGCTTTTTAAAAGCACTGACCCTTAGCGATATGCAGGTGACAATCTAAATACACCCAGGAAAAACGCTATTCATAATATTTACTTTAGGGCTCTCTGGTCTTTGTATATGCATTCAAATTTTACTTTTATCACTATCTATCTATCTATCTATCTATCTATCTATCTATCTATCTATCTATCTATCTATCTATCTATCTATCTATCTATCTATCTATCTAATTGCCACAACCCAGTGACAGTGAATGAGTGACTGAGTGCATTTATTTATTTATTTTTCTTATGCAGACTGAAGCTCATTTCATCTCACTGAGATTTAGAATTCATTACTTAAGTGATGTAAATTGATTCATGATGTTTACTATGTGTCTAATGAAAAGGATGTTAATTAAATGTATATTTTTGTTTGTTTTCACATTACCTTCGGAAAAACATTTAGCTGATGAATGATGACCTGCTTTATAGTGGAAATAAAACTGCAGGGGCTTTCCTACACAGGCATGTAATGCAGGTTATATTGCTCTACAGGCTAATCACACACACAGTGAGTGAAGCTGCTTTGTCCCAAGCGGGGGTCGCAGCAAACCGAAGCCTAACCTGGCAACACACGGCACAAGGGTGGAGGGGGAGGGGACACACCCAGGACAGGACTCCAGTCTGTCACGAGGCACCCCAAGCAGGACTCGAACCCCAGACCTGTCAGAGAGCAGGCACAGGCCAAACCCGCTGCACCATCACACCCTCTTTTACACACCCATCAGAGAAAAGGAAAAAAAAAATACTAACAGACATCTCAGAGGTGAGATTTAAAACCAGCCAGGACTGCACCCTCTTCCACAGGTGCATCCTTAGTCATTCATTTTCTTCAAACAGGAAACTCAAGGGAGATCAGTTGTCAGCATCACTGTGGGTTGCAGAGTCCTACATTAGGCTCCTTGGGAACATCTACACTGTCAAGAATCCCAAGAAAGAAGTGTTTGGAATGATGAATGTTCTGCCTTTGGTTCCTCCATAGCTTTAAATTCATTATTGTTGATTCGCAGGTTTTACAGGTTGGCCTGTATCTACAGCATAAATTCTGTCTCTGTCATCATTACTCTTGTTGGAAGATATACAGAAGACATGGCAAGAATCAGTTAGAGCCCAAAAGTACTACATGGACACTGGGATTGAACATTTTAGGAGAGAAGAAATGCAGATAAGCCGCTTCGAAAGCATATATGCAACACCCCGAGTGTCATTGAAGAATTAGGGGTTGAAGGTTGATCTGATTTATGGACCTGGAGAATGAAGTGAAAAATCAGAGCTGCAAGCATATGTTCTTTATTTATGACCAATGTACATGAAAAATTATCTTAACTTCCTAAGGAGCATGTGGGATGTGTTAAGAGTTTGCTTTGACCACAAAACATGAACAGGAACGGTGCGGTTTTGTTTAGAGAACCGGCAAACAGCAGTACTGTGGCCACACCAGACTCACTCTTTTATCTGAAACCCAGGTTATAAGATTAATTACAGAAGGTGCTGTTATGGCCTTGGTTCTAAGGCCCACTGCATTTTGTGCGTGTCTCTCTCCAGAGCTGGAACTGGGGAGACTAATTGGCAGCCGACTGCTACCGGTCATCTGAAATTGAAGGCCACCTGACCGAGGGAGGCCCACTCTGCCATAGAGACCTGTCAGGTTCTTGCCTGTGCTGTGATCGTGTGCTGAGTGGTGAACTCTGTTTTTGTATATATTGTTCTCTTCTTCCATTAGTGAGAATGGTGGGGACACTTTGTAAATAGGTTCTGTGACCTAACAAAACTGGAAAAGTGTTGCGGCTTTCGATGGAATCATGCATTAGGCATTTGTAAAATACATACTAAAACATCGGGAAAAGTGATCATTCTGAGACCACATATCTCCTTATATTATCTTATTCTATCATTATTTATTGCTTTATAGGTTTTTTTACGGTAGCAATTCCACTCTATTCATTAATCTTTCGCCAAAGGCCCTGAACAAGTTAATACACTTCTGATCTTTTCCTGGTTAGTTTTAACTTGGCTACGGGACTTCAGATTTCTTTCAAACCCTTCTCCAGTACGTACATCTTCCTATTTATCCCCCTCATCTTAAAACTTATATTTCCTTAGAGGTTCTCTTGTACTCGATTCTCATATTTTATCCCAGAGTCCCCATCTCATTTCCCCATAATCCTTACTAAAGCAAATTTTGCTGAAGTTATTGCAATAATGCAGCAACTGAATGCTATTGCTGTTATATAATGGATATGCTGAAACCATGTAACATGTTCAGGTGGATTATCGATACAAATTTTGCTCTCATTCCTTGCACCGCTCACATCCTTCTCCCAGCCTCTGTCTATAGGGGGAGCCCCAACTTTACTTTCTTCCCAGGGAAGTCTTTATGCTGTCCAAGACAATGCTAGAAGAATCTGCTTTGCATCCCTTGTTATGTGGTATGTAATAAGTTATCAGTAGCAATGTTTCTTAATAAATGTCTGATCAGAAAGGTATAGAAAGTTTGGCATTTTAAATGTGTCATTGTGAATGGAAAACATATAAATTACAGCCATAGCTAAAGTCAACTTCCTCTGTCCAAAAGATAACATCTGTAAAGCAGCGACACCAGTAATCACGCCCTAAGGCCAAAATATAGTTTTTCTCTGAAATTTTACTATAGTTTCAAATGATTTTGATCATTTAATAAACATCTATACCATCTGTCCTTCCACCTCTCCTCAGTTGTTTCGCTGTCTGACTTAAAATATCACAGGACAGTTTGTGAAAGCTAAAAAAAGTTACAATAAAAACTGCTTACATTTAAAAATGCAAACCTTTCAAATGTGCCTGACTGTCCGTCAACCATTCTGTAAAGTTTAATTATTGTTGCTGATAAATTTTCAGGCAAATATAATTTGCATTATCCATTAGGTGTGCTGCAACATGGTCAATGTGTAAATAATAATCGAATAATATGAATTTTTCTTGGTTTCAAAACCTTTACATAACTCATACTATAGCATTCTGGATGAGCTGGGAAAGCAGAGGCCGGAAAACCAAACAAGAAACCACTCCAGTAGTTCAGGTAGAACATCACCATGTCCTGGACCAGATGTTATGTAAAATGTTTTGTGAGTTATGGGTGCAATGTTATAGGTATCCGTGAGGTTATAGCTTCAGTGTACAGGGAGAAACAGAGGTCTGAATTCATCACTATTGATAGGTTCTTGACTGATGAAGTGGATGAAATGAGAGAATTGTCCAGTGTGATGGAGAGATCTTGATGCGTGGAGGGGTTTGCTGGGCGATGGAGGATCTAGGTCTTGGAAAGAGTGAGTTGCAGTAGTTAGTCAGGCACCCAAGGAGAGATGTCCAAGAGGCAAGCTGCAGTGTGGGAGGATATATTAGTGGAGGCTGGGGTAAAGGGTAAAGCTGAGAATCATCAGCATAGCAGTTACAAAAAAATCCTTCAGAGGCAATGACAGCCAAGAGAAGCAACCATGCAAAATTACAGCCTTTTATTTTAATCACATTGAAGATCTAATTTAAACCAAGTCCGGAAGCTCAGAACTGCTCTGTACACCTTTAAATCTAGGCTTAACACCCCCATGTTAAAAACTGCTCATATATAACACAGTTGCAAGCTCGTTTTTTTTCCTATCCCATTTCCCTCTCATCATTTATTTTTTCTTCTTTATTTTGTTCTTTTCTATTGTTCTTTTGGCAAAAGGTGTCTCACAGTTCCAGGGCTGTGCGACTGAATATGGCTCAGTCTGTTCAGTTTGCATTTTCCCCATGTTTGCGTGTATTTCATCCAACAGTCCAATGACCATCAATTTCCCGTAGTCTGTGCATGTGCACGTCTTTTGAGACTTGTTTACAGGTAATGACAGGTAAACATATATTGGTTGATTGAACATATATCTCACATATATTAGGGCTTTTACCTGTATATCAGTCCTCCATTTTAGTGAATTCCATATTAGTATTTAGTCATTGTCTGCTTCAGTGATTACCTTAATACATGCCATTATGTACTCTACAAAGACATTTTCTACAAATCTCTAAAAGGTGCTCATGAGAATGCCTTTTTTTTTTTCACTGTACCTAAACAGAGTAATTTTTAGATTTAAATGCAAGAAGAAGCCAATGAAGAAGACCCAGATATCATTTAAATGCCTATTAAAAGACAAATTTGGAAGGAACCTTCTTCATTGTCTTCTTGTGCTGGGCTAAGAAAACACTAATGTAGTTTAATAAAGGAGCAGGCCTGAAGCACGTTATAGAAGTGAAAAGCATTATCAGCTATCTGCCCCATTTAAAAGGCAAGTAATTTTTAGTTCCCACACACTGCTAAGCTTTAACTCAATGTATTTCTCTGCTCCACTTTCCCAAATGGTCAAGCCTGATCTAATGTTAATGAGTTTTCTGTAACATTTTCTTGCATTCTTTTCAACATTTGCGCATTATCTGGAGAGCACAATGTATTAATTATGCACAAATAGCACATGGTCTGCTGCGTTGCAGAAAATGATTGCCGTGAACATGAGAAATAAGTATTACTTGGTGCTATAACCGCAAATTGCTGGAAATGGCAGCAATCCCAAGAAGAAAAGAGTGTTCTTAATTTAAATTCACCTTTTCATTTGGCAGATACCTTTCTCCAAAGCGGCGTACAACTCAAAGTAAATGGAAATGTGTTTCTCAAGCAGGCTGAGAGAGATGGATACCGATACACAATTCTCAGAGTATTGTCACTTAGTCCAGTACCACCATTTTTGCCAGCATTCATTGCACAAGTAGCAGTATGTAGGATGTATTGTTCTTTGTACAGCTTATGTGGCTGATTATTAAGAGCAGGTAGGAGGAGAGAGTTGATGTGTTTTGATGTGGAGGAAATGTTTTTTTTTTTTGAGACCTTTGTTGAATGATGAGAAGGATTCAACAGTTCTGAGTGACAGGGGGGTCTCATTTCACCACATTTGACCCCAAATCAGTAATTAAACCGTTACTGTTACAAAAAGTCTCACTTTCGTACGAATGTGTATATTGTCCTGTGAGTGTTTACTGCATGTTTTCAGTTTTCAACAATTTTAAATGCAGGTAAAGTATGTGATTTTGGACAATAGAAAGTAATTAATGGGAGTAGTACTCTTTTACCATTACACTTTTCTATTGATAAAGAAATCTTGCGCACCTCTAGACCAAAGACTAAATAATGTGAACAGTGTTAAACAGACATAACAAAATCAAATTTCATATTGTATCTTTAATCTAAGTTCAGGCTCACTCAACTATCATGACCCTTGGGCTTCAACGTTGGTGTCTTTCCCTCTCCACACCCCATCTTTCCCCCATCCATCTGTTTTGTCTTTGTCTTCTCTTAGTTTCTTGGGGTCGGCTCCTTTTTCCTGCTCATTTTATTTTCCCCCCTCCTTTTCTCTGGTGAGCAAGATATCTGGCCTGCACCCAATTCCCCAGCACTGTTGCTGTAATTGCTTTTTTTGGTGGGGGAAAAAATCCCCTAAAATGAATCCCAGTGATGGCTCCCATTCCCCCTGTGTATGTGTCTGCTGTGAAGGGCAGTGGCTTTGTCTTTGTGTGAACCTCATTAACAGTGCAGACATTCGCCGACTCCTCTTTAGCAGTCTTTCAGTCAACACAGTTTTTGCTTTTCATTTTTCACGCTGCCATTTCTTTCTCCTCCCGCCTCCAATTCCCCTTTGAGCCCATATTTTTTCTTTTTTTTCAGTCTCTCACTCAGTCGGGTGCAAACTTGGGCCGCTCCGCTAACTCTTAACACAAAGGTTTGTTGTCAACATATTTTTGTTAGTTTTTCTTCTTTTCAGAAAATCTGAAAAAGAAAAAAAAAAAAAAAAAAACATGGAGGCAATCAAATATTGTGAAGGGATGATCCAGTTTTCATGATATTTGAAAGGTTCCCAATTCAGAGGCTATTAATTGGTATTTCATGTAGCACTGACATAATATTCAATTCAAATATGTTCAAATCAGTTTCTGATGAATAGATCTGAAGACATTTTTCAGAAATATATAGATCCCTTCTGCATTATTCGTAATAAAATTCATGATAAAGACAAACTGATCAAAATTTATTTGTGGCCTTTTCATTTGTGTTTGTAGAGTACTAGTTAAATGTGGTAGAAACCCCACTGTAACCTTTAATCATACACTGTTTTAGAACCTGCCTACTTGAGCAGGCCCATTTTAAGTTAGAAAGGAATACAGAAGACTCAAGGCTTGTGCTAAAGCGGGAAAAAAAAACTGGAGGGACAGAGAATGTACTTTATCCTATAATGGGCTTCCTGTCGTCAGGCTGTCAAACAAATCCCCTCTGTAGGAATGCTCAGCTATGTTTCTCCGACTTCTTTTTATTTTCTAATCTCTTCCTCACCTGTTCCTTTCCCGTATTTATTTCTTTTTTTCCCTGGAGCCAAAGACATCTTAGTGTTCTCAACGTAGCCAAACAGAGAACCGCATCAGGTGTGTGCCTGAGTATTACTCTCTTATAATTAGTCACAGTTACAAACTCATCTGTGGAATATTGCCTTCCAAGTTACACAGATTTTCGATGAACGATTTCAGTACTGACATATGCGTGATGTAATGTGAATCTACTGCAATAAAATGGTTTACGGCTGCATTGTAGGATAGCCAAAGACAGAGGGCCACACGCTACAAGCAACTTAGCCTCACTAATTCATTAATTTGATTGTTTTTACAGTTATTTATTTAGCAGACACTTTTCCCCAATGCAGCTTCCAACGAACTCTGTATAGCGTTTCCAGTCCACACACCTTATTCACCGTGGTGACTTACACTGCTAGATACACTACTTATAATGAGTCACTCATCCATACATCAGTGGAACACACTATCTCTGTCACTTACACACTATGGGTGAACCTCAGTAGCATGTCTTTGGACTGTGGGAGGAAACCCATACAGACACAGGGAAAAACATACAAACTCCACACAGACTAAGCAGGGATTGAACTCATATCCTCCCTCATCACCCAGGTGCTAGGAGACAGCAGCCCTACTCGCTGTACCACAGTGCCACCATGTTTTTGAATACCCTCTGGGAGCTGGTGGGCATTTCAGTATAGGGCAGGAGGCAGTAGCATTATGATGGACAGCTCCGAATTGAATAATGACGACCAGCTGCTCCCTCTAAAGGACAACAAGGGGGACTATAAATGCAGCTGGCCTGAGGACAGGGAGGGAAGGTGTTGGGTGAAGGATAGGCTGAAGGGTGGTCCTACAGAAGATGAGACTTATCGTTTGCTTTCTGCTGTTGCTAGTTACCTGAAAGGTCCTGCTTCAGTTTCTTTGGTTTAAAATAGCAGCGAGCCTTTTTTCTTGTTTAAAGGCCTGTTGTCCTGTGGCTGCCTCCAGTGCACAAGTCGTGACACCTTTCTCCGATTCCAAGATGAAATGGAGCTTACTAGTTACACTTCTTTAAAGTGTGATCTACGTTAAACATAAATTGGCGTTTAAAAAAATGTACGCCTTGTTCTGGTGTAACTGGCTTTTGTAAGCAAAAAAGTTATTGACAGAACTCCTTTTGAAGCAGTACTAAGAGAGCATATTATATGAAATCACCCTTTACCCACAAGTATTTCTTTTCATTGCAGGCACCTACAGCTCAGAATGTGAATCCAGACAGGTTATGACTGGCTATAACAGGCTTAATATGGTAAAGAAATCTCCCCAGACCACAGCCTGACATTTCGCTAGTCTGTCAAGTGTTGCAAGTTACTTATTGTCGGCAGCTGAGGATTAAAACAGCACTAAGGGTGGTAAGCGTTCAAAAAGGTTACCGAAGTACAAATTTATTACTTTCTTTGTGTGCTAAAGGTTTCTGTTACACCTGTCACGAACAAGAACAGAAAAAGTAAACAGGGATAACTACAGTAATTACTGAAGTAATTTGTGTCAGTTACAGCCAAATATCTTTGTTAAACTTTGAAACATGTTACCGAGTGAGCTAAAGTCAAACAATGATGCATTTCTATTCATGCTGGCAGAGGCCTACTGGTTTCCAGTTTTCATCCTTATAGCTTCTGTTGTTAACTTATAATAATACAATAACTGAATAATAATAAGGGGTCTGAGAGAGGTGCACATCGGACATGCATTGTTTAGTCTCCCGTGTTTCTTATACCTCTGGACTGTCAGAACCTTGAAATGATTTGTTTTAGCTTTGTTAATTACAAATTGATCAATTACTGGTTGATTACAAAGATTTATTACAAATGTCAAAACCTATCCCATTGTAAGGTCGAGCTGAGATCCAGGGTCTTACTGGAGCATTTCACAAACAAACATTGATTTCATTATAAGAACATGCACAGTGTATGACAACATCACTTCAAAGGAAGTAAATAAGAAATCAATAAGAAATTGTATTAAAACTTCAGTCCACTGGTCAAGGATCTTCCACTGAAAATACTGGTAAATTTGTTCTGGTAAAAATGTACAACTGAATAAAATGAACAAAGTTTTGTTACATTTTAGTAAATAGTAGAAATTCTGAAATGTTAAAGTCTACTTTAAAAATGTCACTCATGATGAATAGCTCACTAAACCAGGAACCTTAAAACTGGTGTTTCCTAAACTTTATAATTTATTAATGGCCTACATGGCATGTTAGGAAGGAATATGTAGACTGTTTTGTTTCTTTTCTGCAACTGTACAAAAAGTAATCTTATGGGGAAAAAATTAATAACAGCAATCTTTGGCTTGGTTACACAGAGGGTAACAACAATATAATAAAAAGGTAATATTGCACATATGGTTGAAGTGAAAAACAGCAGAATACCACTGAGACAAGTTTGTTTTTGTAATATAATGTTCTTTTATGCTCTAACCTTTTCATATCTCAACCTTACAATAACTTTCTTCTAAAGTAATTTGAAAGGGCTTAAGTTTGGAGTGAAAAATCAAAATAAGTTTTTTTTAAAACAATGTGAATTTATGTTACATAAAACCATGATATATATTAATGTTTTTCTGTCATTCATTTGTTATCTGAATTGGTTCTGTTTTGTCTTGATTTCAAAACTAATTGGTGCTGGATGGCCACTGAACTGGAAAAGAAGCTTTGATAGCCCAGATACTGTGAGAAATTTTTGCAGTTTGGATAGTCAATAATCCGGCCAAGGGTAAAATTAGTTAGCTATAGAACAAGTTATTCTGTTCTATTAAATTTTTTTGCTTTGGTCTAATTCATTTTTCTGAGGAAAGAAAGTATTATGCTGTACAAATGTTGCAAAAGTTGGAGAATTGTGGGAGCAGATAAATACTATGGAAGAAGAAACTGAAGAGCTATGTAATGCATGGACTGCATCCTCTGCTCATTCAAACAGTGTATTTGCTCCTATGTCAGTATCTGCTGCATTTCCATTAACCATTTTGGAGTTTAATGCCTTTCAGCAAAATTGTTTTCTACAAAAATCCATCTTATGGCCAGCTGTCAATCATATATAAAGTATATAAATGTCCACTAATATCTCTTAGATGGATGAATACAACAAACATAAATATTTCCAATGTTCCACAATTAGAGCTTAGGTCTTAACTTTATGAGTCTGAGTTTTGGTCTTCCTGAGAACAAGTATTCCTAATTACATTTATCTTTACTTTTTTCATGTAGCAGATGCTTTTCTCCAAAGCAACATACATCTCATAGAAAATATGATGTGTACATTACATCAGCAGAAGGAGACATAGTAGCAGATGTGTGATTCTTAAGTATAGTTTTGTTTTTTCCGCCATATGAACCAATATTGTTCACACAAGTAGCTGCATAAAACTTTCAGAATTAGATTTCCAATAACATTGTTCACCGGTATTATCCCTCAACAGGCGGAGCACAGTGTCTGATGGAAGACAGACTATGCTGAGATGTTTTATTTTTGGAAGTTCATTCTTATTGTTTTAATGCACTGCACGAATATGGTAACCTAAACCGCAATCTATTAATACTCAGCCAGATGTCTCTGCAATGTTTTCTTTGCTTCGGATGAAATTGAGCATTTTGCAAAGTGTGCATCATATTAAGTGAGAGGAGTATCTCGGGAGGCCTTGCTCTGGCGGATGAAATGTACTGTTGGATGAGATAAATCAGGGTTGGCAAATGCATGGAACAGTTGCAATAAAACAACAGGGAAATGGAAGACAAAATGAAGAAGGCTGTTTCTATCTGGGACTGATCATCCAGTAAAGATAGCCCAGTTGGAGCACAAAACATGATTTCATATATATTTAAAGGAGTATATTTCTATAAATTATGTTTTGTGCTATGTATGTATGTATGTGTGTATATATATATATATATATATATATATCTTAGAATATATACCGGTATGAAATCATAAAGTGGCATAGTTTTTATGCTCTGTTGATACAACTAGAACTAGAATATTGTTTGACCGCATATCGTAAATAAACAACAGCAACCTATCAGTGCAAATCCATGTTAAAATTTTTTTTTTAATATGTGTATATGCAGTTACTCACAGTGATAAAAAGGACCCCGTTGTAAAGAATGAACAATGAATATGCATAATTTACTTCAGTTTTGTTTTGATAGACCTCCTTTTTTGCCAAGACAGCCTCTCCAGACAAATTATTAAAAATAAAATTAATATCTTACAGAGGGTACCAAGGCTTCGCAATATCTTCATACTTTTTACAGTTAATCCACAAGTATTTAGTTCTTCAGAAAATCCAGAAGTGTTTATTTTCTCCTGTTTGTGTATCTTTGGACTTCGATGACAAAATAATCTTTCAAGTAGCTTTTAATAAACGTGTAAACTCTTCCAAGTAATCCTTTCGAAATAATACTTTGTGCATTTTCTCCAGTGGTTTGTTATGAAATTTTATGAAGTTTAGGGACAGTACATCACCACAGTAAAACATAAAGTTGTTGGTCGAGTTAATTTTCACATCATGTCTTTAATATTAGTAGATACAGTACAACTATTATTAGAAAGGCACACCTCACTGAACTGGGTATATTTTTTTTTTTAGTGAAATCAAATTAAGAATGTTTTCATTACTTTTTTTTTTTTACATTCACACATAAAATGGTATTTCTGATCTTGACAATGACGACTGCAAAAATTAAATAGTTGTAACAAATGATTTTTAGCTTCTCTTTTAGTGTTATACTTTAATTACTACATGTATTATCAATAACTCCTTGTCCAGTACAGGGGCGCAGTGGTGCAGAATCTGGCCCGCAAGCACAGGGTGTGAGGCATGGTACACTAAACAGACAATTTGGCGCACACAAATTTATAGTACATAGAAAGAAAATTCCGAATATCACGTTCTATGTCACTTTGCAAAGAACTGGAAAGGCTGTCCAGTGTTAGAAGCAAAGGTTAACCTTTAGATGATCTTCATTTTATTGTGAGACTAAGGCTTTACACTAGTGTAAGGGTGTCCATGATATTAAAGCTGTTTATATGATTGTGGCACGGGGGTGTGTGCTTGTGGCTGTGTGTTCTGTCACACATCAGTGTGACAGAAAGAAGCCAGGAGGGGCAATGTGCTTAACACGCTTGATTTAAACCTTCAGCAGCATTAGGAGGCAATGCGACCCCGAGAATTATGGAAGAAAGTGTGACCCTAACTGACAGAATTCACTTCTCCGACCCTCCCAAATCCCTCGCTGTTGCTATTTTCACTGTTCAGAGATGAGAGCATTGAACTGTCTGAGCTAAAAGGAAAAACTGGAATTAACAGCTCTTTCCAGCCCTTCAGTGAGAAGTCTTGAAAGACTTCATTATTAAGTCTGAAGCAGATCAGATTAAGAAAGTGGAAAACAGATGATTTAGGAAAACAGTGTGACAAGAAGAGCAGAGCGACAAAGAAATTTCTCAGAATGTCTTTCCTGCAGTCAATCTATGGTTTTATTATCTGTGTAAGCATTGACTATTTCATATAATCAAATGATTGGAAATTGAAAAGCACAACTGAGAACTGAATGCTAAAAAAAAAAAAAGAAAAAAAACTGTCAGAGATTATATTTTATGTCACTATGTATAACAGTAGTATTAACATCAGCAAAAAGATTTTAGGCATAATGTGTCACCATTATTTCCAGGTTTGGCTCAAGAGCCAAATGGATACCCATTTAATTTAAGGTTGTGTCCATTCAGTTCCAAGAAGTACTCCTATGATCTCTGTTCACTATTAAAAATCCCCCTCACTGTATTTACATTTGGAGAAATAATTTGAGGCATGGCCTGCTCTGATGTTGTACAACGGAAAAGATGAAATGGAAACAGAAGCTTGAATAAATAAGTCTCGTACGATAATTTCTCTAGCAGTAAAGGAAGGAAGACAATTTAATCAACATAAATAGACTGAGAACTGATACCTTGTTGGTTTTCTTCTAAAGGCGTTTTGGAATGGTTGCTTCCAGGTTTTATTTTCTTCAGATTTAAAAGTATGCTTGAGATTTTTGTTCATATAAAAATGACTGAAAAGAAGCTGAAGAAATGGTGTTTCTGCCTCCAATTTTTTGACTCAGTATTTCAGCTGTAATGGCAAGCCATCTGATTTTTATAATTGCTCAACAGCAAAAATAGGTGCACAGGGAGCACAGAAGTGTTTAACATCCCCCTCATATATGTAACCGTGACATGTTTATTTGTACATCACTGTGCTAATGCTGTAAGAGACATTTCGACAGGGCCAGCCACCTGAAAACATTCCAGAAGGTACCACATATTGTACATCTCTGTGGAGTCTCAGAGGCTATGAGAGAACTTTTCATGGTCCTGCAGTTAACAAGAGCCTTAAAATTATGTTCTGTAATCAGGTTACAGGGCTGAAAATGCCTTCTGGAAGTGACAGTCACTCAGGTTAATCTCCCAAAATTAATTGAAAAAAGACTCTGAGTCAGTCACAGAATAAAAATATAATTTTTGTTCAGTCTGTCAGCATTTCCTATAAATTTGTGGTCAAGCTGTAGGAGCTGGCAGTTGTTAGGAACACTTAGAAAGGCAGAATTAGTGGGAGAAACAGCTAGTAAATGCTATGGATACTGTTGCAGTAAAAATGCAATTATGAAGTATTTTGTACAATAAGGAACATGTTTAGTATCATATCTAAGTAAATACATGAGAGAAAAGTCATGTATTTTCAGTTCAAGGTACTGATAAAAATTTCATTTTGTTTTTTATCGTAGCCTTTATTTTTTGGTTTAATGAAGGGAAAGAGCAGATACAGACACTTTGGACAGAGTCAGTGGCACTGATTGACAATTAGCACAGCTGGGAGTTAGTCTAATACACAGCAGGGGCATGTAGAGAAGCTAACCCCCCATGTTTATAATAACACTTTATTCTGTATAATTAGTCTTAATAAATATTTTCCTGACTATAAATGTTTTGGAGTCCATATATAGTGTGTGTGTGTGTGTGTGTGTGTGTATGTGAAACCCACTCTTAAAGTAAAACTGCAAAAAAAAAAAAAGATTGCCAGGGCTACGCATAACCCTGTGTACTATGTACAAGAAAACTCTTTTGATTTATTTAATTATACTTTTTAAAATGGGCTATTTTGATAAACTTGATTATCAAATGTACTTTTAAAGGAACTTAACTTTTTGATTCATAGTCAAACATTTCAATCGCTAGATTTAATGGCCCTATCTTTCGGTTCAAAAAGACCACTAGAGATGCCAAAAAAACATGAATCATTTGGATAGAGCACATTTGAACACTACACTGTAAAAAGACCTTAAACCTAGAGATGCTAAAAAAATAAATGGTCAGAATAGGATTGAACACAACACCAAGTCAACTGCCATAACCACAAAAAAAAAGAGGTTTGAACAGTGAACCATTCTAATCCCAGTCAAGCATTATAATCACTAGACTAAAGAGCCAGTTGTGGTAGGAAGTTCTGTTTTTTTTTTTTTTTGTTTTTTTTTTTTTTTTTTTTGGTGGATCTGTAGTCTTAAAGTAATTTTGAACAGTGACTAATAACTCCTGGCTCCTTAGCCTAGTGGTTACAGTGTTTGATTAGAATGCTTCAGTACTCAAATCTCTTCTCTTGGTTTGGGTTGTTGACTTGGGTCAGAATAGTATGATCTTCAAGTCTCCTTTAACCCAGAACTTAAGTTTTTTTTTTTTTTGCAACTCTAAGATCTTTCTGAAATATAAGTCATGAAACCTAAAACTGCAAAAGGTGCAGTGGGTTGGACCAGGTCCTGCTCTGTAGTGGGTTTGGGGTTTGAGTCCTGCTTGGGGTGCTTTGCGGTAGAGTGGTATCCCATCCTGGGTGTGTCCCCTCTCCCTCTAGCCTTACACCCTGTGTTGCCAGGTAGGCGCTGGGACAAGTGGTTCTGGAAGTGTGTGTGAAACCTAAAACTCCTGGCTCTTTAGCATAGTGGTTACAGTGTTTGATTAGGAGTAGTGCAATGCACAAATCTTTTTTTCACTTTGGGCTCTAGTTGCTAAAGTGATGGACTTGGGTAAAAATGATGTGGTGTTCAAACCTGCTGTACCTAAACTATTCATTTTTTGGTATCTATAGTTATAAGGTCTTTTTACAGTGTAATATGTGCAGAATGAAATGTGTGACTCTTTAACCATGTGGTTAAGGTGTTTACCTGGCAGCTCCATGGAGTGTCACATTGGAATCAGCTTCCACTGAGAGATGTTTTTTTTTTTAATTCTTTATCTGTACTACTTCTAAGGTCTTTTTTGAAATATGAGACCTGCTTTAAGAAAGCATGTGGTTCTTCAGCCTGATGTTTAAGGTGCTTGACTGAAGGTTTGGTTTTTGGTGAAAACATTCAGTTTTTTGTGTCTCAAGTCCTATGGCCTTTTCAAAACATAAAACATAGTGGCAAGCAACAGTCAGAAGGTAATGGCTTGGTGTTCACATCTTCTCTTCTGGGTCCTCATGGATAAGGTAACTGACTTGGTTTAGAATGGTGCAGTGTTCAAATGTGCACTAAAAAAGTGATTCATGTGTTTATTTGCTTTTTTGCATCTCTACTACTAAGGTCTTAATGAAATGTGACACAAACCTTGTGGTCAAGGTGTCTGACTAGAACTAGAATGGGCTGGTGTTCAGTTCCACTTTTTTAGCTTTGGGTCCTAGTAATTAAGATAATTGAGTTGGGTCCAAATGGCATACTGTTCAAATGTACTTTGACTAAAAGATACATGTTTTTTTGCCATCTCTAATTCTAGGGTCTTTTTGAACTGTAAGACATTCCAGTTGATGCTAGTGGCTCTTTAGCCTAGAAGTTACAGCATTTGACTGGGAATGGAATGGAATGGTTCAGGGTGAAAAGTTGCTGTTTTGGGGCTTCTGGTTAAGGTAATTGCCGTGGGTAAGAATGATATCATATTAAAACCTCCCACAACCTACAACTGAATATTTGATTTTTTTTTTGGCCTCTCTAGTTCTAAAGTATTTTTCAAGAATGAGAAAGGCATAGAAAAGTGTGGCTGTACAGCTTGGTGGTCAAGGTGTTGGGTTAGTATGTATGTATGTATAGATAGATAGAGCCACACCTATGCCATTAAGTCAAATGACCACAGCTGCCACTAATCAGACTGAAGCCCAGAAATCAAAGAGGCAGGGCTGTTTCACAAACTTGCTGAGTTGCTTGGAGAGCATGGGTTGTGGTGTGGTAGCCAAGCCGTGACCATTTGTGCCTTGGTCTTTGCCCCTTTTCTCTCTGGTTCCTGTCTGTTCTGGACCTCCTGATTTGTCTTCTAGGCCCTGACTATCGTCTTGCCCCCGCACCACGGATAAGGTGTGCACCCCCAACGACCCTTACCTCAGCCTGCCTGTGCTCCTTGTTTGGAGTCCTCTAGCATAAAAAACCTGCAATTGAGTCCTCGCCTTCTGCTTGGTCTCCTGTACTCATCAGTGAGAGATATTTTCATTATTAATGCCTCAAGAACTTACAACAGATTGTCGCTATGAAGCTGGATACTTTACTTTAACCAACTGGGAACTCAATCAAGGGAGAAGTGTCAATACTTTTTCTGGAATTTGAACAAACAGTGTTAACAAGCAAGTTGAAGTCCTTAAGTAATGGCTCTGTGTATTTATATTAAGATGTAATCTTGTTTTATGTTGCTATGCATGCTTTTGTTAAAAGAAGAAGCAAACAAGAATAGCTATATTTACAGAGTATAGTGTGTGTTTCATGCTTGTTGGGAGAAGTGCACTTCGTGATACTGATAAAACTCCATTCTACTGACTTCAGTGAACTATTTGCAGAGACTCCTGAGATTTTTTTTTTTTTTGGTCACACGGTTAACTTGAGGAACAAACTTTGTCCTCCTGCAGCCATAAATCAAAAACACTGTCCCTCTGGGTCTGTCCCTTTACAGCAGCCACACTGTCATTCACAGCTCACCGGTCTCTGTGCATCTGCAGCTCTGGGTATTTCAGCGAAACTGATCATGTTCAAGGGGAGTTTAAAGCAGGGGAGCAATTGCTCCTTACCCTTCAACATACACACAGACACACACAAAATACACTTTTGTTCTGTCTCATTTGCAGTATGAGCAAAGTTCTAATCATGTAGCCTAGGTCTAACTGAGTTGCATGGGAATGTACCTTTTGATGACAGGGAGATTACTAATGGACAATCAGAAGAGAAGGGAATATAGTAATCCTTTCTCCATAAAGCTGTAAAAAGAGAGAGAGAGAAAAAAAAAACTGAGCTATATTGAAAGTTCTTATACAATCATATACTGCACTTAGTTTAATATTTCTTAACATTTAACAGTTACAATGTTTTGGGAAATTTATACCGAATTACAATGTTTTCAATGAACAACCATGCAACAAATATTCTTAAGTGAATAATTAGGCAAAGCTGTCAGCTGGAGAACTGGGACTTGGATCAATGAAACACACTGCAGTGTTGATTCCTGTTGCAGAGATTGCTACTTTACTCATCCGTCTAAACTCATTTATCGGCTGTTGAAGGGGGAGTCAGACCCATTTCTGTCAGCAAGTTACATCCAACATCCCGCTGCAGCTGCTTGATGGACTAAGTGAGTGTGAATCTCAGAGGGAGGGTGAAAAGGTCAAACTTCTTTGGATAATAACCTTGCCTTAGACTGATGTTTATATAACCACTATCACCACAACCACCACCAGCAGCATCACTCATGCAGCAATTCAGTCTGAAGACATTTGAAACTGAAATAATCTCAATTACATTAATTGCTCAGCCATGATGAAGTGGTGCTTGATCTGTTTCATGTCAAGTGCACAAATGTCCCTTGTGTTTAAAGGCTCCGCTGTTGCAGCGAACAGATAATCAAAGACAGCCAACTAACTAGACATAACTCAGGCTGGCTTGTCAGACATTTTCCAAAACTGCAACTTATAGCCACATTTGTTAGCCTTTTGTTTGCATGGGCCTGTAAAGACATATTATATGAAAATTAACACAAGCCTATTATAATGCTGACATTGCCAGTGTGTGATCCCCTGGAGGAATTGATCTGAGTTCTGGATGATAGAATCAAATGATAAAAATAGTAGCACAGAATATGTATGTTGACAGTATCAATGGCTTTAATGGCTTCAAAAATTGGTTTTAAGATATTAACTGAGCCACAAACCATGAGCAGACCCAGGGGTGGGAATAAGAGGTGATGGGGAGGAGGGAGTATAACAGAGGATCCCGGTTTTCTCGATACTGCACCGATCGTCCAATCATACAGGCAGATAAAGTAGATTATTTATATTATGTACAAGCATGTTTGTCCTGACATTAAACTACAAAACCGACTAGTAGCTGTAAACAACAGGGCTTATCATGCTAATTACTGTAGTAATTTACTAAAATCCTCAAAAGTTTTGGTCATTGTGAAATGGAATAATGTCAGCATGTCACATTTCATAGTAAATTGTCCACTGAAGCTGCATTATCCTTTCTTAATTAATTGTCAAATGATATCCAGTTTGACATGATGATGCATATTTCTGTATCTAGCTGCAGTAATAATCCTTAATCAAATGCAAGACCAACATAACATAGGAAATGTGTTTTTTCCCCCAATAATGAATGTTTACTGTTAGTTTGTGGGAGTTCGTGGAGGTGTCTTTTGGAGCCTGTGGCTCAGTACTCATTAGTTTTACCGCGTTCCCAGTGCTGTCAATACATATCTGCATGTGTTCATCAGCATCCTGCTACTGTGGCTGTGAGATTAAGAATGAGAGTTAGAATCGGGATTCAGTCTGATCACTTTATAGAGTACTGAATAATGATTTATTCACTTATCTTATATCTGATTTATTCACTTAAAGTTTCCAATAAAATAAAACACCGAGGGAATATGTGCAGTCCAGTAAATCAACATATAACTTTAACATATATAGATAGTATCACATATATGGAGGTAAGAAGTGTGAGTGGATTGCTATGATATTTGTTTTACTTCGTGAGACATATACTGAAAATAATCATCTTTTTTTGGGTGGTTATTAGTGGAACAAAGAAACAATAAATTGGTTTTAAATTCAACATGTAAATTTAATGCAATCAAAAATGTAATGCAATCAATGCAAAAAGTCAAGATGAATAATAACAGATATTGGAATTAATTAACTAATGGCCAGTTTTTATTTTTGCACTCATTAGAAGAAATTGACAGAACTGATGATGTGTCACTAAGTAAATAATAACTCAGACATGGGTTGTAAACTTTCGAAGTTTATGAATCCTTGGAGTGAACCATAGATATAGATGCTGTATATAACACACACTCTCCCTGAAATCAGACAAACTGCACCCTACAATTAATTTGCTTGTAACACACCATTGCTTTTTTATGTGTAAAATTTCAATTGAAATTTTTTAGAATTTTTAAAGCTCATATGCATTTCCCCTTCAGCTGTAAAACCCTTTATTAAGATATTTACCCTGAACATCAGCAGTAGATTTGCCCTATTGTATAAATGAGCAAATTTCTTGCAAGTAGCTTTGTGAACAAACCTTGTAAGTCAACTTAGGGGAAATCCATCAGCTGACCAGATAAATTTAAATAGATAAATATTCATGGACTTCATCGAAAAGCATTTTACTGAGTTTACTGCATTTCACTGTAGAATTCATGAACTTGCTTTGTTAGATTTTCTCATTATTTCAATCACAGGGCTGTTTGTTGAAAAGCACCCAAGTCTTCTGAAATAAAAAACCTAATTTTCAGCCAACACCTGTGTCCAGCGAACTGACTTTCCCTCCCTGGTCACCTGCCAAGCAGCAGTGTACTGTAGCATAAAGTCATCTGATTAACTGAAAATCAATGTCTACTTTGCTGAATCCCCAACAATATTTCAGTAATCTACTACTTAAGCGCAGTTTATTTGTACGCTTTCATCAGTTTCTTAATACAGCAATAACTACAGAAGTTAACTCTAACCCAAACCTTAAAAAGGAAAAAAAAAAAAAGCAGTATCATTCCAATAGTCTTTCTTTTAACAGAAGTCCCTTCACTCCCCCTCATGTTTGTGTGAAGAGTTCACCACAGTGTGTTTTTATGCTGCCAGCGCCTTTTTCTCAGCCGCCTCCTTGTCTCTGATGCCTGTTGGCATGGCAGATGAGCGCCGGGGGGCCTTCACTCCAATTTGCTATCGTTTGTCACCAGTCGTCCCCTCAAAAACACCACCATCTCCTCCCTCCCACCTCTCCAAAAGAGAATCACTGGCTTCAGCCATCAAACGCAGCTCGAAGCCACATGCATGCAAAAGCTTTGTAAACAGAAATGTTTGTGTTTGCCAGAGATTTAGTTAAAGAAAACCAATCCAACAATATGTGAACATCTTTCTTGATATATATATATATATATATATATATATATATATATATATATATATAAAAAAAATGAATTTATTTCAATGAGAACTCAATTTTCTTAATTTAAAATGGAAATTTAAAATGCTATGAAATGGTATCCTACCATTGAAAGCAGACTGGGAAGAAAAATTGGAATCAGATATTTTGGAGACATTTATTTGTATACGTAGAGCATGGTGGTGTAAAAAAAAAAAAAACTTGTGTACTTCTGTTCTGAAGTTGTTCCATGAAAAGCGACAGCGTTTGATAAACTGGCAGATAATGGGCTCGTTACTAGCCACAAAGTTAATACCTATTGTGGGGGGCTGGTCCCATGTCTTAGCCTTTCGCCGAGCCACCATTCCCTGTCACTATGATCAGTGGCGCTCGGGCTCGGCCGTCACGGCTAACGACGTAAGCGGTGTCATTGTGGCCGAAAAGCCACTGCGAGAAACCGGCAGATATGGCTGGCAGCTCACCTCACACGTCAGCCTTTTGCCTGTCCTCTGTGTTGTACGTGTCAGACTCTGGAGTGGCTAAGCTCGTTCTTTGAAAAGCTTATTTTGACATAAGTTGGTATTTTTCCTGTTGTCTGCACCCTTCTCCCCTGTGGTAAAGACATCTTTTTGTCGCTGACATTTGACACTGGGCATAGTAGTAATGGACGGCGTCCTGAAGCCAGTGTTGTGCGTGCGTTGTTCCCCGTGCATTTTAACATGGAAAGGACTGAGCGGCGGGTTGGCATCAGTAAGCATGGCGTTCAGTTGAATAACTAACGTATTATAACGGCAAAAACAAACGGAGGGATTTTGGATGGCGGCTGCGAACGAGCTGGTTTGTTGGGAGCAGGCTGACATTGAAGCACCATTTGAGCACCCTGCTGACCCGCCGACCAGGGTGCTGGCAGCTGTGCTCAGGCCAGTTGGCGTAGACCGCTTTGCGATGGAGCGTTCGTCTCTGGCGGCGTGAGAAAAGAGGTGACATTTTTAAAAAAGAGCTTGAACTTGAAAAAATGATAAAACACAAGTAAGGCTAAATATATGCTTATGACAGCATTTGAGGAAAAGGTGAAGACGAGAAAAAAAACTTTACTTTTCATGTGGCTGTACTGCTGTAGAAAATCCATAGGCCGTATTTATGGTCAACATTCCGTCAATATCGGCCCTCTGCGCCACGTGCTGTAGTCGGGGCAGCATGCAGTTCTGAGCCGAGCTTAAGGTTAGTGACGAGTATTCTCTGGGCAACAGGTTTCGCCAGGATGCCCTGCAAGGTGATGACATAATAGATATGGTCACCGACCGACCAGACACAGATTGATGGGTGGACCAGAAGGAGTGCACTGGCGGGAAGGGGGGATTTTGGCCGTGTAAACAAACCGGTTGGTAAGGTAAATGGTCTTCTGGCATGTACCATTGCCCGGGTGAAACCCATCCTGCTCCCCTTCCTTCTTAGCATGGCCTTTGAAATAGAAGGCGTTGCTTATCCTCTCTGGTGCGACATTTGGAATTTATGCGATAGGGTTCACCTGGAGTGGCATTTATGCCGCCTTAGGTGGGTTTGTCACGCCCTTGTCCGATTTCGCAAAGGGTTTCTGGAGTTTTCATGTCCCTCCCTCCAATTCCAACATTAAGGCCTATATACGTTGACGATAATCTTGACGTAGACTCTTCTCTGTCTTTCCACAGATGGTGACTTGGCCTTGGGGGGTGGGGAGAAATAAGATCGATGGTTTGACATATTCTTGGAGACAAAATGCATTTTTGTCATAGGACAAAGTACGGATAGCGCAGTTGCTGCACCCTGGGTGCCTTTGACTTACAAGTGATTTAAACCCTTTGCATGACTGGTGATTCAGTTGGTACACGGAGAAGAAACAGGTACATCTGCTCAAGTTGTGGGTGACTTTGCGTGTGCATGGATGTGTGTTTGGGAAGGTGGTAACTGCTGCCCAGACGTGGCCCGAGTAACAACTAGAGCATCATCATGATGGACAGCATTTCAGAGGTGTCTGCCCTACTGTGATTCGGGGGTAAGGTGTGGTGAAGAAGTAACTCTGCATTTATTCCCATTCAAGGTGGTAGTTGAAAGTTGCGATGTCTACGTGAAGTAACAAATTAGCTTTCAGACAGTGTTTTACTCATTGAGCATTTTGCCCCCCCCCCCACCCCGTGAAGGAAAAGCTATGTTCTGCAGTGTGTGCAAACTCTCTGCTCCTCAGGTGATCGGTTGCGCTTTCCTTCACCATCATCGTAAAACCAGTGAAGGTAAGACCTCGGACCTTTTGTACACAAATGTTAAAGGCACACAGGCCTACAAGTTCTTTGCGGTACATTTAATCCTCAGCTACAAAACCGTCATGCAGTGGCTGGCCTTCAGCACCGGGGAGCGATTCCACAGCCTACGACGGATGGACCGGGACATGATCTGCGGGAGTGATGTTGAGAGTCTCGCCCGCTCTATTGCCATTCTACGACGCTGCATTGCTGTGGACCTGCTGGACAAGAAGAAGGCCTTGGGTTCTAGGGATGTGAAGGATATGGGCCGAGTTAAAGGAGAACTGAAGAAGCGGCTTCAGGAGAGCAAAAATTGTTATGAGACGAGGTGCGGTGGAATGCTCTGGCTCTTCGGCTCATTGCAGAAATGTGTTCAACAGATTTGACGGTTGATGAACGCCAGTCCTCCCCCAAGCTTTACATTGATTTTGTTTTTTTTTAAAACTTCTTGTAGCACACATTTTATGTTTCAGTGATGAATGGGGGGAATTGAATTAACATAAAGGTTCTAAAATGCTGCGT
This sequence comes from Scleropages formosus, assembly GCF_900964775.1. Lineage (NCBI taxonomy): Eukaryota > Metazoa > Chordata > Actinopteri > Osteoglossiformes > Osteoglossidae > Scleropages > Scleropages formosus. The sequence goes on from NC_041813.1 coordinate 25,063,952, forward strand.
CTAGTTAACATTTTAATGCTTTGTAACTTTGGAGGCGTTTCAGAGAAGATAGTGAGTTAAAGGGTTTGTTCGCTAACACATTATCCGCACCTATTGTAAAGGTGCAGCTGATGCAGTCAAAATTAAGTGGTTGTAAGTTTTCATTGTGGGACGTATGCTGCCATATTGTGAGAAGGTAATTATCACTGTTGACAGGTAGTTTATGTAAATCTTTCATGCTTTGTCTATCTCAGTGCATCCAGCAGCAGTGATACAGTAGAAGAAGTCATATCGAAAAAAGATGGAGTTTCTCTATATTTTGAAGGCAATGCCGGAGTCGTTGTGAACAATAAAGGGGAGATGAAATGTAAAGTTCGTCATTGCCCATTAAATAGCAAGGTGAAATTAGTGATGTCTACTATTAAATTAGCTTAAGGTGTGATAATTTATTTATGGCCTTAAAACATTTTGACAGTAAAGCTCCCACAGTAGTCATTAGGTGGAATTCTGGGGAGCCTCTATTTCAAATGTGAAATTGGAGAAATTTACACAGAAATGCATTTTTATTATTACCAGGTAAAAGGGGGAACCATTTTTGTTAAGATGTTACTGTTAAATTGTAATTGTTTTTAGCATTGTTTTGAGCTTTATTCACATTTGTGTATTAGATTTCAGGTTTACTGTAGGTGGATATATATAGACCACATGGGTCACTAAATGATGCATTTATGTAAATATGTAGTACCTTTTAGTTTTGAGCTCATGACTAGGAGCAGTATGTGTCTTTTTTCTTTTTTTTTTTTTTAAATATTCAGTCGTTACAGTCCAACTTTATGCATTCAGTTTACAATTGTTAGTTCAGCTGTCACAGTTTCACTTTTTCTAATTAGAACCAAATTTCAGAGCTTGCGATCAATGTACTGAGTTGAAATCTCAATAAGTTACTTTTATCGTCGACTTCCAGAAAGTGGAGTGAATGGATGGAAGAAAAGCAAGAGTTCTTCAACACGTGACTTTATAACGAGTTAAAAGTATGGACAACAATGAATTTCTTTTTGACATTCATACATGTTTTGAAAGACAGCCCTTAGCAACAATGGCTGTGTGGTCTTGGACTTAATGAGCAAGATTTATGGTAACAAGCTCTTGTATTTTAATACTTGAACTGAGTATTCTACCAGAATGCTGTTGAGTGTTGCCAATGCACAGGTATTTCTTCAAAGATAGAGTACAGTGGATGTGTAACGAGTGGTATGAACATCTGAACCTCTGTAACATCTGGTCTAAATGACATGATTACATGCTACATATCTGATGGTCAAAACAAGAGTTAGGGAGGACAGATCACTTTCATCATGAATAATTAATGCAATTAGTTCTTAAGGAGCTGCACTTTTCTTGAACATTTTTAAATCAAGACTTCTGCAGTCAAGCAGATTGAGTGAGGCTGACATCTCAATTCTACTGCTGTATGGCGTCCAGCCTCTGGTGCTGAAATGTGGGAACAGATGCTTTAATAGGCTCCTGCTTTTTAGCAGCTTTAACCCAAATGGAAAGTTCTGTATTCCTAAAGATGGGTAGGGCTTAAGTTGTGTCCACAAAGTACTTCAGACTCTACCCTTAGGTTGGGGGGCAAAGCCAAGCGATAAACCCTTATAGTAGGATGTCAAAGTGCACATGTTTGTACTTCTGCTGTCATTGGCTTGAGTCCTCCTCGTGACATCTGTAGTGTTTCCTTATTTTAGCAACTTAAGGCATTGGTATTTTTTAAGTAATCTGGCATTTACAGTTGGGTGTGAATGTCATGCTAAGCTATAACCTCTGTAGCAACGTGTCACAGTGCACGTGTCTGTTCTTTCACGGATGTTGGTTCAGGCCCTACTTGCTACGCTTTCAGTGATCTAAGGAACAAGTCCTTTTTTGAATCATGTGACTCTTGCCTTTTGGAATAGGTACAAAGTTACCAAGACTAGTCCTGTGGAGCTCTGTGGAGTTGGGCACATGCATACATGCCTTATGTTCTGAGGTTGCTGGTTCAAGTCTTGGTAATGTGGCTCTTTAGTCCTTAACTGTTCTTTTTTGCCTGAAACATCAAGCTGTGTAGGGACAAGAGAGATGTTAGAAGGCACTGTTCCTGGGCAGTGGTGTGGCATAACAGGTAAGGAGCTTGACTCCTAACCAGAAGGTCCCTGGTTCAATTCCTGGGATGAAGGTAAGTATGGACCATATACCTGAGCCTGCCACTGCCCATGGTACCAGTGCGCAAGGATCCATTAGTGTGAGTGATGGAGGTGTGAGGATGCTTTAGAATGAATGTGGAGGGGAAAAAAAAGTGCCCCTGAGGGGCTGTTTGCCTTTTATAAGTTTATAAACATTGATGATAGTTTTTATTCTATCTATCTTTAGTATTCATCTTATTTCAGTCCTTCTGCTCTTCTACAGAGCAGACATGCACCACAGACTTGGGATGATTAGCCCAGCACAACTCATTTATATGTCATAGTAGAACTTACTTGTTACACTTACCTTAAAGGTTCTGCTCCTCCACAGCTGACCTGGGACTTGAACCCCACCTCTCCATCAACTCCATCACCTGCATGTATGGCTTTAACTCATGTACCACAGGATCAGTTGTGTCTTGGATGTTTTTTTTTTAACACTTGTCTTACGAAATATGGCTCTTTTGCACAAAAAAAAAAAAAAAAAAACACTACCCTCACACATATGGGATTTGATACAGAGGCTCACAGAGCTAAAGGTGACTCACCTAACCACTCAACTATCTTTCTGGTACTGAAAGACAGGTCCCGTCAAACATCTCATGTACCTTTGACAGACCTTAGCTTCAAGAAAGCCAAAAATAGATAACATTACACCATAGAGGCTTGAACTACTGACATCTTTAACACAGCACTGCTGCTTCAACCACTCCACCAGAGAAGATCTTAGTAGCAAAACTCTGAAAGTTCAACTCTTGTATTTGAAGGGGTGACTGATTTTATGTTGGCAATGCCAAAAGAATTGCATTAAAGCCTCAAACCCCCAACATCTTGACAGCAAGACTAACACCTAAACCATTGGACCACCTTACTAACACACCTAAACAGCTGACTGAAAACTTATGAAAGAAAATACAATGAGCCTCAAATGATGTAAAAACACAAGCAAAACCCATGAATTAAGAGGGAGGCACTACTTCTGCTGTAAACACCACAGGTGTGCTGCTGGCTTACTGATGGTTGTAACTGTAATAATGTTAATGCTGGTTAGTTTCTTAATCATTTATATGATAACACACTGTATTTACAACAGACACAGACATGAAAACAAAGAAAGGAATCTGTTCATCCAAGGACTCATTTTTCTCAAAGACCTGCATCCCAAGACAACTTTCCCAGCCTGCTTAGTACCTCTCACTGGGCAGTGCATCACCCCCTTATATGCCCCATGAGATCCAACAGCGGTTGAACACTTAATTCCATTTTACCCAGAATTCAACTTTTTACAGTACAGGCAGTCCCTGATTACGAACAAGTTCCATGTCCTCAGTCTGTCTTTAAGTGATATTTTGACGTAAAAATTGAAACAGTTAGGTACGGTGGGTATCTAACATCAGTTTATCAAATGTTTGTCTTAGTATATAATATGTTGTGTACCTTTTCATGCAAAAAAACCATGAAAGAGACACTTCAGATTACACTAAAACATCTTGAATAATAATAATAATAATAATAATAATAATACGATGTAATTATAATAATAACTAAGAATAATACATCTAACTACAGTATTTAATCGAAAGGTACAGTACCTAACGAAATTCTAGCCTGTGAATTAAACATAAAAGCTCTTATTTCAAATCAATCCCATGGCAGAAAAAAAAAAAAAAAAAATCTTATTTTATTTTAAAATATACACTTCTATATGTTGAGTGTGCTTATATTATTTTTTGTCTGGAATTAATAGTGATTCTTTTGATTTTTTTCACAACAAAATGCAAAAAAAAACTATAAACCCTTTATGACGGAGATGCTGACTGATGGAAACAAACAAAAAAAAGATTTTAAAGAGGTAATAATTTTGAAATTTGAAATCTGAAAGCGATTATAATGAATGTTACTACTGTCATGATGAACAGAGTACACAGAGGAGGCTGGACCCAAGTGCAGGATTGTTTATTCAAAGCAAAAGGACTAGATGAGTTCTGGTGGTCAGGAACAGGCGAAGGGTCGGTCGATGGGCGAAGTAACAGAGGTGAGGATCCGAAATCATGGCCGAGGGACAATGTGGACGGTCGTTATCAAAAAGACATGGAATGGGACTGGGGAATGATGAGGGACAGGAACTGAACGAGCAAAGCGAGTTAAGTTTGAGAACACCGGAGGGGGGGGGTGTTCTTCCTCTCTCTCTGTCCACTCTCTTCCAGACCAGCATGCCCCAGCGTCACCCCGTGGCTGACTGATCCATTACGTGCTAATAGGGCCCAACTCCGGGCTGCAGAGTGACCGCCCGCTTTCACCCAGAACTACGGAATCTTTGTCCACAAAAAGGGTCTGGAAACTCAGTCATCCAGATTCAGTTTGCCCATGATCTCTTGGGTTCATGCAAGGTGTAAATGTTCATGCACCATAACTTGCCTGGATAAGCCTTTACCCAGCTACTCCTGTAATGTACATAATTGTATCTCAAAAAAAAAAAAAATAGTAGGAAGATGACCAGGCATCGTCGACTGAGTTTTTGTAGCTATTCGTGTGATGAACATTGGTGCATATGGTGGAAAGAAACAAAATGTACTTAAGAATGACACGTCTGAAACTTTGTCTCTCTTTCTCCTAATGTAATGCACAAATGGTATTTTCTATGACATGTACGTAGCTTTGGAGAAAAGCGTCTGCCAAATGAATAAATGTAAATGTAAAAGCCATTCGCGTAATGACAATAACAACGATAAAAACATTTTGGCTTAATCATGACCCAGTTTCAATATGTAGTTGTAATGCAAATAGGTTTTTTATACTGGGGGAAATAATTACTAAAAGAGATCTAATTATACAGATTGGATAAAAAGGCCTGTAAAATCAATGCTGTGCATTATGAAGTGGTCAAAGCTCTTCGTAATTATTCATCAACAGACAGCTCAAGAGGGCTATTATCTCATTTTAGTTTACAGTGTATCTTTGAAAGTATTCATTTGCACGCAGTTTTCCGCTCAGATTTCCAGTTTTCAAAACGAAACATATCACTTAGCTGCATTACCTAGCAGCATTGGGTTTCAGTATAGTGGTAGGACTTGTGTTCCTTGCATTGTTACAGAATCCAAAATGGGTGTGAAAAGGACAGGACCATGTGGCCAGCTCTTTGCTGGGACAGGCGGCCGCCCCGACAGCTGGCACACACAGGCGTCACTGCAGCATGGTGCAGAGGGCCGCCAGTGAGGGCGGGCACAGGCCACTGGGTGCCATCTGGACTTTGTTGTTCCGCTGCCCTCAGAGCTGACACCCCAGACCCTGGACGTGTAGGCGACAATCCGAGATGCCCCCGCACCCGCTGAGCCCAGCATGACCCCGTGACCAAAGATGGATGGTACCAGCTCTTATAACTGTCACCCTTGGCTGCTGCTCCTGGCGCCCAAGGCAAGAATTCACTTTATTTCCGCAAGTATTAAATTTTATCCAACTTATTCACTGGTTTGGTAACAAGACCGCAGGAAGCCACATGTAAAAAAATAAAAGTGCACTGATACATGAAACATATGCAATCAAGTCTTATGTTAACTTTGAAAGGCAATTTTAAGAAAAACTTTTTCTTTTTCATTAAAAGTATGTGAGTATTAAAAATATAAAAAGACTTTCATTTTCAGTAAAGTGCTAAAACTGGAAATAAAACATCACAGTAAGAGGGGGGTGTAGTGGTGCAGCAGGCTTAGCTGGGTCTTGCTTTCTGGTGGGTCTGGGGTTCAAATCCTGCTTGGGGTGCCTTGTGACAGACTGGCATCCCGTCCTGGGTGTATCCCCTCCCCCTCCGGCCCTGCACCCTTTGTTGCTGGGTTAGGCTCCAGCTCACTGCAACCCCACCTGGGCTTCAGCAAGTGTGTTCACAGTCTGAGTGGAGTTTGCATGTTCTCCCCGTGTCTGCGTGGGTTTCCTCCCACAGTCCAAAGACATGCTGTTCAGGTTCCCCCATAGTGTGTGAGTGACACAGAGAGAGTGTGTGTGTGTGTGTGTGTGTGTGTGTTCCACTGATGTATGGATGAGTGACCCAGTGTAAGTAGTGTATCTAGCAGTGTAAGTCTTTGAGTGCTCTGGTTTCCTCCCACACTCCAAAGACATGCTGTTCAGGTTCCCCCATAGTGTGTGAGTGACAGAGAGAGAGTGTGTGTGTTCCACTGATGTATGGATGAGTGACCCAGTGTAAGTAGTGTATCTAGCAGTGTAAGTCACCTTGGTGAATAAGGTGTGTGGGTTCATAACACTACATAGAGTTCATTGGAAGTCGGTTTGGAGAAAAGGTCTGCTAAGTGAATAAATGTAACTGTGTATGAACATCATATTAATGAAGCTCAGCTATTGACCTTCTAATGGTACTTCCCCCACCTTCAAGAAGTTTAACAAGTAAGTTTTTTAGCATCTATGAACATCTAATACCTTCCCATAATATGAATTACATAACAATACTTTAAATGATCAATTTTCCAATAAATCAATAACTAGGAAGTAAGGAAATAAGAAAGTAAGGAAATAGTTTATTTTGGTTTATTTATGCTCACCCAGATGATGCAATAACCATATTGTCATTGGTTACATGAACTAGAAGATTAAACGTTTTTGTTTTTAAACAAAAATTGTTTTCTGGTAAACTCGTGTGTTAGTGAATTAACAGTGAAAACGCAAACATGACCATGTACATAAACATTATCATGGATCAGGTGCATCACTCTATGGCCAATTTTTCCAAATCATATTTCCACAAGAATAATACACCACATGCATAGATAGATAGATAGATAGATAGATAGATAGACTGCAGCCTTTTATTTAAATCAAAGTCTTTAGAATACTTTCGTGAGTATCATTGCATTATTTACACAAAATTTGCTGTAATGTTTTCTATTCTGTCTATTTTCACAATAATCTTTGTGATACTTTAATCTCATGGTACACCCTCGAAATACACCGATCAATTGTAGGGTTATCTATTCATTGCAACGGTTACATACATACCCCAAGGACAATTTTAAATGACTCATTCTCCTATACAGCATGTTTCAGGGTCGTGGGAGTCAGCCTACGCAAATATGTGGGGGGGACACAGAATCCACACAATCCAAACTAGGGTGAAATCCACCAACTAAGAGCTTTGATACTCCCCTCATGCCTGCTATTCCACTATTACACATCTACACTCTGAAACTTGTTAATATAATGATTTAGTATTTGAACCAAGTGAAAATTGCCATTACTGCTAAGGATAAGTCTTTCATATTTGGATTTTTTCTCGTTCTGAGGAAATTACTTGCAAGTTTGCCTTACACGGCATTAATTATGATAAATTTTGCATAGTACCCCGGTGCACAAATGTACAACCCCACAGCAATTGGAATGGAAATTCATTGTAACAAATGTACCCTTAAATTTTAATACAACCCATAGCATTCTCCTCCATACAGGATGTCCAGACATTAGTTGGAAGACCCCAGCCCTATTATATAATACATGAATATGAATTAGAACTGTAATGCTTGTATTTAGCCTTGTTTCTTTACTTTCCATTTTCTTCTTTATCGTTCTTGCTTGTATTTTCCCTGTTTTTTAATGGTAATGAAACAAAGAAGAACTGAGAGTACCAAAATACAAAATATGAGCACAGTTTTCATGTTATCATGTGGTAACATTCTGAATATGTGGAATAACCCTTTTTTTTTCATATTCAGCATGTAAAAGGTGGCATGTGAAAAGAATAATTGGCCACAAAGACAACGTGGCATCATTTAGAGCTTTGAAAGAGCTTATGTTTGCACTCAAAGTGCTGCTGATTCCACGGTCTCTTTTGTCACATCTCTCGAATTGCTGGCCAAGCCCTCAGTGTCGTCCTGCCCTCCTCTATTCATCAACACTGCGGGCAGTAAAGTGGCAGCAGCACCCAGCACCAAGGCCAGACTCCTGGTGGATGACGCTGACTCGTCTCAGACAGAACATTCCTGAAATAACCAATTCAGATCTCACTTCAATACCTGCACTAATGCCATTTAAGAAGTAGGTTGCTTCTGAGTCAAAATCTAATTAGTTTTATTTTATTGATAGTCACACCTATTTAATTCACATCTTAGTAGGGGCTACTGTAAAACTGGTGCGGATTATAAATACTGATTTTTTGTCTGTTTAATATTGTCTTTTCCCTGATACAGAATATAAATATGCTATTTACATAATTTAACATGAAGTTATTCATAAAAAAATTGTTTCAGCTTTCATAAGGTTTAGGCTGCAAAATAAATAAATAAATAAAGAAAATTAAACCATTGAACAACTTGTCTACACAATATAGACGTTCTCCTACTTTTCACGATTACTTCCAAATATCAGTACCGTTATTTTTATTATCAGTGTATTTCATTCTGAAGTCTTTCATCAGTAGAATCAAAACCACAAGCTCACCTCAGGAGATCCTGAAACAGATCAAACGGCCTCAGTGTTGTTTCCATCTGCGTTATGCAAATAAATGATACATGCATCGTCCGTGGCGAGATATGTACATTTGCATGAAGCTACTTTCGGTGAATCCCAGCATCTGAAAGAAAGAAGTGTCTGGAGATTTTTAAGATACCTTCCAATTAAGTACAGTAGATCCAAAACAAGAGCTGATCATCAACAGCTAGAATACTCTTTGTTCCTCCAAGACTCAATAGCCTAAACGTTAACTTACTCAAAAACTGAAATGGTAACCTTACCTTATTATATGGAAACATCTGAAATATATGGGAAGTCACAAAGTCAAAAAAATATATGTATATACATATTACATGTATATTACATTTGTGCAATATTTCTATTGTCCTTGCCCATAGTCTGTGGAGAAGCATTCAGGAAGATTTTCATGATACATGTACATGCTACTTGTATCTGTGACAATAAACTTGAAACTTGAAACTACATTAATACCACAGTATATTAATTTAGTATATTAACAGTGCACATTAACATGTTAGTTATTGCTCAATGTATGTGTCAGTTCTCCACTATAATTTTTCTGTTAAGTCTTTATCAAAAAAAGATCATACACACACATTTTCTGAACCGCTTGTCCCATATGGGGAACAGGAGCCTAACCCGGCAACTCAGGGCGCAAGGGGAGAGGACACACCCAGGACAGGATGCCAGTCCGTCACAAGGCACCCCAAACGGGATTTGAACCTCACACCCCCCAGAGAGCAGGACCCTGTCCAACCCACCGTGCCACTACACCCCCTGAATAGCTCATCATCATCATCATCAAATGTTATGTTACACCTTTTAACCAACCTCATTTACTATTTTTCTTAACCATTAATTTCCTACGACTGACCACGTCTGACTGGACACACCACCGATGTATGAAATGTGACTAAATGTAAAATTCTATGAAATGATAATTTAATACATTTTATGTGTTTGGACGTCTTGTGTAGAAGATGTCATGAGGCTATATGGCAATCAGATGATAGAAGCTGTATTTATAACAGGGAAAATCTAATTTAACCATACCACAACCTGAGGGTTAAAAAGTGTGTTGTATAATACATAAGGTCGTCAGAAGTGTAAATTCCAAAACACACACATCCATATTGCTCACAGGAAACTGGGGAAACTTCCTGAAAATGAAAATCTTGAAGTTAAATGGATAATAAATGATCCTGTAAGACATGAAATGAGCAATTCATGAGCTGCTAAAACATTTTTGCTATGTTGTTTTACTATGAGCAGCAGACCTGGTGGAGGAAAAATTAAAAACAGAATGACAAGCAAAGGTGAAAGAAAGGAATAGAGGGTTCTAGGGCGTGGACGTGACAAACATGGGAGACTGGACAAAAGCTTATTTTTTTTTTGTTTCCATTAAAGTCGGCATCTCTGTCATAAAGTTTTTATAGTTACTTCTGCATTTTATTGTGGAAAAAAAAACAAAGCAAACACTATTAATTGGAGACAAAAATATTAGAAGCACACTCTATATAATGAAATGTATATTTTAAAATGAAATAAAATATATTTTTTTCTGCCATGGGATTGATTTGAAATAAGAGCTTTTGTTTTTGTATTATTCACAGGATAGGGTTTGGTTAGGTACCTCACCACTGTAGGTCCGCGTAGTAGAGAAAATAAATAAATATCATGCTTGCTTTCAAATTGGCATGAGTGTCGCCTTCTTACATCTTGCGATTAATGATTCTCAGTCAGACTTTTTTTGATTTCTAAAAATGCCAAAGCATGATGCAGTCTGGAATTTGCAGATTCACCTTTGTGTTTTAGATATTACTCTTGTTTTACTTAAATAGCAACATGTGCCGTTCTTTTCCATTTCGTCACTGACAAGGCGTTGTGACTGTGAGCTTGACCTCTGCTTCTCTTTATATACCATCACAATAACTTCTATTATTCAAATAGATAATATTTTCAGGATCTCAGCTTCACGTGTGACTGTTACCACTATTAATTAAACTAATATTTTTTCCCTATATAAAATTCCATTTCATAGCCATTGATGCCTCAGACTAAGCTTTATTTAAAGTTTTATTATATAATTCATATTATGGGAAGTATTTCAGACAAGCTTTGTTCAGGTATGCACTGAAACTTCTCTTTTTCTATAGTTTCTCTGTATGTCTCACTTTAGCTTTTATTTTTGTTTTTTGTTTTCTCCTTTTTGTACTTGTGTGTTTTCTCTTCAGTGAGTCACATTTGTTAATAAGAACATCATTAACATTACAGTACACTTACACATTTACAGTAAACTTAACAATACCAATTAATAAGTAACTCAAATTCCAAGAGAGTGTCATCTGAAGGTTTTATGAAACACTCTTTTAGATGACACATGAACAATATCTTTGTAAGAGCTGATATTTTAATTATGTAAAGTTTGTTCATTCATACATATTTATTTTTATTCATTTTGCAGATGCTTTTTGGCAAAGTGACATATAGCTCATTTATTCATTCAAGTGTTTTTTTAACAGGTCAAAACATAATTTACCATTTAGCTGACACTTCCTTTTTAGCAGCTATTTTAGTATGTTTTTTATTCAGTGATTTTTTTTTTTTTTAAATTGCCTTCGGGCTATATTGGAAAATTCAAAGCCCAGACAACACTTCAAAGAAATAGTTTTCCTCATACAGTTTGTATAGAATTAAAAATCACTACACTTCATACTTATGAACAGTTGCTGTGTGTGTGGGAGATCCTGTCAGCTGTTTTACGACGGGAAACTCAACCAGGATAAAGGGCGGCTGGGTCCTCTTCTTTCAGCTGAGCGACTGCAGCTTTAGTTTTTATGTTCACTAGGTCACTTTCTTTGCCTTTCTCTCTCAAGACAAGACCCATTTTTCAACTTCTTCTCAAAAACATTTTTGAAAATCTTCCTTTAATGTAGCCTGAAAGTAATATTCAGAATATACAGAACTGGTGACACTTTCTCTGCAAAAAAACACCCTCTGTACAAGTTAGCTGAGAAACTGGGCCACAAACCCTTCTTTAAACTGTAGTTACCAAAATGAGCAACCTGAGGCTGAAAAGCATGGCTATGACTCTACATGTGTGAAGGAGACATCATACATAATTTCAAAAAGGCATAAAATAATGATAACTTCTGTAACCCATCAAAACTAACAGTCCACACAATTCCAGCAGGTATGAAACATACCAAATGTATCTTCCATAACATGGCTGTGCTATTTAAAAAAAGATTGTCATTAATTTCAATCCAAAATGACATGAAATCGTTGTCGAAATAAGTGAGATGCAGATTCTGTGTAACAGATAAAGAAGCCTGTTTTTACAATACAGCAGAAATATGAGGATTTATAATAATTCATCATAATTTTATCTTTGATGGCTAAAAAAAAAATCAATAGTTTTTTTCATACTCAAGAAGCCATAAACAGTCTTTAAATCCAGTAGGGATGCAGATACAAATGGTAATGGGGTGGTTTTCATCCATTTCATTATGCTGCACAAATTTATATTCACTTGATATTTAAAATTCCTGTCCTAACAGAGTCCAAATACCTCCAAAACAAAAATTCTCTGTTTCTTCATTTCACCTGATGCTGCTGAAAATTCTTTTGAATGGTATCAGTTGGCCACACCTGGTGCTTGTTTTATAGCGGTGAGCCATATTGTGTTCACAACTACAGAATTCATCTGCTTAAATGACAATACAGTTAATTTGTTTTAATGGTGCTCTGAGCCTGTGTGTACAACATGCTACATTAGTGCACATAAAAAAAAATAAGACAGGCATATAAAATACACGGGGGGTGCGGTGGCACAGTGGGTTGGACCACAGTCCTGCTGTCTGGTGGGTCTGGGGTTCGAGTCCCGCTTGGGGTACCTTGCGACGGACTGGCATCCCGTCCTGGGTGTGTCCCCTCCCCCTCCGGCCTTACGCCTTGTGTTGCCGGCTAGGCTCCCCGCGACCCCACTTGGGACAAGCGGTTCTGAAAGTGTGTGTGTGTGTGTATAAAATACACTATCTAGATGATAGAAAATAATAGCACTGATATCCATTCACTGCTGTATCCTAGTCTTTTCAAATAAATAGCACAACTTAACTAGCATATCCAAGTTGAACTGATACTACTGATTTCTCCAGTAGTATGAGTCAGATCAATTTCTACATTTCCAAGCTTTATGGATCAAAAATTCAGTTCTTTCAAATGTCATGAGGACCCATTGCAAATGCTTTTTTCAGCAAGATAGATAGATAGATAGATAGATAGATAGATAGATCTATCACTGAGCTTTTTACTATATAAAACAAATTTATTAATGATCAAAAGCAGCAACCCCAAAACAGTACTGCACAGAGATGAGAACTCGGCACAGGAACAAGGATCCGAGGGGGCTAGAAGAAGCATGAAATACCAGCATGGGAGCAGATTGAGGGAATTCAATGCTGAACTCAGAGCTCTAGCAGAGAAAAGGAAATACAGGGGGCTTAGGGATCTGACAGAGACATAATTCAGTGCAGTCCAGGGCAGGGAGAAAGCCAAACCTAGGAGCCAGCACAAGTGAATGAGGCTTAGGAGAATACACAACTGGTTATCAGAGGTCAAGCTGTTCAAGACCGGGAACCAAGTGGTGCCACTCAATGAAAAGCTGTCAAGCGGCAGCCCTTCTCTTTTCACTACATTAAGCCTTGTGTCAATGGATGTGAATGATAAGAATCAAATAACTTTAATTTCCCCATAGTTCCAGAATGAAGGTCAGGGTACTACAGGCAAGCACAGTTGTTGTCAAGCTGAAGAAAGGCTATTTAATACCCAATATCGTGCACTGGCCAGAAGCAAATATACAGTGGGCAGGGATGTGGGACATGGTTAAAATTTTCCTGGCATGGCAACAACACTAAAAATGTACAGTTTGACTCAGATGATGCCTGCACATCATCCATAAGTATCTGTATTCCGTTCTTTTATTATGGTTGAAAAATGTTGAAGCTGCTGAATGTAGCTGAGTTACTGGAAAGTAATCTATATCTGTCCACAAAAATCTAGAGCAACATATATTGAAAAGTTAAGTTAATAGTTAACTTTTTCATTGACATTTTAAGTGAAAAGTCATAGTAACAAGGAAGGGAAAAAAAGAACTTGCATTATGAGAGAACTTTACTTTTCTGCAGCCGTTACCACAAGATCATGCAGTAATCTCTACGGTCACAATAATTGTCATATATAATAGTCAAACACAGAGAAAGTGAGTAAATAAGTCATTAAATCAATAAATATATGCATATATACATCAATGGGGACATACAGTAAATCTTCGCATACATTAATTGTTGTTCTCGGCAATTACTTCCCGAATACGATGTTACCTAAAGCAAATTAAAAATACTTTCATGAATTCATATCGCTGGACTGGTTTAGAGAAACAATTTTGAGGCCTCACTAAAGGGTCCAGCTCGAGTGCACTTATTTAAAACTGAACCAGCAGCTGTTGGTGAGCAGGTCTTTAATCATGATGCTACCTGCTGTCCTTCTCGGGTGTCTTGGCTACGCTGGGTTTGGCTCTGAGCCTCCCCTTTATACTTTCCAGAGAGAGGATGGACCAAACCCAAATCAATAATGCCTCAGCTCCTAGCTGCTGTCAACTGGTCCCATTCAGATGTAGCTCCTCCAGCTCAGGCTCCCCTTCCCTGGCTCTGCTCTTGGCAAAGACGAGGAGACATGGTGGTTGGCACATCGCTTTTGTTGGGATCTGTCAGATCTGTAGGCATTTTTAAAGGCGTCCTGATTCTTTTATGAACAGCAGGGTATGGGGGGGTCCTGCTGAGCTTCTCCAAAGCAAACCCTTCATATTCTGGGCTAATCACACAACAACCCCACTGTCAATGGAGCCACAGAGAGCCAGTGTAATGAATATCGTTCTTAATAGGAGCTTGCAGGACACCAGCCTTTCCTTATTAAATCTGAGAAAATGTGGGTCTAGACTGAATTAAAGATCACCAGTCGACACCTAATTTCCAAATCCAGGTTATGTCTGAAAAATGAGACATAAACATATGCTGCACAAGGGATATTTTAATATAAAATGTCAGAGGCTGTTTGAAATATGCAATGGGAGATGTAGATGCTGGTTCTGTGGTGGGAAAGTTAAAGGATATCATAGCACCTTTAAAAGGTGAAGTGCACCAGTGGGCCTTTTCAAATTTTTATGAAAAAATATGGATCAACGATACTGGGCAGTGTGATGTATTCAACAGATATGTTCAACAAATAGGTATTGGGCTGATTCTGTGATCTAAACAAATCCCTGACAGCTGCCTCTGAAATAATACGAGACATGGAAAATAGGTGGTGAAATGTTAGACAGAGACACCGGAGGAAAGACTTATAAGATTTCCGAGATTTGGATCAGGGTATTTTGATATGAATGTGTTCAACCGCATCACTGGAATGTGTTTGTGAGCTGTTTTTTTGAGATCCATAAAACTGTGATAAAACTGCAGACCTTGGGTTATTTAAATATGACAAAATTAGCCTAGAAGCAGTGACCTTGATGGAAGTGACCATATAAGCTATAGCACTCAAGAGAAAAAAGTTCTGGAGCATTCAAGACATTTTTATACAGGGTAAAAATTATGTAATTTTAAGAAAATAGTGGAAGGTCAATCCAGGCAAGAAATCAGAACAGTTATGTATCCATCTTCAGATCATTGCAGTAAGCTCCTTCCAAGACACCTTATATTGAGTTACCTAATACATGACCATTTTGAATACTTTGCAAATAGGCACAGTGATACAGATTGACTTACATATGTTTTCATTGGACTTGAAACATTCTTCAACTAGGAGATATTCACACCCTTGGGAAGGTGATAAATGTAAGCCAATCCATTTCAAAAGTTGATGTACTTGGCAAAAAGAAGTAACACATTTAAAGCATTGTGATAAAATTTAGATTTGATTGTTATTTACTGTATACACACACACACACACACACACACACACACACACACAGGTTCACTGTTAAAGTTGAATGTCCTTTACACTAAAAGAGCTAAAACTAAATGATCAGTATTTAGAATGAGCATTATTATTATAATATATTTTTACTATAATTTTTTAAATTTATTTAAGGACCACCCAATTAAGATTATATTTCTACCCTTCAGTGCGCATCTATTGGATATAATTTGAAATAATGTGAGGGCCATGAAAATCTGCATTTCAGAGGTAGTGGTTGCAAAACAGGGGGTCTGTTGTGCTATAGTATAGTGTAATCCATGAAGGTCATAGTCACAATCAGTTCTGACGAAAATCAAGAATATGATGGCTTTAGGAATATATGATGAAAACTCATCAGATCAGATTAAATATTTTGCATTTACCTTTTGTGTCAATACCCTTATGGAAATCATTAAAAATCAATTCATTTTAAAAAAGCTGGTTTATAAGCCTTGCATAACTCTAAACACCATTGTCTGAAGTGCCAACTCAGAGTTTTCCAGAAACTATAGGCGAAAGCTGTAGGAGGTGAAATCCATATAAATCAGATATACTAAATCAGAATGGATTCCAGACATGATCTTCCCATGATCTGGTATGGTGTTTGCAATGTTCATTTGTTACTCTACCATAATATGTATTTTATTTTCATGTTTTTATATTTAAAATAATGTAAAGTCAACACTGACACTGCATATGATTATGGTTGTTATACTTTATTTTGTTTATTTAAACATCTAATTCAGAATATTTATCATGCATTTAGCTTGGTTCATAATAAAGTGTGATGTTTTGCATGTTTAAGATCTACAAATGAAACACAAGGTTTTGTGACTGTGCAAATGTGACAAAATAAAGAGCTAGAACAAAAAGTGCTAAGCATAGATTTAGTATAATTTATGCAACCTAACTGCCACTTAGAGGCAACAGAAATGCACCGTACAGTATACCCTTACACTTACTTCAGTGTATAACCTCCGTGCAGATGCAGGCGTTATCTTCTCCTCTATGCCACATATGTCTGAGCACCATTAAAATTCTTTGTCATTCAAAATGGATTTCCCCTTTCTCTTTGATGCTATATGGGGGATTTGTTGGAAATTTTTGAAGGACAAGGTTTGGCCTTTTGAATTAGCTAATTTCTTCAGCTCTTTGTTATCAACTCATTTCATGTGGCCTTTTCAGAAATAAAAAAAAAGCTGTATTAATCACAACTTTTTATGAAAATGCAATGAATTTCTACAGAGACATACAATTCATTTAAACAATGGCATTTTGAGTTTTCATTCAGTCTCAAGGTAAATTAATTCCATTCATTATTTTTTTTCATTATTATTGTGGAAGTTTCCATATATTTTTTTTATGGTTACAAGTGAAAGTAAACTGTGTATAATAATAGAGTACTTAATTATTTATGTAATTGTTATTTCAGCCAAATCAGCATTATATATGAGGGCAAGGCTGTCAATTAATCACATTAAAAAGCTGAGAAAAACCTAACACTAACCCTCCCTTTCAAAGATAACCACAAAACTGTATATTGTTTAAAACATATATGGTTGGCTTCTACAATTAAATGAATTGAATTATGTCTTATTATTTTAACACCTGAAACTGATGAACTATTACTACCTGTATAACACTATCATACTAGCCTTAGAAAACAAAATGTCTCTGTACTTATTTAACTTAAATAAATTAGCTGAATTAATTTTATATTTGCTTTTAAACCCTTCTTTGGACACTGCATCAAATAGTTACTTGTTGAATGGAAAACATTACATAGCTAAGACAGTATCATTGCACTGAGGAACAAGAAAATGCAGCAAATGTCACCACTTGAAATTCTGCACCAAATGTCAACAAGTGAAATACTGGATAGTTTTAAAAAAATGAAAAAGTGAAGGTGACTACCAATACTATATCTGTACGAGTTTTGCAGCAGACGCTACAAAATGTCACTATTAACATTAAACATTTTAATTTTCTCTTGCGAAGAACACATGAGAAAAAGTGCATGTAGGAGCTATAAAATTTGATTATGATGTACTCCAAGTTTGTCCTCTAATTTATGGATATTGATATTTCCTTTGAGAGACTTGCCAAGGTCATTGAAAAGTGATACCAAAAGTATTACCAAAAAATCAAGAATTTTCACCCTCAGACAAATGAAGGTCAAACACAGTGATTCAGTCTTATTCTTCTTCCCTCTTTGCTTGTTTGATTCATTTGATCCAATTTGATCCCCTCACAATTGTCATTTTGTGAGGTATTAAAACAATACTTTTTTTGCATCTAATTAACCTCTTTATGTGTGCAATAGGCTCATACAAAATCTTTCACACTATATGAGGTTGTCTCACATGAGTGACCATTTAAATGAAAATATTTAAGCAATCATCAAACTGTGGGGCCGTAGAAAAGTAAAAAAGAAGTACGTCTTTCTTGTAATTGCTCCACCGGACCAAGGCGACAGGTAGAACGAAATCGCTTCACATATTCACAGTCAGTCGAGTGAACCTTCTGTCCTACGAAATTTTTTCTGCATCAAAACACTAGTAACTGTTTAAATATTGATCTGTGAGGGGTCCCAAGAAATTCATAAACTGGGGGAATGTAATAATTCTTTATTACAATAACCATTAAAACACCTTATAAGGAACTGCCAAGATGAGCTCATTCTGGCACTCATCCAGAGCTTGTCAGCTTGTGGGCAAATTTGATAATATTGTGGACAAAACCATAATAGTCGTTTAATTAAATCGAACTGTAGCAAAAACCGAGTAATGCCAAAATTGTGATATAATTACAAGTCCGGCCAGAGACAGTTTAATTGCATTTAGTAAGTGTAATCTAGTTTACCCACTGCTGTGGCACCTGTGAGGGATAGTAACAGCAGTGGCACATCAAACAAAAGAGAAGTCTTCAGTCTATTTAAGGGCATTTTTATTTATACAGCCATTTTTCTTCCTGCTTCCATATTCTTCTGTCTGATTTTACTTTAGACCACAGATGTTTTTCTATGCATCCTCCATAACAAAATATTAGAACCCCTACAATTTTACAGGTGTTTCTGGTCTTCATTTAGAGCTCCACTCACATTAATAATAATAATAATAATAATAATAATGAAAAAATTAAAAAATAAGAAGAAAAAAGCTAATAATAATAATATAAATAACAATAATAATAATAAATAAAGTTTATAAATAAAAAAGTTATAAACTTTTTTTAATTATTCATCAATTTAATTTAAAAAAGAGTTATTATTATTATTATTATTATTATTATTATTATTATTATTGCCAAAACTTGCACAGAAGTCAATGGAATAGAAAGATTCAAAAGAGTGCTAACACATCTAGTAGAGAAAAAAACAGCAGAGTCACCTAGAAGAGGATTAAACAAAATAAAACATATGGTACTGGTTTCTCATAAATGTGTTCACAGAAGCTAATTCTTTGCTTCTCTCACGCCAGTTCTGTTGCGCCGAACCTCTGCCAGTCACAGCAGGATACTTGTTGAAAAAGTCCTGCACATGACTGCTTTGATGGACTTAATGCTCACAGTGAAAGGGCCAGCTTTAATTTTGCAGGTACCTTTCGTCACTTGGCTGCATTACTCTTCTCATGTATGATCAACACAGTGTCCAAAGTCAAGGTTGTTCGGCAAACATACTAGAAAATAATTACAATTTTCAGCGTGGGTGCAGTGGGTTTAGCCAGGGCCTACTCTCTAGTGGGTTGGGTGTTCAAGTCCTGCTGGGGGTGCCTTGTGATAAACTGGCATTCCATCCTCGGTGTGTGTGTACCCAGCCCTGTGTCCTGTGTTGCTGGGTTAGGCTCCAACTTCCTGTGACCCTGCTTGGGACAAGTAGCCTCAGACAGTGTGTGGGTTCCTGGATTTCATTATTTCTTCTCCAGTAATGTCAAGTTCTGCATTACTGCACAAAACAAAATGTATTTAAATTATTTGATGGATGTATGTATCTATAAACAAACCTCTTGTAACTTTTGCCTATATTAATCAGGTAACTATGTCTCTGTACTACTGAAAATCAGCATTTGTTCTATTTTAGACTAAAAATTAAAAGTGCCAATAAAAATAAAAAATGATAATTGCTGTTGTCACTATCTATTATTTAACAATAGCTTTAAAAAATAGCATGTAAAGTGTTGTAATGTTAAATATAAAATAATCATGACAATACTTCAACTACACATGCATCAGAATAAATCACTGTAAGCAACATTCTTTTTCCAAACTCTTGAAAAAACATTCTTCTGATAAAGCTTTAAAAATTGGCAGACACCGTCTGTGAAGCAAGAATCATTTGAAACTTCAGTGGTACTTTGAAGATTCATTAGCAAACCGCTTCCTATTAAATCTATGTTTGAAATTGTGCATGCATCCATAAACTTCCAAGTACGCATAAACTAGTAGGTACAGTACAAATGCTAGGTCCACAATCTGAATGTAGAAATGCAGGGCACGTTTCTCAGGTGTTGACATGTTAGACAAGGGTATAAGAAATTTGATAATAGAATGGTCAGGGCTTCCAGGAAAAGTTTTCCATAACTAAATAAATAAATAAAGTGTATTCGGATGGCTCTACCTTCAAGCTATTTATTTTCATCCTGACTAGAACTGTTGTTTTCGGACATGGGTTTCAGTTTCCTTCTATTCTGATTTTTTAGACCTTCCTGGATCGCTTGGGACATTTGATCACATCAGTGTCTCATTTGATGCAAGATGGCTAATATTCCTTCTTTATCAGATACGTCTGGATGTAACGCTATATATTTAACTTATGAGTGGCAAAACACTCTAGCCTTTTGTAACTGCTTCTTAGTTTGGTGTTGCCCTGCTGTGCTGAAAACGAGATTGGTGTAGAGTTCACATGGAAAGTTCAATGACCATTCAGCCGCATCTTAATATGCTTGCTTCTATTACTTTGAGTCTAGATGGATATGTTTTCCTTTTACACTTCCTTTATATTTCTTCTAATTACCGTTGATAAGGAAATTGCTTGGTTCTGTTATATATAAGCCATATAGTCCTACTATGTAGTGCCATCTACATATAAGTAAAAGACAATTTGATTTATACTAAAAACCTTTATGAAGTGAAAATATTACACAATGAAAGACAAGTACACCCTTCCCTACTGACATGAGGACAAAAATAAATAATTTATTCCAAAGCCGTAAAGGGTTTACCCAATTTTCACCCAGCCTAAAAAAAACAGCATTATTTTTTAATCAAGTATAAATCTATTTCAAAACCAAGTCCAGAATCAAAACACAGCTTAGCAAGGCAATTATTATTATTTAATCATTGCAGTCACTCGTAACAGTCTCAGCTGAGCTATTTGTGATAACTGTATGCAATAATCTCGCAAAGTCAAATCAGATAATGTCATTCTTAATGAATTGCCTTTCTAGAGAATTCTATACATTTTATCATGAATTATAAACTGATATGTAAGGCTTTTCCTTGCATTTTTGTCCTTGCAACAACTTTAAAAAAATATTTAATCAAGTTCATTTCATTTAGTTAGCGTTACTGCTCATTATCAGGATGGATGACGTTCACACTATGTTTAAGACTTTTGAGATTTGCAGAAGAGAGGGCACAGCTTTGTAAGGCAGTGCAGGAGCAATTTCACTCAGTATATTTATTATAGCTATACCCAAGACTTTTACAGAAATTTCTGATCAAGTAAGTAGAAGCATATGTCTATTATTGAAGGTATGAATAAGTGTGTATGTCTACCTGCGATATCCTGGCATCTCTCCAGGATGTACCTTCCTTCACAAAGCTGTTTTTAAATATTTAACAAAGCTATAAAAAACTTTTATCTACTTTATAACAAAACAGTGTAATTTCATTACTTCAGACTTTCTTCCTCAAACAAAGAAACTTTAAAAGAATGTGAAACTAATAAAGAAAATGAAAATACTGTCGTTTGTAAAAGCCTACTGCACATTTCAACGTTCTAGCACAGTGAATAAGCTGCCGGTGAAATTTCTGATTTTGGTGACAGACGGAGCAGACACACCACTCTGCTGTGTCTGTTGAAGGACAAAAGGTAGTAATCAATGGATAGACTACAGAAAAAAGTACAAGTATTTAATGTCTAACAAGACCAGGTTATTACAGCTGGAGTCCTATGTTGCTCCCCTGTCAATCACCTTGGACAGTTAGATTGTACTGATACAGTGGGAATCCTCAAACCGTTGTTTCTATTTGCTTAATTTAAAAGAATCAAAGGCATTTTTCCTCTCACCATTTTTTTTTCTGCTTTTTATTACATACCCACCCCCTCCCCACAAATTACTGGTAGTCTTTCATCTGCACAGCCAGGAATGAAGTGATAGGATCAGGACAGCCAAAGAAAGAGCCATTGTCTGCTTACTTCTTATACCTGATGCCAACCCTGAACTTTACCCCAGGACACTGTGGTGGATACAGGAGAACTTATTCTGTGTTAAATGGAAAGCTAGAGATAGAGCTAAAAAAGTTCTTAATGTTCATTTTTCTAATATACTAATTTAAAAATTGAAAAAAAACTCAAATTCATAAATTAGAAGACAGATCAGTCTTTATAGGATCCTGTGTAAGACAGTTTTAATGTGCATCTCAGTTAAATCTTTATGGTCCAACAAACAGAACAAATACAAACATACTGTATATTCATCGGGTACAGTACAGTTCAGGAGCTCATTAGACATAACTTTTTCTGTGAAGTTTGCACTAGTCATAAAGGTTAAGCCCTTGGTTGATGCCTTCATGTGCTTTTTTGGTGTTACTGAGGTGTGTAGATGCGAGATAACAGTGAGGTACTGGACTCAAAGGCAAACATGCTAAAGAGTTACATCTTGCCTTATGTGGTCAGGTCTTCAATAATTGTTTTACATTTACAAAACTCGAGTTTTGAAACAGTGTTTTATGATTGCATTTAAGACTGTCTTCTCATTTGAAGACTTGCACTAATAACAAACCATCACATATCTCTAGGAAACAACCTGCAGGTGGAACTACCAGGGAAATGTGTAGCCCAGAGACACCTGGATCGCTCTCAGATATTTAGGACAGTTGAACAGGGTGACTACCTGTTGTCCCCATGAATGACAATAATAACTTCTGTCACTATAACCGAAAAAGATTTAGTAATTACTTTCATTGCAAACGCATACAATGGCTAGTAACTGAAAGCTTGTCAAAGTCAATAACTTAGGGTGGGTAGACATACTGTAGACTACCTGCCAAGAAAGAAGGTTAATAAACTCATCTGACAGGAAGATCTTTGAAGTCACACATCTTTATGCAATTTCCTCCATTTAGTACGGCACGTGTTTGAGTACATTATCCTCAAACATAATTAAAAGAAATAAAGAAAAAATCTGAGCCTTTCCTAATTTTTTTCAAGATTATTTTCAAGTCTGCCTTTTCAACCATTTCAACACGTCCTTATTAAAATAGTGCTTGGAATTCCTTCTACAAAACTTAAAGCAATCTCTTAGCACACATGCTGCTTGTCAACCATTTATATTATGTTGTACTCCGTCCGGAATACGCCAATATACAACAATGGCCTAACAAACCATTATTTTAACAATAAGTACCTAGGGAATAACAAATAAACAAATAAACGCAACGACATCCATAAATGTAACCATAAAACATGTATTTATGTTTATATTAAAGTGAAATATGTTTTTAGCTGTGATCTCCTTTCTTTCCCTTGCAGTTACCCATGCTCTCCCTTCCTTTTTTCTTTTCTTTGAGGCAGTTTTCTCTGGTGCACTGAGCTGCCGCAGGCGAGATAAGGCTCATTCCCTGAGTTTATGCTTAGCGTAATCCCTCTTCCCTCCTGCAAAAAAGACAGCGCCCATGCTCATCCACACAGAGACAGAACAAGAGAGAGACCAAAGACGACGGAGAGGAAATATGGCACTGGAATGGGCGTGGGGGATGGGATGCCTTGGGCCTGCCTTGTATTTGATTTATTTATTTGAGAGTAAAATTCCTGAAGAAGAATGTAGTTTTTTGAGGACAAAAAAATTGGGAAAAGTGATGAAAAAAATCCTGCTTCAAGATGAACCCAGAGAACTGAAATTTCACATTCTGTGGGCATGACAGCATGACAGTCACTTGAGAGTTACAAGCAACTCGAGACCCATGGTATCAGTAGTATATCGGTCGATAGCCTTTGCTGTTATCACCAATTCTTAGTTGTCACTCACAAAAAATAAACATTATCCTTGAAATAATAAATAGCTAAAGAATATGTACATGTTTGAGAACTGTATCTTACATAGTGGAAAAGTATTTACAGAAGGTATCAGTTCAGTATAATGTAATGTGGTATGGTGTATGCATTTCCTCTGATATATGCGTTCCACCAAATTGTGAGATAGAAAGCAAAAAATAATGAATTCGCAGACAGGAGCCTCAAATAAAGCCTGTGATAAATGATAACTCATGTACACACTATAACCTCTCTTGTAGTTGCACAAGCCAAAGCCCATTTTAAGACTAAATGTTTTCAAAATTTTAAAATGAAACCAAAACAAAGGGAAAAGTACCTAAGTTAGAAGCTGAAAAACAGAGATAAATAAACGACAGCAGTGACCGTGTAGAGTGAGTTTGATTCACAGCATAACAAAAACCATACCTTCAAAGCAATGGTGTTCCCTCAGCACCTGTTTTTGTGTAGAATCTGATTTACTGCCTAATGTACTGAACCTCATTAAGAGAAATTGTCCTTCAGGACTCATTAGCCAGAAGTATTTAGCTCTTGTTCCTCATCTCAAGGAGCATGATTATGTGATGCGTGTGAAAACATTGAACACACTAAATAAATGCAATAAGAAATGGAGAGAAGAGGTTATTGCTCAAATAAAGCCACAATTAAAATCTAGCTGTTTTTCTCATGTTTCCTTCTGCTTTATGAGCTTACGCCCCACCTCCAGCTCCTCCAAACACACACACACACACACACACACTTTCTGAACCGCTTGTCCCATACGGGGTCGCAGGGAACCGGAGCCTAGCCCGGCAACTCAGGGAGTGAGGCCAGAGGGGGAGGGGACACACCCAGGACAGGACGCCAGTCTGTTGCAAGGCACCCCAAGCGGGACTCACCCCCAGACCCACCAGATAGCAGGACCCAGTCCAACCCACTGCATCACTGCGCCACCACACCCCCCCTCCTCGAAACACCTTCATTGTAATACTGTCTTTGTCATTCGTTGTCATTTAATATACATATAATATTTTATTATCATTGGTGTGTATGTATTTGACTTTGTTTTGCCTTTGTGTCCTGAACGGAGTCATTGTTGATAAATTACCTTGCCCCAATTTATGAGCATGAAGAGCAGACCCATACAGACGTGAGCAGAGCACCATGGAATGAAGCGATTAAGTGGTATCCCATGTTTTTACTTTTATGATGGGGTATAACTGCTTTTTCTTTTTTTCTTTCCTTGAAAGATTATTTTTCCCAGGACCACAAAGAAGGTTTGTGTTATTCTAAGGTTACTATTTATAACTCGTCAGGAGCTAATCCCATCTTTCTGTTCATGATTAGGTACCTAGAGCAGAATCTAAGTACAAAGCACAGGTTTACTTCTACTAAAACATTTTATCAAGTTACACATCAGTACCTGACGTAAAATGATCCCTTTCTTTATGCAACTCTTATTACACAAAGTGAAAAGGTAGCTGTGTATGTCACTATTTGAATTTATTTAATGTTTCAGCAATATTGCAATGGTTTGCCATGCCTTATGTTAAATATTCTTAGTTGCATTAGACAAATTAACTTTCAGTTAATGACAAACTACTATGGTAAAGCCATTACTCTTTTCGCCTTTTGAAACACGCATCGCTAATGTAAATTCCTGCACTGAATGATTATGTCTAGTTAAATAATTATAGAGAAAGATTTTGAGAGAAATAAAGTGAAACGAAACTTATAGACAAACTGAAGAAAGAAAGATAAGTGAATCTGAAGGAAAAAAAAAATAAGAGAGCAGAGATTTAGGGAGGGATTAATTAGACAAATGCCTCTCTTGATTATTTTTGCAAGTTCAGCAGCAGACAGTTTTCAGGATTCATAAGCAGTTTACAGTGGAGCTGTCTGTATGCTGCAGGCAGAAAGAAAACCTCCAGCTGAGTTAAACCTTCAAATGAGGTCCTTATCTTCATATTCCTTTGTTTCTCAAAGAGACTTCAAAGTGTCATCCAAACAAATGTTCCAGTGATGTGTGCTTATTATTTATTTATTTACATCACTCTGTCGCAGACTTAAAATGCTGGATTGCTTTAGCTTACTGAGAAATTCATCTTGGTCTCCTGAATCATTTACTCAGAAATTAAACGGCCAGAATTCAAATATCAATTTGACATCTAAAAAGTTACTTTCGAAACCCCTTGAGGTTGCATTTTGGGGATTGTTGATAATGTCGCCTCATGCCCGTATCCAACCACAAAGCAATTATTATACAATGAATAATTATTATTACGATTATTATTGTGTATGGTATTGGTTCAACATTTCCCAGTAAGAATAAAACGAAAAAAGTGCAGAAATTCTGTGAGGCATTGTCAAGATCATAAACACGCAAGTCATAATGATCTCTAATGAAGTGTATTATAATCTACTCAATCTGTTTAACTGGAACTGGTAATGATGCTGTATGTCTATGTTTTATGGCAACAGATAACAAAGAAAGCAAGAAATAAAACACATGAATGATTTTTTTTCTCCTTTTTCTCCTCTACGGTAGTGAAGTTAATGCAGCTGCAGCAATTCAAATCTAACATATCTGTCAAGTGAGATACCAGTGCCTGCCATAATGATATGTCACTCTCTGGGTGTCTTCAGATGTCGGTGTGAATGTGCATGACTGTACTTGCAGAAAAGGCAACAATGCAGAAAAAAGGGAACACATTAAGAACGAATCGCAGAGGATTAGACATTAAAGCCACCGGCTCCATCAGCAGTGAGATCCGTCATTCCTTGTTTTCATAGCACCTGGATCCATTCCGACACAAAAACCACACATTTTGTTTAATGGGGAAAAAAACAGCTGTCCAGTATGCTAAAAACAGGTCTCAACATTAATTAATAGTAATACTCTGCTCCACTGGCTTTCAGCGGCTGTGCCCTCAGGTTTAACACTAGTTACAGTCTACAGGACACATGTTTATCGTCTTGATACATGCAAAATTTTATCTGTCCCTGCATAACCTCTGATCTTGAAGACTGAACTACTTCTAGCTGTATTCCTTCAAAAATTCAAGAAGGTCTCTAAACGCATCTATTTTAGACCATTTTCCTTCCCAAGCTCCTGAAGCCATCAGAAGTTTGTTCTTCACCTACTGCTATGTTTTATTTCCATATTCCCCTGTTCGCATGTAACTTAAGTGGTTAGTTCTTCAAATATGTGCACTATGACGGCCGCTGCATCAAACAAAAAAGATGTGCTTGAGTAATCGTGTGTGTGTATCTTAGCCCTGTCTGTTGTTGATCACTTTTGTTTACTGAGTTGCACATTGCTTTGGAGAAAAGAATCTGCCAAATGCATACACGCACACAATGCCCTCACTTACCTAGAGCATGGGACAAATGAGAAACGTCTTGATGGATAAAGAATGGATTGTTCCTTACTTCTGGACAACTGCATCTGTAACTATGTGTTTTCACTCAGTTTGACTTTCTGGCATCAGGCACTGTTCAGAACATCACAACATTTCATTCATCTGTGAAATTTTGTGATAGAACAACAGTGTGATTCTGCTTTCGCACAGACTGGAATTTTTGTGTGTCCATATGGCTGTTCTGTCAGATTTGCTGAGCTGATTAAGTTTGACTTAATTTGATTTGGGATCTGGTCGGTGTCTGTATACATCTTGGAATATCCTACATCCTTATATTAGGCCTGCGGTGTTGGCAAGACTACAGCTTGGCACAGGAAGAATTTATTCAAGACTTAGCTACACAAAAACAGGAAATAAACTTGTGACACAAATCACCTATAAACCTTATCATAGGACATCTACATTTATTCATTTAGCTGACATTTTTCTTCAGAGTAACTTAGGCTGTTTAGTTACTTACAACTATTTACCCTTTTTCACAGCTGGGTAATTTTACTGGAGCAATTTAGGGTAAGTACTATGCTCATAGGCACTACAGCCAGAGGTAAGATTCAAACCAACAACCTTTAGGCCCAAAGGCAGCAGCTCTAACCACTATGCTACCAACTACCCTGAGAACACCTCCCTACACCTACATACACCTACTTACCATGAAAAAAAATACTCAGTTGCCATGACTCCCCTATTTAAGCCCCTTCTTGATAGCGATAAAGGACCTACCCTGGAGCGAGTGACACAGAAAGCCCAGTTCTGATTCTTCTCTCCCTGATATTGTGCCCAGTCTAAGAGTTTCAGAGTAAAGATGATTGAATCCAGAGTCAGTGTCCTTTTGTCCAGTGAATGAGCACATTTTTACATGCTTTAAAAATGTATTGTTTTTATTTAGAGATTATACATAGTTATGCTGCTGTTCATGGTTTTCACACAGAAAAAGCTCCTATGAAGAGTGCAAGTCTTTTGAGGATTTAGGTGCTAGTAGAAGTGATCCTGATTTCTCATTTTTACGTGATACCCCCATACACACCAGCACAAGCACCACCACAAATCAGATTCTCTTTGCATTTCTTCCCTTCATGGCCTATGCTTGACTCCCTCAGCATCACCACCTCAAAAGGGCAGTGCGAATCATTGTGGTTCTACTTGTCATCCCTGTGGGCCATAGATGAATTGAGCAAATATTGTATTTTCCCTCCGGGGGAGAATAGTGCTTGCGTGCTTTATCACATCTTATGCAAGTAGAAAATACTTCTGACTCACAGGTAGCTCTTCCCAAGCACTGCACATGATTGAACTGTCTTTGACAGATGCTATTTTGGGTTTAGCTTGCGGCTTTAACAGTCATTGTTTGTCTGAGAACATATATCCCTGTAGCAGAGGTTTAAAAAAGTCTAGTTAGTATTACTATCACATCAGATCATTTTATATATCTACATTTTTTGCCCTTTGACTCTATATAATTGCACAATGTGCTTTTAATGCATTGTGTCTTCATGATACTAGTGAATATGAAAAACAACAAAGAATGATGACATTTACATAAATTTGGCTCTTTGTGATAACTTGGTTTGACTACAGAGATGTTCATACTTAACAGACCCCCTTCATGTCACAACACTGAAAAATATGAGTCAAAACCAAGAGAAGATGAAGCAAGAGAGAGAAGTCTTTTTTCTGCATGCCACAGCATACCATCACACTTTATCAGACCCAAATATATGCAGCTGTAAATTATTAATCTTGTGTGCTCCTCATTATTTTTGAGCCGTCTTCCTTCTGAACAATAAAACACTCTGGGCAATGCTTTTGCGCCCCCCCTCCTCGCCCCACAGAATCCTTATCTTCATCATTACAGAGTTCAAATCAGCAGCCATAGGATACTGATGAAAACAAATTACATATGAAGATGGAAAAAAGAAACCATCCACTAGATCATTATGAAGTAACATCAAAAAACTGCAACACCACTGTTAATTTACTACACCAAATAGCCCCACTATCGACACAAGTTTAATGTGAAAGAATACTGCTGATATCTCTATTACCAGCCTGCTTGCACAGTAGCAATTATTTCCTGATGATTCTCTTTTCTTTACACAAAAAAGTCTCTTTAGCTTTGAACAAAGTCTAATTCATAAATGCCAAAACATACCATTTGCCTGACAGTGTTTCCCCTATAATTAACTAATCAAACATAGCAATTACTGTACATCTTTTTCTTGTACATCCTTTTTACATTTCCATGATGTAGCAAGCGATTACAGTTAATAAAAATGTTTTTTTTTTTTTTATATATGCTGAGACAATGCTTGTTACATTAAAATGTAAAGAACAACCATATCATGCTGCAAATAAAAACAAACTGACAAATGTAGGTACAGTATAAAGTTGTAAATACTGGAAGTTTGCATTTTCACAATTTTAATAACTCAGTGCCTGTATTTAAGGTTACTGTTCATTTTTGTTTGCCTTATGAAATCCATGCAGCTATTGTATGACAATATATGGCAGTGCTTCTCTTTCTCCCTTCTTGTTATTTTGGAAGAAATTAGACTTTTCTCAGGGACTGACTTATGGGATTGGTCAAGAGGCTCAGCTTTCATTTTTTATTATGAAATTTATTCTGTGTATAGCTTTGACAGTGATTAAGAGCATTTCCTGCTCCTGTCTTTTGTATGAGATATTACAAATAAGTGCAATATAATTTTCCATGGTATATTTTTTAATATATTCCCACATTATATTCTTTTTTAGTCATAATTAAACATAATTAATCATAAATATATATTCATTAACTGGGGGTGAGGTGGCACAGCTGGTTTGACCTGTGCCTGCTCTCTGGTGGGTCTGGGGTTTGAGTCCCACTTGGGGTGCCTTGCAACAGACTGGCATCCTATCCTGGGTGTCCCCCCTCCCCCTTGTGCGCTGTGTTGCCAGATTAGGCTCTGACTCACCACAACCCTGCTCGGAACAAACGGTTTCAGTCACTGTGTGTGTAAATAAATATAGAGACATCTATGTTCTATTTTATCTGAAAATGTATTGTGTCTGTTTAGCATCATATGACATCATTCACAAGGGTTTAAAATGATGACATAATTATTTTGAAATATTGTGGCATGTCTGGTACATCAGGTTTATACTTCTCTCTTCATTCAAGTATGACCCTATACCATTTTAATCAAATACTGAATAAAATTAGTCATATGGTTAAGAAGCATGGAAAAAAAAATCAATGCATGCATGGATGGATGGAAAAAATACATTATCATAAAAGAAAAAAATGTGGAATACTGTTCAGCTGTTGACACTGCCTGATGAGCAATACTGCTCTATCTGAGCAGTGTAATATATTTCTGCTGTGTACATTTCTGTGTGGGAGAGTGGGAATATATCTGAAGCCCATCATGGACAGTGAATGTGAATCTGGTTAGGTGAAATAGACTCACTAGACCACCTGTCTCCGACATGCAGCTTGACCAACCTTTTGCTCTTGGGCCACATCAATGATTGATGACACTAGAAGCGTCTGCTTCACTGTGTCGACTGTGCTAGATAAATAACTGACGGAGCTCAGGTCTCAGCTTAGTCTGGCTTCACCAAGTGAGAATCCATTGGACAATCTCAGATATAAGTCACATTTCAGCTTACTGTAACGTCAGACAGCTGATAGCAGAAGTCACTGCCGGTTGTTCACGGTTCTGTTCGAAAGTAGCAAAGCTTCTTTATCTTGTAATGAAAGTTTTTTCTCCTTTCTCATTTCAGTTTCTGTGCGTCTTCTCCTCGAGCAGAAGCCATACGAATCAAATCAAAGACTGTCTCAAAATTCAAGACCTTCCCTGGGTGAGTGCCACTTGCCTCTCCTCACCGTCCCTCTTCCCTGGAAATAGGGGCAAATATTTGCCACATGTATTGAAATAAAAACAATAACAAGTCAGAATTTTCGCTCACAGACTGAGACCGTGAATTAAAAATAGAATCCCACACTTGAAACTCATTTGTATGGGAATGGAAATGGGAAAACAAAAATATAATTGAATTTAAAAAGAAAGTACATGAAATCAGCCACTCAACACCTTTATCATATACAAAAGCTGAGACACTGTTGGCTGTTTGTTACCATCAGCAGCAGCTTCATGATAGATTTTGCATATCTGTACACTGTTTAGATGAGGTTCCACATAAAACTTGATCATGTTTGCAATTATATTTCTGCTGCTCACATCAAAGATCCCACAGATACAGCACACTAGCACAGCAAGACCTTCCACTGTCAAACCAGTATCCCAGTTTTTACCATATCGGATTGCTTTTATTATTATATTATTATCCACATACCTAGTTTCAGAATGATCCCAGACATGATACTGCAGCTTTAATGTAACATTAATCATGCAGATAGGAGAACCAGGATTACTGTGTAGCTCTTGACTCCATACCATCTAGCTGGTGTATTCATCTAGGTATGATCCCATAATGTGCTAGGAGAGGGACTATCACACATATAGCCAGAGGTTCCTGCTGTTAAAGCTACTAGGAAGAGAGAGAATGTCTGAAACAGCCTATAGTGTTGATTGCGGTTCAACATTGAAAACCTGTCCACTTTCTCAGTAACTTAGGAATGGTCTGTGGTTGTGAGACCAACCCAATATGCCTTTAGACCCATGGCGCCAGCATTCTTATTTCTCTAGGTACATGTGAATGCCAGCCACAGGAAGCCTCATTGTTTCACTTTCCTGGATGCGATGGGACTGAAGACTCCATGCTATAAAATCACATTCAACAAATTCATTACACACAAATTCATTGTAAGATTTGGTCATGTTTGCTCCTTTAATCCCACCAACCATGTACATTAGAACATTACAGCCATTAACATGCTGAAGCAGAGGATGTTCTAATGAGAATGAATATTTCTGTTGTCATTTCTAAACTTTGCACTAGGGCTTTTCAGCTTATGGTCCCAGAGAGCTGCTTTCCACCACTGTGAGCCCAGATAGGCAGTTAATGTGTTTAATCAAGGCAATGAGTTGAAACAAGTGGTTCACTGCCTGGGTGGAAGAAAAACCTCCTGGACTTAGCTCTTTGGGACTGTGATTTGAATAGCCTTGTTACTTATACTTCTGATGCAGTAGGTTGGTTGAGTAAGTGCAGTAATGTCAACTTTAACTCATAGCAACCAGTCACCTGGTTTTCTTGTTAATGGATGGAATGGAAGTGGTTTACCATTGCTTACTTTGGGACTCTGAGAACATGAAGAGAACACACAAATGGTACACGTTGTGATGTGGAATCAAATCACTTAAGCCCAACCAAGTAGCTCAGGCACTGTGTGGCACTGGATTTACCCACTCTGCATACTTCATATACCATAATTTAATGCAGTGGACATGTTTTTCCACTATGTATGAATTTTCTACAGAATGAATAAAATGTAATACTATGCTATGATCCTCATTTTGCCTAAGATTCAGCACTGACACACATATGAATTACAAAACTTTGTCTTACATTTCTGAAATTTGGTCTACCATTTATTAAGTTGGGTTGGATCAGTTTTTCCTGCTTGAAAAACAAGGTGAAACTCTATTTTCCAGTAACATGGCGCACACCTAAGAGAACCCATTACCCCTTGCTAAATAAAGCTAAAGTGTAGACACTGCAAGGGGAACTAAACCCAACATTAAAGAGGTCCATTATTAACATTCAAATACACTAAAAAAAAAAACTGTTGTTGTTGATGATGATGATGATGATAATAACACACTGGAAATGAATAAATACACACACACATTTTCTGAACCGCTTGGCCCATACGGGGTCGCGGGGAACCGGAGCCTAACCCGGCAACACAGGGCGTAAGGCCAGAGGGGGAGGGGACACACCCAGGACGGGACGCCAGTCCGTCGCAAGGCACCCCAAGCGGGACTTGAACCGCAGACCCACTGGAGAGCAGGACCCGGTCCAAGGAAATGAATAAATATTTTACATTAATTTAAAGGGTAAATATAGGGCATGTACCTAAGTTCCTCTATGACAAATCTGCTGTATACCCAATGTATGAGAGTGGCTTACTGGTTCCCATATGACCCACATCAAGCCTGCTCATTGTATTCTAAACCGGTCTAACATTTGACATCATTTGCTTTGTACTCTTCTTCTTCTTATCCATCACAGTGAATAAGAAGATCATATTAAACTCACTCTCTCACACACACACACACACACACACACACACACACACATTGTCTGAAACCACTTGTCCTGTATTTTTTTTATATTTCCTAACCAGATCTAATGAAAGAAATTGCATTCAACTATTCAACTAGCCAGTAAGGAGGAAAGATGGGTAATTTATAGCATACTTAAATAATATGTTGCCAGGTAGCAGTGGAAGTTGACCTTCCTTGATCTAAGACAATATTTGCTTTCTTTGTTATATGAAGTTCAGACTAATCTATGGAAAATGCATTACATCTGCCAAGAGACGGAAAGTATAAGTAGAAGTAATATAAAAACAAACAGTACTGTGAGATAGGAGAACAAATAAGCTCTACCTGTGATTAACAATAAAAAGCAAAAACAGATAAGATAAGGACTATATGTATTCTTGAAAACAGAAAAGGGCAGTGTGTAGGGCAGCTTCATGATTCTCTTCTTCGTGGACATCAGCTATTGCATTCGTTCATCAGCAATAACCCCAGACACCAAAACAGAGCCATTCGAGCAGAACTTTTTTTCTACAAAACAGTTCGAACCATGCATTTTGATCTCCACCCTAGCTCCATCGTCTGATTTGCAATCCATTTCAACAAAACCAATTCTGTGTTATTTATAGGGCTGATTCAATATTGAGTTGAATGCCACGGAAACCAGTGCCACCCCCGTTAACTAAATCATGAGCATTGGATCCGTAGCAGGCTATTAGGGAGCAAGAAACAGCTGGTCCTTGGAATAAGCTGGCCAACATCAATCTTTAATGAACCTAGGGCTGAACAGCACCAACAGCGTAATTGGGTTTGCCTCATATGGTTATGGTTTGGTGACTTTTTCGCTGATACCAGAGGGGGTCTTTCCAGC
The DNA here is from genome assembly GCF_900964775.1 of Scleropages formosus. Taxonomy (NCBI): domain Eukaryota; kingdom Metazoa; phylum Chordata; class Actinopteri; order Osteoglossiformes; family Osteoglossidae; genus Scleropages; species Scleropages formosus. The sequence continues at coordinate 25,098,382 of NC_041813.1, forward strand.
ACATACATGACACCAGTGCAATACATCAGTGCACACTACTCCCAGAGCACAGGGACAGAAGGATCATTGAGCAGTAATTGGGTCTTCAGAGTAAAGAAACCCTTTAGCTTGTTACATTACTGCTATTCAGTGTTCCGAACATGCTTGTTTTTCCCCATTTCCTCCCAAGGTGAAGTAGAAATCATAACTGTGCAGTCCTACTATTACTGCAGAATTTTTTTACTGCTCTTGTTTCTACTAGATTACACAAGTACTACAACCAGCACAATGGATGACTATTTTATATAATTCAGCAGGACCACACACGCAAGTCATACGCAGCCGAAACTGATTGCACAGCCAGGTCATTATTATGAATTTACGAGTGTGAGGAACAGCTCCACACAAACTGCTACAGCCAAAGTGGAATCCTGATCGGTCAGCTATTAGTCACACAGTGAAATTACAATGTGACACTTTCATTTTTGAGGGCGTGTTTCCTAGACTGAGAGATATCAGCCATGGGGGTGACATGCCCTGTTTACCACATTGAAACTCAAAATCTGTATTAGACAGTTTGTTTATAACATTGTGGTGTTTCTTCAATGCAAATACATGCAATAATATATTTTTTAAAAAGCATTAATTAAAGCATAGATCATCTAAAAACAACTTTGAGGTTCCAATGGGGCAAAATCAACTTCATGACGCTGACCTCAATCCTAAAAGAACTAAAGAAGTCCAGAAGATGTGTATCCCAGTGAACCCCAGAGCACTATTGTCTGGAGCCTGGTGCTCCTGGTAGGGTTTCCCTTTGCAATTTATCATCATCATTATTATTATTATTATTATCATTATTATTTGTTGTTGTTGTCATATAAAGACTGGGACATGCATTTTGAGTGAATATAAGAGGAGAAAAATCTCATAAGTTAATTTTGAGCAGAGATATTGAACATGTAATCAGTGGAGAAATAGACACACACACACCATCTGAACCGCTTGTGCCATACGGGGTCGCGGGGAGCAGGAGCCTAACCCGGCAACACAGGGCGTAGGGCTGGAGGGGGAGGGGACACACCCAGGACGGGACGCCAGTCCGTCGCAAGGCACCCCAAGCAGGACTTGAACCCCAGACCCACCGGAGAGCAGGACCCAGTCCCACCCACTGCACCACTGTGCCCCCCTGGATACATACAGTGCTATTTTAAATTATTTACAAACATTTCATGTCTGTTTGAATACGGAGACAGAAAACAGGTTTCCCAGAGGGTGCAATTAAAAAGTAATAGTTCCCCTACTAACCCCCTCTCTCCTACCCACTTCCCTTCTTCAAAAACTTGTTGCTGTCCCAGACTTAAGGAAACTACTTAAAAACATGGAAGGTCAAAGGTTAACTGCAACACTCTCATCTAGCAGGGACATGACAAGTCTTTAAAAATTGTGGTCTTGAAAAGCAAATCAAAGGAGTTAAACAAAACGCTTCAAACCCTTTGCCCCTCCATCATTTTAATTGCAGGAACAGCAGTCAGTTTGTCATGTAATGAAAGAAGCCTTAGGTCTGCTCTTCTTAAAGACTCAAAGACACAATATGAGAATGTACTTGAACACCAATAAGGGAAAAGGTACTACTGCTTCCTGACCGCCTATGCTGGATATACTACCATAACACTTTCTTCCTTTTGCTTCTTCATATTCTGCTTGTACGTTTCCGTGAGACCAAAGCAGCTTCGTATCTCCAAACGTTTTTCTATACTTTTTTTTTTTTTTACATATGCTTAAGAAACAAATGCTGCAACGTAGTATTTGTTCCAGAAAAACAAACAGTTGCTAGTCATCATATTACATATAATCTGAAAAACATCCTTTTAAAGATCCAGAATACAGGAAGGTTGTTTCCATTACATATGAAAATCTCATGCTGGTTCAATACATTTATCAGAACCCATTCAAAGTGATTTGCTTTACTTTCTTTTTCCCTTATAGGGTTAACGAGTTACACAGCAAATATTAAAATATTATACCTGCAGGTTCTTCTGGTGATCAAGGACAGCTCACTTTTTCAGTTTAATAAACGGAGGTGCTGGTTTCCTTAGTTTTTTCTTTTTTTTTTTTTTTTTTTTAAATATACTAAATGTAAGGGGGGGGGGTGCAGTGGGTTGGACAGAGTCCTGCTCTCCGGTGGGTCTGGGGTTCGAGTCTCGCTTGTGGTGCCTTGTGACAGGCTGGTGTCCTGTCTTGGGTGTGTAGCCTCCCCCTCCAGCCTTACGCCCTGTGTTGCCAGGTTAGGCTCTGGCTCCGTGGGACCCTGAATGGGACAAGTGGTTCAGAACTGTACTAAATGTATTTTTAACAGTTCAGAAAAAAAACTTGCCATGAACTAAAATTCTACAAATTAAGGACACATTAATCTCATCCCTTTTTCTTGTAAATGATAGCACTTTATTGATGATCTGTTCTTAGACAGCAGTAACTGTACAGTATGCTCTTTTATTACTCCCTTGACCTCTTTCAGACTTCTAGATGCCATTTTTCACAGGAGGCTAAGACAGTTCTGGGAGGAAGAGGGGGAAGGGGACTGTCTGATCATCAATAACTCAGATGTTGCTTGGGAAATGAGAGAGACTAAGTCAAGTCCATTACCCTCAAAAAAAAAAAACATGCTATTTTTAAATCCTTTTTTTCTCTTTTGGTAATTTAAGGCTGTCCTGTCCAGCCTGAACCAGGGAAAGACGTATTTATCACCCGGGAAAGACACCGAAGTGTAAGGGGGAGGGGAATGGGGAACCTAAACCTAGTGAGAAAGGAGAAAGCTTGGCTTTACTGATGGGTTTCATGAGGGAACACTATTTTCTTCTTAGAGTTAATCCCAAAACCAAAGTCCATGGGAAACAAAAAACATCTGCTGCAAGTCTCATTAAATCTTTCAGTTGGAAATAAACCAGCACCCACTTTGGTTCAAATGGTTCAGTGTGTTCATCATAAACACCAATGCCCATCATTAATTCTCAACAAATTTAGCAACTGTAGGGTTGTCCAGTAATTTTGAGTTTTAAGTAGATACACTTAAGGAGAATGTCATAGCACAGTACTTTACAGCAAAAAGTACAACCAAGTAAAAAATTATTAATAATTGTTTTTATTTTCAGTGTCATTGTAATAATTATATTATTGCCTCAAACAAAAATGTGATGCAAGAGAGCTATAACGTTTCCCTGCTTCCCTCTTCTTACATGCAGCGTAATAAAATGAAACACATATTGCACATTTTTCTGTTATAAAATATTCCACTACATCAATTATAATATCCATTATTAACTGATAAATGACCTTCTCAAAATTAAATGAAAAATATTAACTTACTGTTGAGTATGACGAGCATGGGTTTTTACTCGACTAGGTGGGACAAAGTGCAAAGGATGACACAACCATGGTAAAAAAGAAAGAAAGTGATGACATGAGAGGTGACACCAAGAGGGAGAGGGACAAGGTGGAATGAGAGTAGAGGTGCCCTGTGGTGCCATTTCTCAGCCCCTCTCGTCCCTTCAATTAGAGGCAGGGTCTTGGCCTGCTGAGCTGGCTCTGTGGTGTTAACTTAATGCACCGTGAAAAAAATCATTATGCTGCTCCACAGATGGGACTAGTCATGCAAGGGGACCCTTGTGCCTCCAGAAAAGCTTTCCCTCCAGAAGCACTCTTTAAACATGCACTTGATAAACTGCACCGAAACTTGTGTAGGAACCTGAGCATAAAGTTCTATGTTGGGGACAGTAAAGATCCCCAGGGCACAAAAAGCCAAGTGTGTGTATGTGCATCTATATAAGAGCACTACACAGACACTACGTTTAAGTGTGTATATGTGCTCTATTTTCATGCAGTCAAAGGAAATGAGTAACCTTTTTTCCCGCAATTTTTTATGTGCACATCAGGAGACATCCCAGTAGAGCAAATGGAATACTTATGCGCAATACTTGTCACATTCAAGATAACGAACAGTTATTCTGACCTTGACCAGAGCGCCTACAAAACTACATTTTTTTTGATCAAAGTTAGGCAGAGCACACAGCGAAGGCCACAGGTTATTGCAATCGTAACCTTACTTCTCTGGCCTTGGACCCGCATAGCATAGGAAATGTAACCATGTTTTATAGCACCATAAAAACTTAGGGGAGGTCGAGAACTCCTCTTGCTTCCCATACATTTTATGCTAGAAAGAGAAGAATTTGCTCAAATGGCTCTTAAAACAATTAGGCTGTTAAAAGTGGTTGATTGGCAGGGTAATAAATACATATATTGACTCTCTGAAGTATTGTGTTGCATGGTAACTTTGTTTATGATGTTTCCTCCTTAAACTATGCCCTGGATTGGAGAAACCCTACCACAAAGTATATGGATTTATATACTTTAACTGAGAACACTTCAACAGTTCGTGGCTGAGGTCCCTGTTATATAAAGAAGAAAAGAAAAAGAGAAACATGAGTGACTTGATGGGAAATAATGCAATTTTCAGCTGACCCATCTTCATGCATACGAGTTATTACATACCAGAATGAACTAGATCTGTCTAAATCTGGCTGCTGCTCCTGGCATTCCTCAGATTTTGAATGATAGTTTTTTTATGAATTTGAAGACAGCAATAGGGTCTCAATGACCTTTTTCCCTTGTATTGAACATTTATTTTACATTTTTAATTGCAGGTTGGAATTGTCCTCTGACAATCTGAACAGCAGTGGATTGGATCCAGGAAAGACTTCTGACATTTTGCTGGTTGTTAAATTTGACATTTTTTGTTTCAGAGACTCTTGTGTTATTGGGTAATAAAAACAAGAGCTAAATGGGCTTTGCTGAAATGTCACTATAAGTCATTTTAAGTAATTAGCTTCAATATATCATTACTTGTGTGGTTATTTTTGTAAGGTGGTTACAAATGTGTTAATTACTGCATTTCTTGTAATTTCTGCAACTTAGAGTTGAATTTCTCCATTTGGTCCATTTTTCAGCAATTAGAAAACTGGGTGAATTTTTTCTTTTATTTTTTTTTGCTGAATACTAAACATATTTTGCAAAGCACTATTTTTAGATGTTGTTTTATAAAATTTGTACCAGAAAGGTTTTATTCCTGATCTACCTTTAATATAATTTTCTCCTGATAACAGCGGTAGCAGTAGAAATCAGTTGTACAGAGCCAAAGTTAGTGATGAATGAAGAACAGTGGAGGATTAATTAATAATGTTGTTAGTGCACAGATTAATGACAGCCAACTAAAATGTTATTGATGATCCAATCAGCAGCTCAATCCTCATGTTCTCAGTTTGTAAATTAACATTTCAGCTCCCGCTGAATCCGGTCACAAAGAAAAGCCATTTTAAAGATCTTATTTTACTTATTTATGCTGTTGTTGGGTGCAGATGCCAACGTTTGCACTCCTTGAAAAGTTACAGCTACAAATACTTTTTAATAAATATTCTGAGTTCCCAGTTCTAACCAACTATTTTTTCATTACTACTCATAAACACAAGTGGTGATACAGGGAACACAGAAAGTCTGAGACATACACTACAACAGAAGGAAAATAAAATTCAGCACATTGATCTGACAATTACAGTACGAAGAATTCTGGATACCCTTGGGATGTGAGGTCATAAAATGCAAAATGACACAACACAGCAACAAGAATTAATTTTAACATCACTTTGAAATGAGCTTAAAAATCATAGCTTTCCATTACTTTTACATTTTCTATAAAAACACTCTCTAAGTCCACTCTGTACCACTTCAGGTCTGGTCAGTCTCTGAACTGCACAAGCCTGGTATACCACACTATGTTACCCCAACAATCATTTGAGGCAATAGGTGCTTAACACATGAGATGTACATTAGAGTTACTCATCTGCATCTACAGTAAGTCTCTCTTTCTGTTGATGTAATGCATTCATTATATTTCCTGTGAGATGTACATCTGCTGGAGAAAAGCGTCTGCTAAATGAATAATTGTAAATGTAAATATAAATGTAAACGCAACAGGAATTGTAACTGGAGTTGACTGATGTATTTTTTCCTCCCACTATGAAGACAAATGTAACCTGCTTCTTACCCAAATGTGGTAGCCTGCTTGAATAGGGCCCATGTGGACTTTTTGCTCAGAAATAACAGTTTTTTGTCACATTTACCTTGTTTAAAGTTGGACTCTCTGGTTGTCATTCACTGTGAAGGAACCCCCCTCCCCTCCCCTCCCCCATCTCACCCTGTAGTAAGCAGCCCCTGTTTGAACAGGTGTGTGCTTCCTTTGCTCTGAGAAAGCAAGGCCGTTACAGTCTGGGGTCGGGGGGGGGTGGTGGTATTGCGTGGATCTTTTGTACACCAAAGGTCTTTGAATGTTATTGTGCAGGGAGTCTTTGGAGTCAGCTGTCATTCGCTTTTCTGTTTCATGTTTATCCTGATAGACTAAAACATGGAGAAGCCTTACAGCAAACCACAGAAATGACAAAGTCAACATATTAATCTTACACAATATGAAGCATGCAGATCCCCCACACTCCCTTTTAAGGCACTATATCAGTACTCTCATGCAACACTGTGCTAGTGACTGCGTTTTAGGGGATGTTTAGGGGATGTTGTCTGAGCTCCCGTTCATAAACCACTACCAACACCCCTCCCTGAAACACAGAGGACTTGAAAATGAATCTCATGAAAATATTTCTAAACATATAACTGAAGCATGGAATCTGTAATGCCACCAGAAATTTTACTAACCTGCTTCTTCTACATATTAAAAAGAAATGAAGGGGAAACAAAGACACTCATATTACAGTGTAGCTAAGAATATATTTCATTTCTGCAAAGAAATAACTGTCTGCTGTGGTCTGACTAGTTCAACTCAGTTCTGTACTCACTTTTCAACTGAATTTATTTTTATAGAGAGCTCTTCTGATACAGTGACGCAGAGTGCTGAACAAAAGATCAGGACACATAATACAAATAAAAGGTTGGCTATGCATTAAATTGCTACTAAGAACTATATTAGGTATTAAAGCTAAAGAAAGGAAAGGAAAAATAAAACTCCCAACCAAAAGGAACTTCATTAAAAACACTGAAATGTACAACCCAATCACCTGAAATCCACTTCCTTTCTTATTCATTGGGTTTTACACAATTAACAATATTAAATAAGGAGCAAGGCTTAAACTGATTCACCCTCTGGAAAAAAGAAGAGTCTCAAAAATAGGCTCTAATCTATTTGATTTTTTTTTTTTTTTTTAATTTAATATACAGTTTTCAGTTTTGCAGTGATATGTGGTACCCTGTGCCCCTGGATGACTGGTTTTTTCTTTTCCACCTGACTTCCCCCAAGCCTTTCCTCAATTACAGCACATCCCCGGAGAGGACCACAGCAGAACTGTGTTGCAAACCTATCACATATAGTGTTAAAATTCCCTCTGGAATGTTAATCTTGTTAATCTCTCAGTCATTCTGGCACACACTTGAATAATCCAACTTTCACATTAAATGGACCTCTTCCCTGCCGCAAGAGTCCAAATGAAGTACTTTGGGGATAGAATGTGTGGTGCTTGTTTCATCTTTGCGGCTCTGTGCAACACCTGAGCAGATGGGGAGGATCGAGCAGCAATCATCCCCAGAGGATTAACAGAGCTAAAGTATCAGTGGAGCGAAAATGGAAAAGAAGGTTTAATCATAAGGTCTGTACAAATAGCTGTTTCTTCTTCGCTCTCCATTTCTGCTTCCTGTTCGAGGGAAGTGAAAGAATAGGGTTTTTAACTTCTTGACCTTCACACAAGATTTAATCTGTTCCACTGCTAAACACAACAAAAGGCCCTCAGAAGAGATAGGAAAAAAATATATAAAACAAATCAAGACTTGCAACCGAAAGGAAATGGTGACACAAGAATCTAATGAATATAATGAAAAGGACACTTCATCCACAGTAATAAAGTATGTAAAGTTTTAGCATTGAAATTATTTACCATTCCGTATTACATCGCTTTAAAAGAGTGTTTGCTAGGGTACTGTTATTGTTCATGTAACTGTCAACATGGCTCTTTGGGTGTTTCATTGAGTCACAGGCTTTCGTGTCTAGCATTGAGTCAGTCCGTCTGGGACCACTGACAGCACTGAACAAGTCTGCAAAACGAAATAAATCACTGCTATAATGAATCTGTGAATCATTCTGTAGCGTAACAAACAGCGAGTGTGTGGGTAATAAAAAGCTAATTTAAAATAAGGTCGTTTTAAGGATTGCCACAGTCTGTCATAATGATTCACTTATTTTAATGTAAACATATAATGACTTTGCAGTTTCTATCAGTGTTTACCATTCCCAGTGGATAACAATCTGAGTCATAAAAGAGCTGAAAATGTTTCCAAGACAGCAGCTGGCAACACTGTACATCATACTCTTTTGCATATCAGCAAAGCTGAAAGGACTCCTGTTTGTAGGTTTCCAGGTGCTATTTAATATGATTTAAAATACAATGATAAAATTCTTAATAATCTTTACTTACAATATCATACAAACAAGCACACTAATAAATTGTTAGCACACCTCAGGTTGGACTACACTGTCTAAAGTAATTCACATTTTCTCACTATTTATTTTTTCTGAGTCAGATTTTGACACTTATTTTCTCAGTGTCTCTTATGCGCAGAAGTCAATGACATCTTTGACACTGGATTTTTTATACAATAAATAAGAAACTGCTCTTGAGGTCATAGGTTCATAAGCAGAGGTTGGTAGCAACAAGTTACATGTACACAGTTTCTTGTATATCTTGGATTTCATTAGCCACTGTAAGCTGGTGGACAAATAGCTGAGCAGTTTCATTTAAGGTAAAGCTAGCTGCAAGGCCTCAAATTCAGCCTTTGTTTATGAAAAATAAATTGTTACCTTATTCATCTGTTAAGTTATGCAAATATTCAATCTTACATCTGTTGACTAATTTATGAAACATAGTATTTATAGGTATTGCTGCAGTGATTTGAAATTTAAAGTGTCAACTTTCAGGTTATGACCCAAAACCCCTAACCACTATGCAGGCTTACTTTACACAACAAAAGTTTCATTTCAATTCCAATTTACGAGCAAATGTGGGGTGTGAATTCTTCGGCACATGTAATTTGTCAAACATAAATGCCAGCTGGCAAGCCTCTCGGAAATATTGTGCTTCTTAGTCAGCTGTCAGACTGACGGGTCCTAGAGCAAAATAAATAAATAGATAAATGCAAAAAGTTTGAAGGCAAGAGAAAGCCATAACTAAAACTTGAAATAATAAAACACATAAAATTGTCTTGAGAAACTATTCCATTACTATTGATTTCATTTATCACCAATGAAACATTATTAATAACTCAACAGAGAGCTCTTACTAGCATTATAAGAGATTATGGTAATTGTTATAATTGCCGTGCTTGGTGACAAAAGCCAGTTGCACTTAAGAACATTGAATAAGTGGCATTTATAACATAAAAATACATTTTCTAAGTCTATTGTCTTATTCTTTTTTACATGGTTAATACTTCATGAGTACTTATTTAGCAGTGATTTGTGTGAGGTAAAATATAGTTTATGTGCAAGGTTTTTATTTTTTTTTTTTAATTAAACTACAGGGCATAAAATTAATACTTCAAATTGACTATGTATCCCTAACTCATGGAGTCATGTGGCTGTAGTCGTGTCTGATATTATTGTTTAAGAAAGAAGAACAGTATAATGATGTAAAGCTTTTCAAAGAATGAAAGAAGAGCAAACAATGCATGACATGGGCACAAAAGATGATGAAAACCTGTCTGAGAGGAAGTCTCCTTCAGTTACTCCTGTGTCGCTCCAGAATAAAACCAGAAGCCACCACAAACCAATTTGTAAGTCTTGCCACTGTCAACCTTTTGCTTTGTTTCCTATTTTCAAGAGCCACAGTCTGACAATGAGGAATGTGGGCTATTTTCCTAAAGAGGGAGGAAGAAACAGAATAACTGCTTGTCTCTGGGTTTCTGCACAAAACAGCCCTTTGTGTGACACCTTGACAGTAAAGTGACCCCCTACAATCAGGCACCTACTATATCTTTTTTCACCCCCTCCCTTCCAATTCATTCAGCTGGACTGCAGGGTACAGTCAAGAAACAGAAACTCATGAAAGGGTATAGTACAAGTATCATATTTTTCAGTTTCTGCCAAAAGCCATAAAGGCCGCATTAATGGCATTTTTATTAAACTTCCGGAGAGAAAAATATTTCAGGACTATATGGCACTCAACATAAATCTTAAGGTTTCTGTATGTTATGTTGAAAGCTTTGATTTCACTATGAAAGCTGCTTTTCACATTGAAAATTGAAAATGATTTCACTTGTGACTGTGTTATATACCCCATCAAGCAGCTATTTTATGGCATTTATGAAAGTAATTCTTCATCATTATAGCATTAAAATAACATGAGTTTTACTTTCCCTGAAGTTTTCTATATACAAATGGCTAGTTTACCTCTTAGAAGGCCATGACTTTGCATGTTACCATGGTGGGTGTGACTTAACAGCACACAGTACTATGTGAATCAAGCAATGTCAATCTTTGACCAATATCTGCTGCATACAGTACTTCCTCACCAACCAATGAGTCTGACGACTAAGAGCTTTTAGTTTATTTTGAAGTCCACATCTGCTTCATCTTACCTAGACTTCCTCTCTGGGCCACCAGAGGGCTACAGGTAACATGAAAGTTCCAAAACCACTTACACCGATCAGCCATAACATTAAACTACTGACAGGTGAAGTGAATAACATTGATTATCTTGTTACAATGGCACCTGTCAAGGGGTAGGATATATTAGGCAGCAAGTGAACAGTCAGTTCTTGAATTTCATGTGTTGGAAGTAGAAGAAATGGACAAGCGTAAGGATGTGAGTGACTTTGACAAGGGCCAAATTGTGATAGCTAGATGACTGGGTCAGAGCATCTCTAAAACAGCAGAGCTTCTGGTGTGTTCCTGGTATGGGGGGTTAGTACCTACCAAAAGTGGTCCAAGGAAGGACAACCAATGAACAGGATCATGGGTGCCCAAGGCAGTGGCTTGAGGAACATGACAAAGAGTTCAAGCTGTTTACTTGACCTCCAAATTCCCCATATCTCAATTTGATCGAGCATCTGTGGGATGTGCTGGAAAAACACCTTGCAACTTGCAGAATTTAAAATTATCTGCTGCTAACATCTTGGTGCCAGATACCATAGGCCACCTTCAGAGGTCTTGTGGAGTCCATGCCTCAATGGGTCAGAGCTGTTTTGGGGGCATAAAGTGGACCTACACAGTGAGGCAGGGGGTTTTCATGTTGTGGCTGATTGGTGTAAAGTGTTGCCGCCCATTGTGAAGTTCCCCAGATGTTTAAACCCCTCCATCTGCCCCCCTCATCTTATCTCATAAGCCCTCAGTAGAATACAGGTGCTGTCTCCACTGTGTGAAGTGCATACAGCATCTCTTATCAACCCACAGTACCCTGGTAAACTCTTTGCAATGCATGATCTGTGCACAATTTCATTTTTACCACCAACCCTTGTAACACTGTCATCAGATGCTAGCTCTTGTGTCCAGCTGTTCTGAAATAGACTCCCGGACAACAGCCTTTACTGAATAATTTCATACGCATAGAAAGAAATGGCAGTTTGCTGGATTGAAAAAGACAATTAAAATGCAAGTTTCTGTTTGTCTTGTATTGACCCAAATACAGTATTTTTCAGCCCTACTGACTTATACTAAATGTTAAAGAATGGCCAGAACACTATGGGGTTTGTGTGTGTCCTGTAGCTTTTGACTGCCCTTTCCACTCAATCTGTCAGCGCAAAGCATCATTGTTTAAGTGATTTGGTTATATACCCAGACAAGTATTGCACATGGCATTGCTGTGGAAAAAGTATCACGGAACCATCTGGAAGGGTGTCTAAACTTTTAAATTATTGCATTTTGTTTTAATCGATCAACTTATTTCTGCTAACAAAGAAAGTATGGGAAGTGCAAAATGGCATCATTTGTTGGCTGGACACAAACTAAAGTGTAAGGTATGGACTTTGTCCACAGATTATTCTGAGCTTCAACAGCACAGGAGATCCTGATACACTCATTAGGCTGAGTGACTTATTTATGAAACACAGAGGTAATCAAAGCATGTTCTTAAACAAAGACAAGCAAGACCTTACCTGGAAGTGGATCATCTGAGTGCCTGGCAACCTATTTGCCTGATTCAGATAATTGATCTTAAAAAGAGCCAATTGAACAATTAAAGTTACTAGAGGACCTGCAATTTGGAAACATCTGCTTTTTCTGCATTAGCAAGTTATGCTTTACACAGCTGGAGGATGTGAGCAGTGCTACAAACTGCTAAATTGCTGAAGAAACAAAGGCAAAGAGGTATGGCAGTCTATTGACATATAAATTAGGTCAATTTCCATATGTGTTGGAAATGAAATGCAGAATGGAGAAATTAAATGTCGTTTAGATCTAGGTTCCACTTACTAGATTTAGATTCCACTTTGGACTTTAGAATGGTTCTCTGATGATTTCTCTTACTGGAATTAATGCGGTACAAGCACCAGTTCCAGCATCACAGTCCTTCTGATTCTGTAGGAGGGCTGGTAATTTGCAGCACTGTGTCCCATAATGTAGTTGAAGTGCATCCTCATTGTTGCCAGTGCTGCAGAAGCAAAAGTGGACGCCTGAAAGTAAAGTGGCAATTTCACAGTGTCAATTACAGAACAAAACAGAATGAATAAACGGACGAGGAAACGGTAATTTATACTAGAAGGGCACTTTTTTTTTTTTATTCTTTTCTGTAAGGGTCTGAATGATGAAGCCATAATATAGAACGCAGGCTGAATTTATTGGAAGCAGCAGTCAAGTGTTCATTACACTGGACCAGTTTACCTGCGTGATAGAAGACACACGATAACACTCTCCGTTTAGTTTCCCATAAATTTAGCAACAGCACAAAACTCATAGCAATTTCTGAAGCGTAATCAGCCATACTATTAACCCTAAGTGATCATGCATTGCACCATCTGTGCTCCACTGTTTAGTGTGTGCATCAGGTAACACACTGGATAATGAAGAAATTAATCACAAAACAAAAGAGGAAGCTTTGGAGAAGACACAAAAATGAACATTTTTTTAAATCTGTGCACTCAAAAGTGTTGTTTTGCTATACACGTTTGTCTCAACTACATGACACTTATCATTGTCTTTGGATGCTTATTTTGAATGATGTATAATGCATCGTGGTGCTTTCTTTAAGGGGACAGGTAGAAAAACACAAGGAAGATGGAGTGTTCCTCTAGATGAGTATCACGTGGACATATGAGAGCACAGGAAGGTAAGCAGCCGAGTGGCCCGTGGGCTTCCTCAGGGCACCGGGAAGAGATAAGGGTGCGATGAGTTGCTGTATTTACCCTTTAATGGTAGAGTTCTTACAGCTCAACACAGCCTGATGAATATCCAGATTGGAACGGAGATCAGGTGATGGATGCACTGCATGATATTCTGAAGCAAAGACTCTGAGTAAAAAAAAAATACCCCTGAAGCAGTAACACGTCCAAGAGATATTAACTGAACAAACAAATTAGTCTTAGTAAATAATTTATATGTTGACACAACAGGCAGAAATTTCTTTCCAGACACACGATCATGCTTGTTAATCTAATGCCAACTTACCCTTCGTGCAATTCAAAAAAAAAAACAATGAAAGCATTGATTTATTGCATGCTCTGATGTGCCAGGCATGTCTATAATTTCAGACTCCAATTGGTTTGCTTTACCTTGCCCATTTCAGTGTTACCCTGGAGGCACAGCAGACCGGGAACACAAAATACATGAACAAAGAAGTATGTAGGCCATAAGGAAGTAAACCAAAGGTCTAGAAGTTCATGCTCTCCACCTTTACTTTTCTCAAAAACAGAAATACCTGTAGGGGTTACAGTCATCTTTATAATAATAATAATAATGTGGAATCTGCATGCTGTTGCAATGTTTGCACATGTTTCCTCTGAGTGCTCTGGTTCCCTCTTATAGTCTAAAGGTATGCTGCTCAGGTGACTTGATAACTAAATTACCTAACTAGTGTGATTACTCCAACAGACTGGCATCCTTTCCAGGGTTTTCCCTTCCTGACACCTTGTGTTTCCAGGACAGGCTCTGGACCACCACAACCATGCACTGGGTAAGCATTTATCGATGATGACTGAATTATGATTAGAATTACAACCTAACAAATACAAAAAAATATACACCAAATATTCCCAGTAGCCTTTCAACATCAGCCATGTTAAATTGAGAATGTAAGCTAGAAACAAAAGTACAAGTTTTCTTTTTTCCCTACAGAAGGAAGAAGCACATGGCCATAAAACTCCTGACAAAGTTTGATTAAAGAGACCTTATTTAAATTACAGAGGAAATGCTCAGGGGGCAGCAGCAATTCAATAAATAAAAAAAAAAAAAAAAAGAAAAAAAACTCCCCCTTCAAAAATTCAATGTGGGCCAAATTTACATTTTAATCCTTAAAGGTTTCCTATTGAATGACAGTGACACTCAATAAGTATTCTCAGTCTTGAGCAACATTTTAAACTATTAACCATGGAGGGAAAAAGACTACCAGACAAACGACCTTTCTATTAATTTAAGCAGCAGGATGAAGGGCTGGGTGAAAAAGATAATATGTATTTGTATGTTATAATCATTCAGATTGATAAATGTTGTACGATAGACATAGTGGAAATTATTTCACTGAAGTGGGGTCTCATTAGAAGATGCATTTCTTCACAAATTTACCCCATAATGACATATTGGTACAGTATATTTGTATACATTTGCATATTTTGCATATTACTCTCCCCCCCAACGCATGTGCACACACAGTCTGAAGCCGCTTGTCCTGAGCGGGGTTGCGGCAACCTGAAGCCTAACTCGGCAACACAGGGAGAAGGGCTGGAGGGGGAGGGGACACACCCAGGACGGGAGGCCAGTCCATTGCAAGGCACCCCAATCAGGACTCGAACCCCAAACCCACCAGAGAGCAGGACCCAGCCAAGACTGCTGTGCTACCGCACCCCCCTCCCCAAAAGCAATTTTCACTATTTGGTTTGTATAGCAAGCTGTTTATAATTATTTACCCATTTATACAGCTGAGTAACTTTTACTTGAGCAATTTAGGGTGTCTTGTTCAAGGGTACTTCAGCTAGAGTGCAATTCAAACATGGGTCCAGTGAATGCACGGCTCTGATCACTACACTCACTGCTTCCCCCTTTTATAAAACAAAATTTCATTCGCTGTAGTGTGCCATCAGCAGAAGTTAAGGATTTTCTCACAATAAAAAGTGCTAATTATCATATACTGAATGCAAGTGTGGGTAAACTAGCTGGGCAAGTTGCATTTGTCTGATACTTTTCTCCAAAGCAACTTGGTGTCAATCTATTTACAATTATTTACTCATTTATACAGCTGGGTAATTTTAGTGGCACAATTTAGGGGAGGTACCTTCTTCAAGCCAGAGGTGGGGATTGAACCTGTGACCTCTGGATTTAAAGGCAGTAGCTGTACCCACTGTACAACCAGCAGTCCCCTGTGGAAAATGAGGAGGTCTTTGTGGTAGCTACAGTATCTAGTAACAATATATAATGTTAAACCAAGGAACTATTTAAATCTAAATAAAAATGATTGTGGAAACTACCCTTCATGTTATGTGCATTTCATTAATTTGGTTATCTAGGTCTTGCACTCTAGTTCACTCCCCTGATGCTTACTAGGTCTTTGTTAGCCTGTGGCACTTGCCTTATCACCATGATTCGGTACTCACTTTGAGTAATTAGTAGTTGCTCACTCATAAGTTTGACAGCTTTGCCAACGAAGTTTGAAAACTGATATGTCTACAATGGCTCTTCAAGTTACCATCAGTCAAGTTCTGCATCTCTGAAGATAAGTTCTGCAGTTTGAGTTGTTTTTTTTACTGATTTAATTTATAAATTCTAACTTTGTTTTCTGATCAAGTTTATAGTCTGCAGTAAAGAACACCCAAACAAAATAGACATTTCCCACAAGCTCCTATCCAGTCCTGATTATGGAATCAGTGAATAAACATGATGTTATGATCTTCTGGGCACTTCATTTACCTCCTCCACAGTGTTTCCCTTCTAACACTATTAATAGTAACATTTTTGGAGATAAGTCAAGGCAGAGGTTACAATCCCTGCGAAAGCTGGTTGAATTAAAGAAGCCTTAGTTTTACTGTATTTGGATTTGCTTTAGGGTCATCTGTCATCTACAAACACAAACCATCACAGCCTCACTCCAAACAAATTTTAGAACGCTGATCAGAAAAGGGGTCCTGTCCCAGGGTGTACCCCCCTCCCCCCAAAAGATAGGCTCCAGACCACCACAACCCTGATCAAAACAAGTGGTTAATTACAATGAATAGATGACCAGAAAATGAGGGAAAAAATGAGTACCTCACCCCTTACACAAGGAAGAGAGTCTATAAAGACTGAAACATAGAAATAATTCTTTCATCCCTCTTTTAAATTGTAATATGTGTAAATAAAGTGAATGAAATGGCAGAAAGAGGTTTGAATGCCACTGTTTCACTTTTTGGTGTTAGGTGAAAAGTAAATATTTAAGTGAACATTCTTCAGTTGCAACAGAAAACCTAAATCTTAGCATTCTGTTTCTAGTTTTGCAAAATGAAATGAATTACATTTCCATTTAGACCAGTAGAATTTCATTCAAAACATTAAAAGTATTCTACTCTAGTTGACACAGTACTGTTTTTATTTTGCTGTTTATGAAAAGGACTACTTTTTTGCTCTGTTATAATGAAAGAGTTAAGTACAATTTCATACACTGGCATGGTTATTAATTTAGAATGTGTCTGCTGTTAAAAAATTGAATTAAATACTTCTTCCATGTGCAGTGAAAACTAAAATGGCAAATGCAGTGCAAGTGATTTCTTAAAATTAAAGAGGTTATTCTAGACGAGACTTTTAGAAGGAAAAGATGCCACATCATCTGTGTCTGTGAACCCTTGGAATTTGCATTCCAGTCATGGAGCCATCAGGCTGTTCCTGCATGTTTGTGTTTGTATTTGTTTAAGCTCCTTTCTGTGTGATGCATCACCCTGTCACCGCTTTTGGAACACTCCAGTCAGCTCCTTCTCACCCTCAGCCTCACATTCCCCTGCTTCTCCTTTCATCAGTCCTCAGCTTGTTCTCCTGTGGCTTGTGCTTTCAGTGACAAAGACCAATTCAGCAGTGTCACCTTCTTGCACTGGGAGAAACAAAGAAAAAAAACTGTTAGCCAAAATGAAATAAAATAAAATAATTGTGGTCTGTCCGCACTGGCATGCAGGATGCATGTCTACTTAAATGTACTCATATTATTGTAATTTCCTTCTTAAAATGTGCTATACTTTGGTAAGTAATCATCAGCATGCTATTTGCTCTTTTTAATAGCTGAACTATCATAATTGTTGCAAAAGCCATGGACAAAAATCAGATACTACCTCTCAATAATGAAATAGTTCTCAATATTATTTCATCCTATTCAGAACCACTTAAATTTAGCTTCATCTTTCCATATAAGAAAATACTAAATGAAAATTATATATCACACAAAAGATCTTGATTTAAATGGTTTGGTCTCTGTTTATCAGGTATGTTTTACCAGGTAATTCAGGACTGTTCCCTCTATGACCTCTTAACTGGTGTTCCACAGGGCACATTACCGGGCCCCTTGTTATTTTTCATTTACACTGTTTACCTTGGCAGTTCCACTTTCTCTCATTACTTCTATTGCTGCTACTAAGATGACATATGGCTCATACTTTATTTTCCCCTATCTGACACAAAAGTAACCACTTGCATTCCAGCATGCCTCTATGAAATCTCCATGTGGAGAACTAACCACAATCTGCAACTTTTTTTTTTTTTTAAACAGAGATCCTCTATCTGCTTGCTGGTCCATATACCATCAAGCTGGAAAAATCACTCATCTCATCTGCTTTGTCAGTCAAGATCTCTGCGTGTTTGTTACTGCTCAAGCATTCTTGAAAAATGGCAACATGTTTTATGTTCTTATTGGAACTGAAGTCAGACCAAATTTGTAAAATGCATACCTTGGTGAAAGTCTTTTTGATCTGAATGTTCAATTTAAATGATCTACAAGAAGTACAGTATATAGTTACCCTTGCAAGAGTGTTTTATTCTTGTAGCTGGAAGCATCAAACAGTGTACTGGCAACAGATGCCACTAATTTAAGGACTTGATTTTGAATCCTTATTCCAGCTGTAATACCGTTGAGTAAAGTACTTGCCCAGAAATAAAGTGAAAGTTCCTTAGCTAGTTAAATGGGTTACTGTATGTACCTTACTGTATAAATAAGATGCCCTGTAGAAAGGCATCAGCTAAAAGAAGAAAACACAAACAAGGAATAATAATGAAAGTTAATTATGTGACTTCAAAAGCTAAAGTAAATGACCCTTGTGGAAACAAAACATATTTCTTTATGTAGATGTGCTTGGGTGAGAAGGGGCTAAATTCTTGTCCCTCATCCAAAAAAAGGGTGTAAAATGAAATCCTACTTTACATTTAGCTGACACTTCTCTTCAAAGCAACTTACAATGTTAAGGTAACAATTATTACAAGCTCACCATTATTTACCCATTTATACAGCTGGGTAATTCTACTGGAGTAGTTTTTGGAGCGGTACCTTGTTCAAGGGTATTACAGCCAGAGGTGGGGAATTAAACCTGTGACTTTTGGATCCAGGGGCAGGAACTCTAACCACCACACTACCAGCTGTCTGCTTATTTTCATTTAAATCCGTTTATTGTCCACTGATGCATAGTTAATAAAAAAAATTGCTTGATTCGTAGGACAGAAATACATGCCTCAACTATCCTATTTCAGCAATTTTTGTCTGTCTCTTTAGGCCACCTGGTTTTTTTGTGAGCAGAAGTGAGAATGAGAGGAAGATAAATTTGCAGTTGTATTGCCTAAAGCAATACACTTCCCAAGAGAGGGCCTGCTCAATACTGACAGCAAGACAGAGAGAGCTAAAGGTAAAGAGAAAAAGGTTCCAGAAAAGCTTGACAGAGGGAGACTGAGACAAGTTTAGACAGTACTGGAATTTTAGAGAAATGGGTGGAGACAGATTTTATATGGAGTGCCCAAAGAATGGAATATATTGATGTTTCCATCAATGAGACGCTTTTGATCAGAAGGCTTCCTTTCATCTGTGCCAAAAAAAGAATGAATAAATAAATAAATAAAAAAATTGCCTGTCAGACAACTTACAGTGCAATGATAAAACCCTGCCAAAGAGCTCCAAACAATTGTAAAACAAACAACAAGTATAAACAAGGACGCAGAGAGTACAAGAAACTGGTGGCTTGTCAACCTTCGCAAAACACTTTTAATGAGATTTTTCAGTGCAAACCATGAAGCAAAAGATAATTAGCTTTAAGAACTCGGAAAATATCTCACTTATCAGGATATGAATCCATTCTAATTATGCTCCAGGTTCCATCTCCATCATTAACAGCAATAAAAGTAATGATAAAGGAAAAGCAAATAAGTACAAGCAGCAGCACATAGTCATATACAAAAAAAAGTGTGGAAAAAGCTGAAAGGAAACAGTGACAAGGAAACAAAACTCCAAAAAACTATATGAAATTTAAAAAAAAAAAAAAAAACTGGATTTTTTTTTTTTCCAACCCACTTCAAGTTGCATGTAGTTTAATTAGTAATCACACAGTACCCTGCAGTCACAAATTAAAGTGTAAGAAGGATCACTTGTCCAGTGATCATACTGAAATATTTTCTGAGATATCATCACTTACAAAGCGTACAGAGCTGTAAGATACAATGTTTCTCAGACTGCGAAATACCCGTATATGGTCATTACAGTTTCTGGTGTTAGGTTGAAGAGATAAAATTATTCATGGGAAAACCGCACAGCTGTGTATTACATCAGCATTTCTTTATTTAATCCATATCTGGAGCTACACAACAGACTGCTTGTTAGTTTGATCTAAAAGACTAAATTGAGGGCATGTACAGATTCGTCACAGTGACTGCTGATCACAAGTGACAAACTGGTTAAATTGACAAGCGTGATATTTGTTTAGTAACATAATTAAAGTTGTCCCCTGCAGCCTAACATATAGTTTTGAGTTCATTGGCAAATTCATCTCTGTTGTCAGTACAAATCATCCTTTATTGATAAAGAAACACCTTTTTTTAACTCTTTTTTTTCCCCCCAACATTAGATTACTACAGTAGGTGGTTGCTGGGTGTCTGTCAAAGTAGCCTGGTAGATGTGTATATATAAACATGTACTATAAACCATGACATGATCTTACAAAGAAAACATCTACACTGTTTATAAGCTCAACATATATTATTTGCTTTATTTATTCATTTAAATAGAAAAATTACTATGATACATAAGACAAGAAAGATTCAGCTTTGTGAAATATTTCAATTATTTTAATTTATTGGCTATGAATTTATTCGTTTTCAAAAATGGCTTATCTAGGACAAGCTCATGGTGGTCCAGAGCCAACCCTGGAAAATATAGGGCAGGTTACACCCTGGAGGGGCACCAAGCCAACACAGGACAATCGCACACACTGCCACAGCCTGAGGGCAGTTTAGCATCACAGATTCACCTGAGATTTGTCCTTTGGCTGCTTTTGACTGAAGAAGTAAAGCAGAGCACCTGGTGCAATCTTATGCAAACATAAAGAGAACGTGCAGATAAACTTGCAAAGATTTACCATGATGTTGACACATTTGTCCTAAAAGAATTAAGAATCAGCCCTTCATTAAGCAGATTGAAAACAGCTTGTAAAACCATTTTTACCCCAAACCCAAAAGTTCAGCAAGTTAACATCGTGGATTACGCTGTAGGCCTTTTCCTAATGTCTCTTGGGATTTGTCTAGTGTGTGCTGTTCTGTCTGAATACAGACTGGGCCCATTTACTTGAATACAGAAAACAAAGCACGGCCAACAAAATTTCCTTCTCCATTGTGTTCTATTACAAATGTTACTAGGCATGGAAACCACTGGAATGGGACCTGAGACCAATTATAAATCCAAACAGTGGAACTGCAGAGTTCTCCATTCAAATAATCTAGCAAACAACTGAGAATTAGAGTTTGATTTAACATTTGTTTATTTATTTATTGCTTTCTTAGTATACTGTGCCCTCACTTCTCATTCATGGTCCAGCTTCAAACTATATGCTACTATCTGCTGATTTTATTAATTTCTCTTATAGCATATAGTATTGTTGTATACGCATTCTCAGTGAGGAAATTAATTCACATTTTGTGGAATTTTTCAAAGGCATTGCCATCTGACTTCAGAATCACTGGACCATGTTTATGAGAAACATATACCAACTGCATATCAAACACACTGTGCCACCTGTAACAGATGGTCAGTTTCACTGGCTGAGCAGTGAACTGCAAAGCAGTCGGGTCAGTCAAATACTGTCACTGAGTGTGAAAGAGGTTGACAAAAATTGTGGCAGCCAGGGAGCAGAGAGCCAGGCAAAAAACACTGGCAGCAGCATCTGTTTTATTAAGCATTTTTTTATTGTGTAGATGATAAAAGAAAGCCGAAAGTACCCCGAAGCTGGTGAGCATCAAGTATGTCTCAAACTGTGCTTATGCACTCTTCCACGCATTTACCCATCCGAGCACTTATCCGTGAACTCGCACATTAACACATATTCAAGCACTGAGTCATGCGTTCATTCATGCAGTCATTCGTTCACAAAAATAAAAGTCAGACATTCAACCCTTCAGTGTGAGAGCCTGTGAAACTGTGACACAGCTAACAGTGCAAGAGCATCAAGACAAAATCAGACTGCTTTCAGTGATTTCCGAGCGAAAGAGTATAAATTAAACATCTTTCATTTGTTCACATCATTGTTGGTATCTCATGCATTTTGACTTTACGCTATTTTACCTTAGGGCTGTCTGTGCTTGTTCAGCTCTTTCGTAGCTGTTACATACTATACACTTGAATTCTCACAAACAGAACACACAAACATACGATACTCAATGTTTCCGTATTATAGAAAAAAAAAAATCTGAACAGTATATCTAAAAGAAATCAATGAAAACAATACAAATGAACACAAAGTCACCAAAGAAGCTGACATCATTTGTATAGTCCAGGCCATGATTACCAATTATGGCCCATGATTGTGATATTTTAAGAGGTGAAACTATCAAACTAGGGTTAATGGAGGCTGAGAAGTTAATGCAGCACAAGCCGAGCTATAACTGTAAAGACCACGTGATGGTGCTTTCTGGCCTGGGCTTTGGGTTATGATGATCCTCACCAGTTATCGGTTGCTAGAAAGGTTGCGTTTGAATGTCTTCACAACAACAACAACAAAAGGCTATTCTCAACAATTCAAAGAGATCTGAAAGAAAAACTGTGATATGTCCGGAGCCACAATACTACATTGAAAGGTTAAGAGGTCTATCACCTTAAACACCACAGCTTTGTTCTATATGACTGGTAGGATAAAAACTACCTGCAGCAAATTGTAAAACACTTCAGACTCTTTAACTGAAAGACTCAGTACAGCAGTGATTGTGGAATGACCCTTACAAAAAAAAAATTATACCTAGAGCCAGATTTTTAAATTTGGAGCTCTCATGTGAACAAGCCTGCTCAGTGCAAGTTATTCCCTCTGAGAATTTGTCCCTGAAAATGTCACTCTTACCCCATAGGCTATGTCTTTTACTGAGAAGGATGGACCTGTCTTTGACTAAGTGTGACTTCTCTGAGGGGATGACCTTCCTTCTCCTCCCTCACTAACTCATGCCACCTTTTCCCGTTGCTATGACTACTGCATTGGAAAAACTGGGATTCAGAAGTGCAGAAGTTAGGTGAATCCCTTGAGTTCTTTTCCCCCATGTCATTGTTTTCTTTTCTCATGCTTATCCTTCCTTTGAGTCCTCAAATACTTCATAAGATGACAAAATAAAGGCAGAATATGAGCATTGTGCTGTCATATCTGTCCACTTCATAATTAAAATAAAGGACAAGCCTTGATCTGTATTCCTTTTCCACTGTTATTTTGGCACTAATGATTCAGTTAAGCAAAAATTTAAATAATAAAGCATACAGTGAATCTGAATGACTTTGATCTGTGAAGGCAGTATCTAGGGAATAGTGCACAATCAGTAAATTACACTATTATAGGTTAAAAAGAAGATCACCATTTCCCTTTGTGTAGTAATAACAACAGGGCGAGAGTAACCTGCCACATCAGAATTTATGTCAATTTGCTGTATGTTGGAAATGGAATTAATTGACCATGATGGGAATTAAAAAGGGGGAGGGGGGGTTCTCCACTATCAGTGGTATTGGAACCCACTGGGAAAGAGATGATTCAGGCAAAACAAAAGAATGAAACTTAGGTATGGAAAACATGAAAAAGACTATGAAAATAAAGATATGGGCGGTATAGAAGTTGAAGTCAAGATGGAAGAAGAAACAGAGTATATGCTGGAGACCTTGACACTGATCAAAGTGGAGATGAGAAAGAAGGGAGGGGAGAAGCAGAGAGAGAGCGAGAAAATGTGCGAGAGGGAGAAGCAGTGATCAAAGTGGTGAGGAGAGAATAGGGCAGAGTGAAGGAACGAGGGGTAGAGAGATAACCCAGCCATGACTGCATTGATGCTTTAGCAGTTAACTCCTCAGATTTTGTTGCAGATTTTGCAAAGGGAAACAAATACAAAACTGCTAGATCCCTTCGTACTAAATGTGTATTAGTTCATTTCATATGCATTCGCTTATATTTCAGTGCACTGAAATATAAGCGAATGCATATGAAATGACATCAAATTATTAGCACTTAGCAGCAGTGCTATAAATACCTTTAAATTGACTTAACTTTTCTTTTCTACCTGAAATGCCCAGAACGGGTGGGCAGCCGCTAACACTTGTATCCCCAAGGGTTTTTTTCGTCTATTGCCTTTCAGTTGGGAGTTTTTTTGTTCCTTTCCTCTGTGGCCAGTTGGCTTAGTTACAGCTTTAATAATTACACAGTTATTGTAGTAATTTAATGCATAGTCAACATTTTATTTGTATTGTGCCTCTGACCCTTTGTTCAGTGCTCTGTTACTGTGTGAGAAAAGTGCTCTCTAAAAATAAATTCAATTGAATGTAATAGTCGAAGGTTAATAAGAACAGAAATCAAATATATGGTTAGAAAAACATCAGTGGGCTGAAGAATCTGGAAAACATGAATAATGGGGAAGTGAGGTGTCAGTTGTTATGAGTGATGCACACCTCTCTGGAATGTGGCTAGGAAAACAGCTTGCAGCGCCAAAACATCACTCACTGCACTAGAAATGCACAGATCTCAGCTATTATCTTTCGTGTAAAAAGCTGAGATGACTGGGACAATGCGCTATGATGAAAGGTTATGTACATATCTGACATCAAACAAGTGGGAGTAAGAGCATGAGGGGTAGCAAAGGAAAAAAGAAAATGTGATCAAGATTAAGGCAGAGAGGCACCAGTGGAATCTGTAGAATAAGAAGAAGGGTGACACAGAGGCTCTTTGTGACAGATTGATGGATAACCTGAGTACAGCGGGACATTTCGCAGAAACAATGTCAGGAAAGAGGCACAGCAAACACAAGCATGCAAATCCCGAACGCTGGCAATATGTTATAAAGACCATGTTGATAATGCCACGCCTCTTTATTATTGATTCATCTTGCTGACACTTTCCTCCAAAATTACTTTTGTACGCTAACCTTCTATTACTTC
The DNA here is from genome assembly GCF_900964775.1 of Scleropages formosus. Classification (NCBI taxonomy): domain Eukaryota; kingdom Metazoa; phylum Chordata; class Actinopteri; order Osteoglossiformes; family Osteoglossidae; genus Scleropages; species Scleropages formosus. The sequence continues at coordinate 25,123,200 of NC_041813.1, forward strand.
CTCTGTCTATTCTGTTCACTAGAATAATTTACAGTAAGTACCTGCTGCAGGCATACTACACCGGGGGTGTCTTTCAAGCACGTGTTTTTTGTTGGCATGGCAACAGGTCTGACCAATACAGTACTAGCTATTTTTGGTAGGAAAAAGGATTTCTTTGTAGGGGGTCATTACAACTTAGCAAACTTTGAGACCGTGTTGTTACGCATGTCAAATAGATCAAGTGTCTCTAATGCATGCTACTCCACTCTTACTGAACTCAAATATTACACCTTTGATAAATAATAAAAGTGTATACATATGCCTGTCTACTCTATCCATGCAGGTAACTTGAATGTCCATGCAGGTAACTTGAATGTTTTTAGCTTCATATACAGCGTTGTCTATTCTAAATTCTGATTAAAAAGTTATTTCCATAAATATTTAATAAAATAATTTTAAGTAAATTATTCTTTCTTAACTCAGAGGAGTAATAGGCAACATGACTGTTACAATTTATTTTAACATATATTTATATTGATGTGTTTCTAGAACTTTAATATTTTCTCCCAGGGATATTAATGTTCTAGCAATTAAGATTTGCAATTAGAGCAAGTGGATAGTGTTACAAAACAGGTTTCACGTCTTCAGAGTCATTATTTTAAAAATGTATGTCATTTGTGTAATTAACACTTGGCTGGAAATTCATTAATTCATTCAACTTAGACTAACACTTGGCCTTTTGTTTTTTTTTTTTTTCGAAAAAGCTAGATTATAAACATTTGGTAAAATATCCTTGACCTACTTATGCTTCTGAATCTTACATCTGCCATGCCTGGACATATGTAATCTATTGTCTCATATACTGAGGGTTTATTAAAAAAGTGGGCATAACATTTGGAAACTGGATAGACATTCCAATGTGTATGGAACTTTTCCAAATCCTACAATGATTTTTTCATAATTTTCCTTCTTAAACAGTGTGCGAACCAGTTTAGCAGAGAGCTAAATTAAAATCTCCTCCATCAATCAAGGTTCGGAGCCTCATTGGTTGTTATATAAAAGTAACCCATCAAGCCCATTTTCAGATAAATCATATGCATTAATGATGTTTCTGTTATCCATTTTCACTTGAACCAAAATCCTCATCTTTCTGTTTCTTTAAATATTCAACATGAATAGCATTTGGAAGCAATGCTATTGCACAACTTGTCTTTGATTTGCAGCTTTTAGTGAGCTGTCACTTTCTCTTATTTTTGCTCTTTGTTTCATTTAAATAGAACTTTGCTGATTTTTACTGTATTCAATGATATATTACTGTTCAAGATTTTAAAGATCCCAGACAACCTCGAAACCACCAGAAACAATAACGTTAGAATACACACACACACACACACACACACACACATTTTCAGAACCGCCTGTCCCATACAGGGTTGCGGGGAACCGGAGCCTACCCGGCAACACAGGGCGTAGGGCTGGAGGGGGAGGGGACACACCCAGGACGGGATGCCAGTCCGTCGCAAGGCACCCCAAGCGGGACTCGAACCCCAGACCCACCAGAGAGGAGGACCCGGTCCAACCCAACGCTAGAATATTTAAATGTAAATGTACTTAAGAATGAAAACTGGTCTAATAAGACTTTGGAGGAAGGACAATAAGAAATTTTTACAATTTACAAAATCTATTACATACTTTTGTAAAATGTATTTGGTTAAGGTGCAACTAATGTGTGTACAACCTGCTGTCATGTCTTAAACCACCTTGACATCCAGACTTTTGTAAACTGACTGCAACAAACGAATATTAACAGAATGAGGTCTTGTGTTGCTATAGCTACAATTCACAGCATTCACAGCATTCACACACACACACACACACACACACACACACACAGAGAGAGAGAGAGCGAGCTAGCCACTCTGAAGCATACAGTCTTAAAGACATGCATTTTTGTGTTGGATGCTTTTAATTCAGCTTGTTTCACAGTGTGCTCACAGTTCATGTCTGGTGTTTGAGAGTCCTGGTGATTCAAATAATGTCAGTAAAAAGTGGCATGCTGTTACCATGGTGTCAAAAGTGCAGATGAAATAAGTTAAAAGTGGAAAAAGATGACAAGCATGTTTTTGAAATTAACTGGTCAAAATAATTCAGTAAGGTTGAATAGGAAAACACATTTTGAACCTGGAGAAAACTGACATAGACCCAGGTTCACATGGGTTTTCTTCAGTGCTCCAGGCTCCTTCCCTTGCCCAGTCATGTTTCACATGAATTGTTGACTCTAAACTGGTCTTAGTGTGTGTGTTTATGAGATGCCCTGGAAGTGAGTCCAGGGTTCACCCTGTCTCAAGCCTATAGGTTCCCGGACACTAACTCTTAGCGTAACCCTGAATTGGAGAAGTTAATAATGGGTGGATGGATGCATGGACCGCTGATTACCAAAGACCACAGAGTTCTCAGTGATACCTGAATATATAAAAATGACTATAGATTGTGAGCAACACTTTCGAAATATCGAGTAAATAACGGGTAAAACTAATAAAGCACATATTGCAGTTTAAGATATATAAATACCCTATTGTTTCTGTATTTATACACACAGTATGATTAATTGTGTCTGCACATATTAGTACGTTGTATTGTCACACTTTCATTTACCCTGTATAATCAGCTCACATTGCCCTGACTCTGTCCTTAGAGGGTTACTTCTTTATTCATTATTCCTGTTAGTCCTTGACCTTAATAGCAAATTTATGACTGGCATGAAAAATTGGCTGGCTTGCTCTTATGCTAGTGATCTTAGAAAAATATATAAGAAGAATAACATTGTAAAACCTTCTGGTATGTTAATTAACAATGTGCAGCATATTCTGTTCCTGCAAATTTAAGACTTGAGTAGTAGAGGCCATTCCAAAATAAATATTGAAAAAAAGTGCATTTTACCCAGTGGTAACAAAGGCACTTTCTACATTCCATCACAAAAAAAGTGATCCCATACAAAAACTAGGAGCATGCCAGTCAATGGTTAAAAAACTCTGTGCCTAGTACAATTTGCATGTTTATGCAAAACATAAAATGCTTTTCTTTTTTTCAAAGTGTGCATTGGGGGAGGGGGGTTAAATTTAAGAAAAAAAAAAAAAAAAAAGAAAATCTAATGAAAAAGCATGTTTTTACAGACACTCATGACTATCAGGTTTACAGATAGAAATAAACAGCCCCATATTAACTATCCAAAGGACAATTTAATTTAATAAGATCCAATATTTTGAATAGAGAAAACTGATCTCCAGTTGTAAAGGACAACTCAAGAGTTACTCAAATATTTCCTTTTCATTTAAACTCAGCAAGACATATAACATTCACCATTCTGCCTCAGAGCCTTAAATTACAAATAACCCAGCAAATATTCTCCTATTCTTTATAACCCTTTCATGAGAAATACAACCCCTGAGTCCTGTGTTTCCACTGAATTCTTTTTCCTTTATTTGCTCTATATGGTGGTCTAAATGTCCTGTGAACCACGTAAGTTTATGTGGGAGGCCAACATGTCTTCTGACCCAATAGAATTCACCACAACTTAATATTTTCATCTACTAATGGGTATGTAATTTAATCCAAGCTAAATAAACTAATAAATAAATATCCAATAAGTGTATGAGAACCAGTAGATGCCAAATTAAAACTAATCACAATATATCTTGTCTACCCTTTACATGAACTATCCTCAGTTCTTCACTCGTCCTCCTGTGGGGCTTCTTCTTCACAAATCCACAGCTGCCTCTCATGCATCGCCATGGACCACAGTCTCAGAGTCCCCAAGCACTCTCATCTTTGTTGGAAGTAAGGGTTTTATAAGCAGGTACCCCCTGGATTTTGACTTTTCTTATGTTCTGTGTATTCTGTTTGTTTTCTCATACACCTTTGTTCAT